>NW_026126544.1:0-423540 GCF_943737965.1 Phodopus roborovskii
ATCAAAAGTAAACAGGAAGGGGAAAGGTTTCAATACTGAAGAAGGCCCACATATTTATGGCTATTCTCTAAAAATACCACCCATTTTTTCTGATGAGGGGCTTGAACTCACTAGGAAAGTGATGACTCAGGTTTAAATCTGTAGCCACTAGAAAACTCAGTCTAGTAGGAAATCCCTTCCAAAAGACACATAGGAAGTGACAGCACAAAAAATGTGCATGTAACAGCTTTCTTCTTTAAGACACATGCAACACTCCCAACTGCATGTTGTCATGTTAAGACTACAATTAAGAGAGAAAAAAAGAGATCAAGACATAGACATATAGATAGACAGAGGCAGACTAAAATGATGGAGAACTTGAACAGCATCCTCGAAGTCAGAGAGGCTGGTAAATCCCTCATTTGATGATGGGGGAATGCCTTTCTGTATATCTGTTTCTCTTATTGGTTGATGAATAAAACACTGATTCACCAGTAGCCAGGCAGTTTGCATAGGCAGGGCTGCCAGACAAGAATTTGGAGAGAGGAGCCATCAGAGAGACACCAAGTAGTTTCTGGGAAGATAGAACACTGTGAATTCACTGGTATGATAAGGGCATGTGGAAATATATTGATTAGTAGCTAGTGGTTAATAATTAGAGAAAGCCCCATTCAGTAGTCTAAGACATTGACCAGTTTATAATTTAATATAAGCCTCTGTGTGTTTATTATGGACTAAACTGCTATGGGACCAGGCAAGACAGAAACTCTGTCTACAATTTAATCTGCAAAATGTCTATGTTCTTGAAACGCAAGTCTCAGCCACAGACTTAAATAATTCTTAGGTTGGGAGCAAAACTGGAAGCCAAGATTCCAGAAAATCAAGATGACCTGGCAGCAACATGACTGTGTGTTAGAATAGTATTTAACACCAAATTTTCTCACTGTCATTTAATTTCCACTCTTAGTAAAGAACCATAAAAATGAGACTCATGGTCCAGAAAAATAATCAAGAGAAAGCCCATGTAGAAACTGCACAAAAAAATTTAAATAATTAACTTATGATTGATGTCAAAATTCAAATAAAAAATATATATGAATAATGGAGATTTCAGAAGAGGGAAAACCATAGATGACTAATGAGAATCTAAAGTTGGTAAAAAGCTGTCTCAAAAAATACTAGATACTCAATTGTCAGGAAAAGCTTTCACAAGATTCAGTACCCACTTCTCTAATAACCCCTGATGGGATACAGACCAACAGACAGACAGACAGACAGACAGACACACACACACACACACACACACACACACACACACACACACACACACACACACCTTCATTCATTTAGGAGACAGAGAATCAATACTCTTACTAAGACCAAGAGGAAGTCAGGTAAACCTTAATAAACCTAAATTGTGACAATAAATTTAGAACTGAAGGCATGACCAATGCAATTAGATTAAGAAAAAGAAGAAATAAAAGTATGTTTGTAAATTATATAAATATATATCTTAAACTGCTAGGAGAATCAATGATAAACTAATATAAGTATCAAAATATTAGTCAATTATGGAACCTTATATACAAAAAAAATAAATAATAATTTAAATGATAAATAATTAATAATAATAGTATTTAAGAGAAATGATTTAAAATGACAATAAAAATGACTCATAAATTAATAAAAGTATTTATCATATAAAATGATTTTATCAAAAAATTATAAAGATATAAATGGAGAATAGCATGAATTGAAAATATTCTTGTTACTTTTCAATCAAATATTGAAATCTGAGATTTCTCAAAATTAAATATTAGTTTAACATGAGAACCATAAAAAAATCTTTTTCCAAAGGGAGATGAACAGATAACTCTACTTCGAATGATACAATAATTATATATGAATAATTCAAAAAACAGCACAAAAGAACCCTGAGGAAATATAGCTCTCTGTGGTACTTAAATATGATACAATGTCTCCTTAACTCAAAGCAGTGTGGGGGCTGGAAGTTTACCACACAGATGAAAACAGAATAAGGGGGCCCAAAATAGAGCCAACAACTTCTGTTTTTCTGCATATGATCAAAGTGACATCTCAAACTGCTAGGGCAAATATATACACTTAACTCCTGCTGAGTAATTGTTAAGCCATCTGGAAAAAGATAATAATAGATCTATTCTTCATACATAGGCTCAGAACAAACTCAAACTTCATGAAAAATGAATTTCAAAATGGAAGCTATCTAAATAATGGGGGAGGGATGAGTGAATCATTCTGTAATCCATGTATCAGGTACTGCTTTCCCAAAATGTGATACAAAAATTCACATTCAACAAAATTATCACAACTTTGGTGAGTGTGCATAAGAAACTTCATATATGACAAAATGTCATAGTAAGGGAATTAAAGGACAGCCTATAGGCTGACTAAGAGCAACATTTAATTCTTATCTTTCATAAATGAATGGTGTATAAAGAATACTTAACATTAAAACTAGGAAAACAGCCATTTAATATTCACCCTCTATCTCCATTAGTGTGGAAAACTGTGCCAGTGAAACGGTTGTACAAGGATGGGAGCAACTGCACCCTCTTGATGATGGTAAGGCTAGTGTGGAAGCAGTTTGGCAGTCTCTTACACGACCTAAGGATTCATTGCAGCAACCTCTGGTTTAACCCCCAAGAAAATGTCAATGCATGCTTACAAATGTATGCATATTAATATTCTAATGCCAGAAAAAGTGTGGCAGATCAATATAGTGAAATATCACCAAAATGCAACAACAAACTGTTGGTTCATAATAACGTAGTTGAACTGAGTATCTATTAGAGTAACATATAACCAAAACATTAAAATAACCTTTATAACAAATGACAGGTAACTTTGAAAATAGTATGATAGCCCAACAAGGTAAAGCAGAAGTGATAAAGAATCCCACACAACAATTTTTCAGTTTGTAATTTGTTTCACTTAAGAATCTGATGTAATATTTCTTAAACTTTGTATATGCCACATAATGTGTGTAAATGCATTGTAGATAAAGGAATCCATGTTCACTGATTGAGAAAGAAGTTCTCTGTAAAGACACAATAAAAGCTATAATAAACCTAGAAGTTCTTCATTGGGTTGTAAGCACCATAATGGATTGTTATATATACATTTATAAAGAGAAACATGGGTGTGAGGTATGAATTATATATATTCCTAAATGTCTCCTCTCAGTAACAACAATCGGGTATGGACACCCTTAGCAAAACAGACCCTTCACTAAAGGAAAGAAGCAGTTTTGCATTAGAAAAAGATAAATATGATGATATACAAAAATAAAAATAGAACAACTATAGCAACAGTATAGGCATAATTGCTAGGCAAAAAACAAAGAATGGATATTAGATTACAGGCAGATACAAAGCAGAAACAGAACATTTGCATGAGTCTTAATGCATCTTCCCATCTCCATCTTCTCCACCAAAACTTATTTCTTTTTTTTCTTTAAATTTGAAACAAGTTTGTTTTACATGTCATCCTAGTTCCCTCACCTCTCATCCTCCCTATCACCACCACTCAAACCCCCAGCCCATCCCTTTCTGCTCCCCAGGAGGGTGAGACCTTCCATGGGGAGTCTTCAAAGTCTGTTATATCATTTGGGGCAGGGCCTAGGCCTTACCCCATGTGTCTAGGCTGATAAGTATCCCTATATGTGGAACATTTCCTATTTCTAACCAACCAAACAGTCTATTTAAAGAAGCCTGTCAGTCATGAACTTAACTCAATGACAGAATTGTAACTAACAAATAATACAATGTTATCACAACACCCTTTATATGACACTGAAGAGAACACACCATTGATGTGGTGGTTTCTCATGACTCACAACCTCAATTTGAGTCACAAGAAACTATTGAACAAATAGCATGATTCAAATTGCCAAGGTAATGAAAGACAAGAGTAGATGGAATTCTTACCAAAGGTTGAGAAGAGGGGGACACTGCAGCCAAAATGCAATACATCAACCCAGCTGGTCCAGAAAATAATGCGCAGTGCAAAACCAGAAATATTTGGATAAATACTCTGATTAGCTTCAGAGTACACCAGTGCTAACTCTTAGGTTAACATCTGAACTATACATCGAAAAATTATCAAAGCTAAACAGAAGGTAACAGAAAAGATCTATGAGTACATTTTACATTGAATATGACAATACTCTACTCTCTTTATTAGATACTATACACATAAACCAAATCAAACATACACCAGTTTTTTTGAGGAAAAATTATGTAGAGGAGTACTTAATATTTAATATAAATATTAAAGTGGAGGAAGGCACAAGAATCTTATGAGATTGGCAGAAAGAGATTTACCTCTTCTAAATAATTTCAGGAAGAAATTTGATAAAGAGAAAAGCTCTGTATAAATTCATATTCAGCTCCTGCTAAACCAGGCAAGAAAAGCATTCCATTAAGACTATCATTGTAGCAATGTACACACTCTAGTATTCAAAAGTCTTCCCAAAACGCTTCTCAGAATGAAACAAGGGCCCAGGAAGAATGGTTGGAGCACAGCAGAGATAGATAAAGTTTAAGATGAGCTTGATCCATCTCAGGAAATCATAAAGCACAAAGTTGGCTTTTAAAATGATGAAACTATTTTAAAGTAATAAATATGTAGCTTCAAAGGGTACCCACTGAGTATATCTGAGAGCAAACTGAAAAAAACAAATAAAAGTAAGCTACTTTATTATAAACCACCTAATAAACATGGCCTATTAATCCATACTAACCAAATAGCTGATAGATTGTAGATGGAATTGATAGATGATAGTTGTTAGACTATCATCTAAAATTTAGCAACAACTAATGAATGAGATAAAGTAGGAAATCTACCACTTTTAAAGCATCATCAAAAAATTATTGGTGTAAGATATGTCAAAAAATATTAAATCTAACAGGGAAAATTTGGTGAGAATTGAATGTTTGATTGGCCTTATAATTTTTCAAAAGTTGCCAAAAATTGTAGGGATTAAAATCAGTATCTCCATTGGAGAAAATGTGAAAGTTATGGTCTTAATCTTTAGAAGACAACAGTAATATTACATCACTTGACTAACAGGCTTCTTCATTCAGATTCAAAACATACTAATTAATAATTACAAACTACTGAATTTGTATATCTATTTATGAGAAGATTAACATGAAGAGAGGGAAGAAAATGCTCTACAATACATATGTATAAAACGATATAAACAGAATATGAAAAGTTTTCTTATGATAAACAATGAGGAAAACATTCAATTTAAGTTTTAAAAATGGCAAAAGAGTTGAGTAGACAAGTCACAAGAGACATGTGAATTTTTAGTAGCAATACATAATATGCTCAGGATCATTAATCATTGGGTAAAAAGAAAATTAAAAACCACAAGTTACATCATATATTTTTCAGGAATGACAATACAGAGAACTGTCAAGGGTATGAAGCAACTAGAATATTATTTGCTTAGTACAATTGTCTTAAAATGTTTAGGTGCTGGCAAAATTGCTCAGTGTTAAAAGGTACTTGCCACCAAGCATGGCAACCTGAGCTTGATCCTCTTAGCCAACATTGCAGGAAGAAGCAACACCTGTTGTCCTATGGTTTTCATACACATGCACACATATGAGAGAGAGAGAGAGAGAGAGAGAGAGAGAGAGAGAGAGAGAGAGAGAGAGAGAGAGAGAGAAGCCTTTATCCAGTACCTGATGGAAGCAGATGCAGAGATTCACAACCAAGCACTGGGCTGAACTCCAAAAGCCCAGGTGAAGAGAGGATGGAAGTATTATTTGAGCAAGCGGGGGTCATGATCATGACAGGAAAACCCACAGAGGCAGCTAACTTGAGCTTGTGGGAGTTCACAGACTATGGAGAGACAGGTAGCTAGGGAGCTGCCATGGGAAAGACCTAGGCTTTCTGTAGGTGATAGTTGCATAGCTTGATCTTTTGTGGAACCCCTAGCAGTGGGACCAGAACTTGCCCCTGATGCATGAGCTGGCTCTTTGGAACCTATTCTCTATAGTGGATGCCTTGTTCAGTCTTGAGGCAGGACTAAGGATACAGTAAGTATTCCATCTAAAGTGAGATGGAGGCAGAATAGATGAGGCAGGGTGGAGAGGAGGTGGAGGGAGGAAACTGGAGGAGAGGGAGGGAGGGGAAATTGTGGTTGATATGCCAAATAAAAAAATGAAAATATGAAATGTAAAGATAGTAATTGCACCATTAAGGATACTATCCAAAAATTGAAATCTATATCATCTAAAAGAGTTAAACAAAAATATTCATAGTGTTTACAAAAACATTCTGAACTTGGAAACAATATATACCACTGGATATATTATTAAATCACATGATATAATTCATATAAAGTAATCCTATTCATCAGTTACATGGAATAAACTCTTATCACATGAAGCAAGGATGATTCTCTAAAATACTAAATGTTGTAGTTCAGTTTGTTTATTTTAGTACATATAATTAAATGTTCCTTTTTAAAATTAATTTTTTGATTAAATTAAAATTTTAATTAAAAATTAAAACAGGAAAATCTTAGGTCTTACTATTAGGTCCAGTTTTATTTTAGATGACCAACAGACAGACAGATAATTAATATTTTGTATCTCTGTGTCTCTTGATCTATAAGCATTCAACAATAACTGAACCAGTCTCTTAAGAGTTTATTAGTTTTTCCCATATATTCAAGAGTGTACTTTAAGAATATTGATAAAATAAGCAAATACAAGGTTTGGTATAGGAGCTAGTTAACGTTAATCAACTTCATAGTAAATCCAACACAAGACACAAACAAGAAGCTCAAACTCTTTAAAAATAAGTCAGTGTTAATATTGGTTGTTAAAAACTAGAAAAATATTTTAAAAAATCATACTAAAAATGTCTTCTTGAACCATATCAATGATCATCAATAGAGAGAGTAGTGGCACACATGCTATTGTGACAACCAATGGCTCCCTAAAGTAACTTTAGGCCCACTTAACAAGAGGGATACCATGCCCAGTACTGGAAATCTAGATAACTAATAAGTGCTAGCGAAATAATGGTTAATGGAGTGAATGTCTATAACCACTAATTCACTAAAACAACACAATCCCTAACAACAACTTATAAACATTTGTTCATATACCCACAGACAGGTATAGTCCTTACCACTTATCAAGGCAACCTCTTTGCAACAGATGAGATCACTGAAGAAAACCACTATCAATCAATATGCAGTTGTGAAGCCCAATCCTAATGGATACATACATAAAACTCTCTTGCACACCTAAGGCTTAGGAAATATTGTAGAAAACATACATATCAGTAACATTATATATATTGACTCATGGGTTACATTTGGCATAAATATGTATATAACTGCCAATAACATTTGATGAAAGAGGCCATGAATTTGAAGGACAGTGGAAAGGGGTATATGGGAGGGAATGGAGGGAAAAAAAAACAGTAGGAGTGTAATGAAAATACAATCTAAATTATTTTTAAGTAAAGAATGAAAACAAAAAAAGGAGGAAGAAGGAGAGGAAGAAAAGACAGGAAGGAAGGAAGGACAAAAGGGAGGGAGAAAGAGAAGGAGGGATGGAGGGATAGAAGGGGAGGGAGGGAGGGAAAGAAAATGTTTTCTGAAAATGGGCAAAATGATGGCATTGAGCCAATGAAACTGGAGGAGGTTGAGGGAAAAGAAGGTGTGGCTTCAAGACAAATAATGGCAAATTTCTAAAATGCATACTGTGAGAGGGATCAGGTGATTCCACCCAGGTGACTGGAATCTAAAAGGAACACAAACAGGCACTCACCAACAATGTGCAGGTGGGACCAGAGAGGCAAGTCTTTACACACACACACACACACACACACACACACACACACACACCACAGAGTGGTGTGAAAAAGGCATGAGAGAGGCATTGTAGTGCCTGTCTGTCTGCTTTAAAGGACTGTTCTGATGGGCTCCTGTCAAGGTCCAGACTCTTGTTTTCTGGGTATGAATGTTTAAAGTATAATATTTTTCTGTCATTTGGAAAAGAGATATGGTCAAACCACCCATGAACTCTATCTAAGCACAACGTATTAGTTTTTTTGTTTGGTTGGTTTTTGTTTGTTTGTTTTTGTTTTGTTGTTGTTGTTGTTGTTTTGAGCTAGGAGACTGAATAAGAGCTTGCATCAGCCTGGTATTACAACACCTCCAGAAATGGTGCAGCCCTTGGAGAAAAGAACTCTAGTAAGAAATGCATTTCTGACTAATTCATTAGCAAATCTATAAACATGTGCTTGGGATTTGGAGGAGCATAACCCTCTGGTGAGCACTCACACAGCTTCTCACAAGCCAGGTGGATGTGCTCCAATGGTCCTGGTATCACACCTTATTTAGCATTTTAGGCAGTAAGTTGCCTGGCCACCAAGTGTGGTGTTCTAAGAGGATTAAGCATGATGAAGGCAGACATGCCTAACCTAGGGTCAGCCATTCAGTTCATGTCACGTGTTCCTGTAATTCCCCTTGCTCGTTAACATTCTGCGAGCATCTGCAATATTCTTTGAGATAATTAAATTTATTGTTTTGCTTTTTGCCTAGATACCAAGAAGGCATTTTTCCATTGACTTCCTCAAGTTTGTTCTCTTTTTGTTGTTGTTGTTGCTTGAGTTACCTTTATTGAAATACACTATCCATATATGGGAGAGAACTGTTGACTTTTTTAAATACTTGAGTGGTTTCTTTTTATAGGTATACTGTATTTAAATAGTATATTTTGAATTAAACAACTTAAAAATTTGCCTGCTGAACAAAAAGTTTCTAATCTTTAACACAACTCTACATTAAGAAGAAATTTATCTGATAAAAATAAAATAAAATATTAGATTTTTTAGCAGGTGATGCTTAAAGATCATATTATAATTGGAAATTCCTTCTGAAATTGAAAAATCAATAGATATTTCCCAAAAGGAACAAGAATATTCATATTTCCCAAGGAGTTCTCTCTGTCCTTTGGATAAGGAAAACATCTAAATGGATGACCCTCAGAAGCCTCAGGGCTTCTAAAAAGGGTCAAATGACATAGATAAGTAAACCACAAAAGAACAGGTTATTGGCAAGGATTACTGAAGGACATGAATAGTTTAAATCCCTAAGAGACAAATTACCTCAAACTTTTTGCTCTAATAGTAAGAACTTAAAAGTTATACATGTACATTTTAGTGAACAATGGTAACAATGATTCAAGTAAATATTAACTAATCAGAAATGTCCCAGAAAAAATTGTGTAGGTTAGTTATATCATTGCCACATGCTACTGACATCTGTCTGTTAGACAAAGGAATATCTTTGTGTTCATGTTTTTTTTAATGAAAGTTCTGTTGTTTTCCCACATTATAGCAGATGTTACTGCCCTAAGCAAATTCACCCATGTGTAATTCTTTTCAATAACTAAATCCTCAAAGAAATGCATTGCCTTCCCCGTGTTCACATACAGAGACTGTGTTGAAAATTCTGCAGTCCAGGTAGTCACTCGGGTCCTCTGTTATTCCTGGAATGGCCACTGAATGTGCTTATACAATGTGCACTAAATAAAGTGATTGGAGAATAGTTAAGCCAGTCACAGTGTAGAATAAAAAATAGCTAAAGTATCTTATGCTAAAATCCCACCTTCTGGGAACTTAGGAGTATTATACACTTCTGAGAAGTACATCATTTTTTAGTAGCCTGCTCCAACAGTCCTTGATAATACAAAGACAGGCAGAGGCAAATCCAGAAAGACATCTCGCTACAATGTTAGGGTGGCTCTAAAATTACCTTCCAATTGTTCCAGGATCCAATTTCACACCAGTATTGAAGAAAATTATAAAACTCTGTTTTCAATGACAAAAACCTTGAATTCTTTCAAAGGCTCCACAGAGGTAGAGGTTGTATAGTAGACAAGGATGGAGCTCCTACTCCAAACACAATACAAACACCCATTTTTAGAGGCTTCACCAATGCTGAATAACCAAGATCCAGCAATTTACAATCCAGAAAAATCAGAAAAATAATTATACTATGAGAAGTGTCGGCATAGCATTTAGTAAAATTTTCATTTAGCAGAGACTAGCTAACTTTACACATCACTATAACATGTTGACTTTGTAAATTTGCCCCAAAACAAAAAGTAGTAACATACATTAAAAAGAGGACGAGAAAGGATTGTAGGAGCCAGAAGGATTAAAGACACCACAAGGAAACTCACAGAATCAACTCACTTGGGCTCATAGACACTTAACCAACAACAGGGAGCCTGCATGGGACTCACCTAGGCAGTCTGAGTATATGTTACCATTATGTAGTCCTCTTGTGGGACTCCTAACAGTGGGGACAGGGTTGTCTCCAACTTTACTGGCTTTTGGGACCTTACTCCTCATATTGGGTCACCTTGTCAGTCTTAATACATGGGGATTTACTTAGTCTTATTGCAACTTAATGTGCCATGTTTTGTTGATACTTAGGGAAGAACTGCTCTTTCCTAAACAGAAATGCAGGAGAAGTGAAATTGGGGTGGATAGGAGCAAAGGGGGGAATGGGATAGAGGGATTGAGGGAGAAGACAAGGAGAAACTGCAGCCAAGAAGTAAAATAAATAAATTAATAAATATATTTTTTTAAATGTTAATTCTCATAGGTTCATCTAAACATGGTTACCAGCAGGTAATGGAGTGTCTTTTCTTTGGATCAGTGTAAATATGTTTGCAGAGAGCCTGTTCAATGGAGTCTCTCTCTCCCCAAATAGTTTTTTTTGTTTGTTTGTTTGTTTTGTTTTGTTTTTGTTTTTACTGTTAGATAACCAAGGACTTCAGGACTTCTCAATTTCCCAGAAGGAAACTCTGCATCCTGTGTTTATCTCTGATAAGACAGAGGGAAGTAACAGCATGGACACCCTTGCTTTATCATCACACCCCAAAAATTAACACTGCAGCATATATGTAGACTTCAAAATCAATTTGCATGAAACCAAAGGACGCAAGTTTACTAACACTAGGTTGATACACTTTCATCAACAGATGGCAGATTTTAAACTGTCTATATATAATTTGTCCCATTTGGAAAAGCTGTCATGAGATAGATCCACAAATAAGTCAGAGAATTGCTCATACAATGTATGAGAAGTCACAATTCACACCATTTCCATTTCATTTAAATGCATTCCATGTCAAACATCAGACATTCATAACACTGGAATTCTAGTAATTATAAAGAAATTCTCTTCTAAAAGTTCTTCAGTGATACCAATTCCAAAACATTTTGGTACTAAGGTCAGTTTCCTGGTCATCAGGCCATCCATGGTCCAGTGGCATTACTAATGCTAGAACTCTAAAACACTCTTGTCATTTTGACTTACTCCTGAATGACAGTTACCACTTACTGGGGGCTGCTACTTCCTGTATGTGAAGTTGCACCTATGGCTACTGCTGTCTATGCAGCATTGAGTTCACTGTCTTAGCTGCCCAGCACTAATGACCTGTTAACGGAAGCACATGAAGCTCATCATCCGCAATCCTCACACGAAGTTTGCAAAGTTGACCTTGTCCAGTGTCCTTTCTCTGATTTTTTAAATTCTCTCCTTCTTAGTTCAATTATTTTTCTTTATTTCCAGTTCTTTCATTTTCCTTCCATGAACTTAGCGACTCTGTCATCTAACTTCAAGTAATTTGCAAGCTTTACCTCATTCCAAATTTAATAAGTACTCTCTAGTCAGAAGGAGGGATATGTCTTCTTGTAGAGGACACTCAAGACATAAATTCTAACTCCCCCTGGAAGGACACTCAAGGCATCAATGATAACTCATCTGGAAGACAGTTAGGAAATGACTATCCACTCTGGTGATGAGGCTACAATGATGATGACCTCCATGCTCAACAAAAAGATGTCTCTAAGCAACCTGGAAGTCAGAAACTACAGAAAACAAAGGCCTGATTTTGTAATTGTGTGACTTTCCTTACAAAAAAGTTATTCTTTTAAAAGAGAACCTGCTGAGCAGACCTTGAAAATGCTACCATGAAGACATTTGTTCCTGTAGATAACAACCAATGTATTCAGTCTATTTAATAAACTCAGTAAAGCTAGGTGTACATGGTTATAAAACATAACCCAAACTTCAGAGCTATCCTGAGAAACTACCTGCTCTCCATTTAGAAAGGAATGTATAGTTTAGGTTGAAGGCTGCGTACAGTGCTTATGTTGTAATAGAATTCATATGAGTCAACTTAGAAGGTCTATCTGTCATCTGTCATCTATTTATCTTTCTGTCTTTTTCACCATATTGTCTTTCTTTAATCACCTTACTGAGAAAAATAGTTCTATAACAATAATCATAGAAAATAAATGGAGAAACCTATAACTTGCAAAGATTAAATGACCAACTGTATCTATTTAGGGAACAGTAATTCGGTGAATAAACCCTGATGTTTTTCAATGAAATATTATAAAGCAACAAAAAAAATCAATGTGTTACTGATGTATGCATGCATATTTTAAACATAATTATAGGCGAAAAACTTGTGGAATGATTTATATAACAAGATATATTATTTAGATATCTTAAAATATCAAAATGACTATTTTATATTACCTAGATACTTTCAATGACTTTAGTATTAAACACCAAGATCAACCATAACAGTTATAAGAAGATAAAATTGAAATGAGAAATAAAGAGGGGGAGATTGCATTCAGAAGAATTTCAAAGTGAATAATATTACATTCAGCACTCATACAACTCTATTTTATTCTTTTATGTATTGAAAGAGTCTTAATATAGAAAACACATTTTACAAATTTTAAAAGAAGCATGAACTGATAATTTCTTATTGACCATGTTGAAGTCTAAACTAAACTTATTTCTCCTGAAAGATAGCATAAAGCAGTGTGACTTAGGGAGCCCATTCCCTAGGGAAGGATACTATTTCAGCCCAGATACAGGGAGGGGGGCCTAGGCTGTCCCCCAAATGATGTGACAGACATTGATAATGCCCCATGGAAGGCCTCACTATCCTTGGGGAGTGGTGGGGATGGGTTTGAGGATTTGGGGGGACATGGGAAGATAGGAATGGGGGATTGATATGTAAAATAAGATTTCTTCTAAATAAAAAAATAATCAAATAAAAAATGGTGATATGCTTCCCCAGCATTTGATCTATGAAATTGATGCAAAGTACGTTAGTGATAAAATTAAAATGTTGGGCTAACTGGTAATGGGTTTTGTGTGTGAAAGAAGACACATAACTGAACATTACCCATCCTGGCTGAGAGACTATCAGGCCCACTGAGAAGCAATCATTACCTTAAAATACATTCTCTTTCAAGGAAGGCACGAGGTCCTCATCGGAGCACTTCAGCATCTCTTCCAACACAACCCCTGGCTAACCTGTGTCCTCCAGACTGCTCTCAGAACAGCTAGCCTCTATCAATCTCTGTGCCCAAATCTACACAGCATCTTGACTGTCATCACCTTCTAGATCTAACTACTTTTTCTTCCAGTTCCCTCCCAACATTAGCAGAAATATCTAGTTTGTTATTCCTTAGAATCACTCTCCTCCTAATGAGTCTGCAAGAGTCAAGCAGCAGAAAGTCAGGGTTCACAAGCCTGGAATCTTCCCCAGTTTCTAACAGAATAAATATACAGGCCTCCATTCCACAAGCATAAATCGGAATATCAACTAATGCTTAAGTAGCCAGATGAACATTGACCCAGAGAGTGAAATGCCTGGCCCTTAGCTTTCACTGCTGCCTTTCTCTGCTCAACAGCCTCCTCCTTCGTTACCCAGTTCCTTCTCATTCTTCCTTGCAGCTCAGTGCTTTCTACATTAGTCTGCTGGCAATCTATCTCCGACCATCTCAGCATTTCTACACTGTCACCCGGGCCCCTTAACTGCTTGCTTTCTTAACTGAAGAGAATGCACAAAGAAGACAGGACCTGGGTTTCTCTTGCCCAGTTAAGTCTTTAGCTAAGTGCATAGAAACTGTTATATAAATGAATGAACACATAAGTTTGAGAGGTTCAAAGTCGCCGCTATATGCTCGCTTTTCTTTACCACCCACTGTCTGTGTGTTTACCCATGGGGAGCCTTATAAAGCAGGGGTCATGGGCACAGGGTTACAGTTAGGTTACCTTTAGGTTACGCTTTTCATGATTGTTTTTACAAATGTCTCACCTTTCCTTGTTTCTTCTCCCTCTAGGGTTGTATCAACACTAAACTCACAGGAAACACTTCCAACAGTGTGTTAACGAGATGTTTTCATTATTATACCACGAAGATACATATAACTTCTGTTATGATGCTCTTGTTCCCAATTCTAAGACATTTGTTTCTAAACAGTAAAAGTTTTATGAATACTAAGACAAAAATGAGATATTACATTTAATTTTAAAGATGAATAGCTAAGGCTAGTGACAAAGCTTGGTCTTCTGTCCAACTTCTGTCCTAGTTTTTCTGTTTCTTATTGTCTCTTATATCAACAAACTTCTGGTCTCTGTGATCTAGGCTGTTCACACTATACCCTGACTATAACTACCTTTTTATTTCTACACTCTTTCACTTTTAGTTGACATTTTAGATGGTGGTACATGCAAAAGTTCCAGTTGGGTAAGCGTGGTTTGTATGTTGGTGCCTGTGAGCACAAAAAAATCCCTCCTTAATATGGCTACAAGGAGGAATATATAACTGGGGGCCCCAAAGCATTGCAGTCATCAATATCCTTAAAGTCCTTCCCCAATAGTATCTCTGTTATTAGAATATTATTAGCATGCCAATCTAAGTGGTTTATAGCGACCATCTCCCATGTATTGGTTTTCTGAGATGTTTACCCTTTCTTAATCTCCAAGAAAACTTCAGAAGTATAACACTTTTAAAACTTCAAAAAGAATAAAGACCTCACTGGCATCTTTTACCATCTCTTTCTGTGACTCCCTTTTAATCTTAGGGCCCAACTTCACCTCTGTGGCCCTGCTATTGATTAAATTTGCTTCCCAAGCGATATGACCAACTACCAACAAAGGGTCATTGCAACTATGAAATGAATTACAGCTAACTATGGTGACTAACTCCTGTAATTGTAGCATTTGGGAAGCTGTCATGAGGACAGTCATGAGTACAAGGCTGGTCTGGATTATACATAATGAGTTCCCAGACAGCCAGGCCTAACTAACAGAGACTCTGCCTCAAAAAAAAAAAAAAAAAAAAAAAAAAAAAAAAAAAAAAAAAACAATGTCAATTAAAGTGAATATTAATTTCCCCCAACAAAGAACAGCATATATGCACAGAGGCAAAGATTGGAGTGGCATTTCCAAAAACAAGGAAAGCCACAAATTATCAACTAACATCAAAAAACAAAACAGGGACCAAGATGTGGAACAAATGTTCATTCATGTTTTAGAAGACCTTAACCTACCAACATCTGGATTTCAGATGCACAGCTAACATCTATGAAATGACAATTTCTGTTGCTTTATGTTTCCTAGTTCATGACCATTTGCCATAGTAGCCATAGGGAAATGATGTGACCTCCTTCTAAGACAGTCCATTGGGGCTAAGTGATTGTTGCCCTCCCCCCAAAAGAATGAATACATGCATTATCTGCAATCAAAAGCAATTACTTTCACATAAGAGACCTTCTAAAATCCTCTTCCCTCTGTCTGGGGTCTCTAACATTCTACAATGAACACAGGTGTGTAGGGTGAGCTGGGGCAAAGCCACTGGTAGATACGTTTACATTGGTAAAACACTGTTTTGTTTTTATATTGATCTACATAGCTATTTTATATCTAAAAGGGATAAAACATGCCTAACAAGCATGAACTACTTTAATGAACAACTAAAACTTACATTAATATCCACATCAAATGACCTGTCCCACTTAGAAAACCTTCAACCCAGGAAACCCAATTGCCAGCCAATGGCTAATTAGCCTTCATAGTGTCTCATTCTTAAAGAAAGTCCCTGAACATGGCATACCAGGCAATAGCAAGTCATCAAACCGAAGTAACCAGTGACCAAGCTAACCTTTTAGCTACCGGAAGCAGCTTCACTGACTGTGGCCTGTGCTTTTAACTGAATCATTATCTCAGATGGTGAATCAGTGAAGTGGGCAGAAGGATGAGTGAGTTGGAATTCAGATCACAGCTCCTTTTCAAGGATAAGCATACATGTTCTTAAAAAAAAAAAAAAACCCAAAACCCTCCACAGCAATCCTCTCACTTGCTTGCACACAAAGAGGACTTGTCAGTCCCCTCTCATTTGTATGAATTTGCATCCATCAACTTCTATCTGGTCCAGCATTTAATTAACAGCAATGTGCATCTGGCAGATTTTTTTTTCTTTTTCAGGAACCAAGAACACTGTCTGCAGTCAGGTCACATGCCAAAATTAGCTGGCCCTCTCTGCACAAATCACAGTTCCTCTCATGGAGACTGTATTGGAGCAGGCTTCACTGTTTCACATTCAAATGATCCTCTTATCTTTATCCCTCCTTTTCTTTTTCTTAATAACATACAGACAATCCTAGATCCAAATAACTGCTCAGCTCACAGCTTTCTTACAAATCTGTCACAAAGGACGATGACTCCAAAAGCAATTGCAAAGCAATATGGAAGATAATATTCTACTTTGCAAACAAATTTCTGACTGTTGAAATGGGCTGGATTACTCACCAGACTTTTCTGTCCCTGGCCTAATGGAACTGTGGCCTTAGGGAATAGGAAAAGTGAAGAAATGAGTGGGTAATATAGAAATAATCATTTTTGCTGTAATTTAAAAGAATGCAGTGTTTCCCCAATAGAACCTTAGCACTGACCAGGAGACAGCAATCGTCTTTATCTTCAACAAATTTGATCAGCATAAATTCAAATCTCACTTTGAGCAAAACAGCCTGAAAAGTTTATTAGCCACCATAATATCAGCTTGTTTTGTTTTAAAAACATGTCTTTGCTGTTGTAAATTCCCCCCTTTTTTGGCCTTTTCTATCAATAATGCACTCATTGGTAGATTTTTTAATAAGTCCAAGGTTATAGGCCCAATTGCCTCATGAGTGTGTTCATACAACATCAATCTCGAAGTCACAGATAAGTATCAGTGCAGTCAATACTGGAGGACCAACTGAAGGAAGAAGACCTCCTCACAGACCTCCTCACAGAAGTTTGGGATGCAAACTTCAAAACCTAGAACTGCAAAGGAATTTGTTTGCCCAAGCCTGCTGTTCTTGTCTTCAGATCCCATGACCCTTGAGTCTAAAGGCTTTATAAACCATGGGCAAGCCTTTGCAAAGATGGTACAGATGCAAACCGTAAACATAAAGTTGCTAGAAAATAATATAAAACAGGCTGTATCCAGGAAACCAAGTGAAGTTTGTAAGCATGAAACAGGAGGGAGCCAGAAGTTCAAAGCTGGCATCTCTTACCACCAAGTATGTGAGCATGGCAAATATTAAAAACGGACTCTTTCAAATATGTTGCTTTACTTCATGTATGTGTGTTTATGTTAATAAAGACAAAAACAGTGCCCCAACTAAACATCTTATTCTATCTAGTAAAACCCTCAGTGCTAGAAATGGGTATTTTATTGAGTCATTGGCGAAAAGGGTTTCATAAACACACACACACACACACACACACACACACACACACACACACACACCACAGCCTATTGGTTATTCTCCTCCATAACCTGATGATAAGGCCCTATTGCTAAAGATCCAATAAATTTATGTCATTTAACAATACAGTCATACCATTTTTCACAGCATCAAAAAGTAACTAATATATAGCTACCCATCAAAATTTAAAGGTAAGACCCTATTGCTAAAGACACCACATACTTTGGACACAGGATGTAGAGAAATCAAGCTAGTACTGACCAAAGATATTATTCTCTTTCTGTCTCTCACAGTATTGGAAGGCACTAAGCAGGATGATGCAGGAAATTTTCATTAAATCTTTCCAAGATGCGAACCCTATCTACTGTGGTAATGACCAACATGGCAAGATATGCTACAGGTGCAATAGTGGCATGAATGTTATGGAGATAACCCATAACATTTTTTTTTTGCTTGGGTTTAAGGTTTATTACACAAGAAAATCACATGGCTGGTACTGTAAAGTTAGTGAGTAACCCATGGCAGGGGATCTCATATCCTCTATGGGTGAACCCACTATGATTTTGCTTAAGTATTGAGTTTTCTCTAAATTTATGTCTATAGCTTAGTGCAGCTTTCATTATAGACTATTTCTTTGTGGACTGGACTGCAGGTTTGCTGGAAACTCACAGCTGGCAAAAGTACAAAGGATTAGTACATTTGGGAAGCTCAGCCACAAATAGAGCATCCATATCACCTTGATCCCCTAAAATTTCAGTGACTATTATTGAAGAACAGCCAGAAAGATTTAAGAGCCAGAGTTTGGGGAATGACTGGAGCAAAATATTATCTTCAGACATGATGACTCCACACCTATGTGTATATGAGCAGCACAAATTGGACTTGATAGGTTACAAAGGAAGGAAGGAAGGAAAGGAATGAGGGAGGAAGGATAAGAAAGGTAGGGAAAAGAAAATAAGTTGAAAGGGAGATGGAGATATGGAGTGGCCTTTAAAGGAATTCAGTAGAAGATTGGTGATTGAATATGATATAGTCACATTTTACGCATTCTCAAAGAATGAAAGTATTATATATTTTTAAACACTTTTAAGTGATGTTCAGATACTACTGGTAAATCAGGGAATGCATCCATCTCTGCAAGTTGTCATCATTTTGTATTCTATGCTTTTTCCTCATATAAAACTAAATTTGTATGCTCTATATGGATAACTCAAATAAACATTTTTAAGAATATGTTTACCCATATTTTAATGTTATGATGGCTCATATGTTTCTTGAAGCCAAATGTCAATGTCATTTATCTAAGCATGAAGCACAAGGATTCAGGGAAGACTATAGCAATCCCCTTATTCTACATAAAGAGAAATAATTAGGTAATAGGAACCAACAAATAAAAAAGGAGGAGAAGTTCTGATCTTCAAGATGAAGCAATGAATCTGTTGGAATTGAGAATAGTCAAGTAATAGTTAATGAAGCAAATGGGGAAATGAATTTGCTTTTATGTTTTTATCTGAATCACAAGGCAAAGCCACATCCATGAAGAAGAGAAACTTCTCTTGACTTCAGGTACACTCACAACTCTAAAAATTACAGGATTCATTATTTAAGCTTGGTATAGGGTAAATAAATACCATATGATCTTATATACATGTCCCATCTCAGAAGTTGATCCAAAGAGACAAAGCACAGAATGATGAGAAGTTCATCAAGAAATACAAAGTTCCTGGTAGAGTGAGTTCTGATGTCTGTCACAGGTAGAGTGACTGTAGCTAACAGTAATGCAATGTGTATTTAAAATAGCTTGAAGAAATAATTCTATGAGGCAAAGAACAGTCATTCAGATGAAGCCGAAGACCACAGAACTAGAAAAAAAAATGTGTAACAACACCACATCTGATAGAGGACTAATATCCAAAACATATAATGAACTCAAGAAACTGAATATCAAAAAAGAATAATCTGATTTAAAAATTGTACACAAACCTAAACAGAGGATTCTCAATAAAAGCAAACTCAAATGGCAGAGAAACACTTGAAACAGTTAATTTCCTTAGTGATCAAGGTAAAGGCAAATCAAAACTACCATGAGATTCTATCTTATGCCTGTCAAGATGGCTAATAACACAAGTGACAGTTCATACTACTGGGGATGTGGAGCAAGGAGAACACACCTCTATTGCTGGTAGGAGTGCAAACTTGTACAGCCACTGTAGAAATAAATATGCTGGTTCTTCTCCTCTGGAAGTCAGGACTTGATCTACCTCAAGAATTAGCTATATCACTCTTGGACATATACTCAAAGAATACTCTATCCTACAACAAGGATACTTGCTAAACCATGTTCAGTGCCAGAAACTGAAACAACTCACATGTTCTTCAACTGAAGAATGGATAAATAAAATTCAGTACATTTACACAATGGAGTACTATTACTCAGCTTTTTAAAAATGACATGAATCTCTTAGGTTTCTCCTTGTATCCTAGTTTCTCTGGTGGTGTGAATTATAGATTTGTGATCCTTTGCTCTATGTCTAAAATCCAAATATGAGTGAGTACATACCATGTTCTTCTTTTTTGCGACTAGGTTACCTCACTCATGATGGTTTCTTTAAAGTTCCAACCATTTGCCTGTGAATTTCAAGATTCTCTTGTTTTTCTCGGCTAAGTAGTATTCCATTGTGTAAATGTGCCACATCTTCTTTATCCATTCTTCAGTTGAGGGGCATCTAGTTTGCTTCCAGGTTCTTGCTATTACAAATGATGCTGCTATGAACATAGTTGAACAGATGTCTTTGTTGCATGGATGTGGATCATTTGAGTATATACCTAAGAGTGGAATTGTTGGGTCCTGTGGTAGACTGATTCCTATTTTCCTGAGAAGGCTACCTTAAATGCCTTTCCCTGATAATGAGGTTGATAACTAACTTATATCCCATCATGGAGCCCTTATCTAGTAGCTGATGGAAACATAAGCGGACACCCACAGCTAAACACTGAGCCTAACTCCTGGAATCCAGTTGCAGAGAGGGAGGAGTGATAAGAAAATGGGGTCACACAAGGCTACAGAAACCCACAGAGATAGCTGACCTGAACAAGGGGTTGCTCATGAACACCTAGACTGATAGCTGGGAAACCAGCATTGAACCAACTCAGACACCCTGAATATGGGTCTCAGTTAGAAGGCCTGGGCAGTCTAAGGAACCTCTGACAGTGAAACCAGAATATATCCCTAGTGCATGAAAAGACTTTGGGAGCACATTCCCCATGGATGGATACTCCCTTAGCCTAGAGGAAGGAAGGACTCCACAGATTGTGATAATCTCTCCTGGACGGCATCACCCCTCCCCTGTGGAAGTAGGCAGTGGAGTGGAATGGGAGGTGAGTCAAGGCCATGGGAGGGAGTGGGGGGGGGGAAGGAAGGAGAGGGAACTGGGATCGATATGTAAAATAAGAAAAAATAATGTATATGTGTGTTTGTGTGTGTGTGTGTGTGTGTGTGTGTGTGTGTGTGTGTGTGTGTGTATTTAAATGGCATGATGAAATTTTCAAGCAAATGGTTTAGCTGGGAAAAAAAACTGAGTGAGGAAATCCAGACCCAGAAAGAGAAATATGGTATGTATTCACTTACAAATGGATAGCAGCAATTAAGTAAATGATAACCAACCTACAATCCATAGACCCAGAGGAGGGGAGTCTAGGAAGGACACATGGATCTTCCTTGGAGGAAGAAATGAAATAGATATTAGGGGCAGACTGGGGGTGGGTGAAGACAGGGAGCAGAAGGAATTAAGGGGCATTTGATGGATGCCAAGGAAGTCTAGCGCAGTGGAAACTTCCTAAAATATATGGAAGTGATCCTTTTGAGGTTTTCTAATAATAGAAGATATGGGATCTCAACTGCCCATCTTTTATCACCAAATAAAGTTTTCAGTAGCAGGACTGGATTACATTCAATTGAATTCTTCTCCCAGGGGGTTCCACGGAAATTCCCCAAACACCCTGGCTGTTGCTAAAACAATGGGTTGCTCTCTGAAAACTGACAGTTGGCCTCCATTGCTGAGGACAGCACCCATACAACTCACTGAACACGAAGAAGTCAAACTGTTGCCTACATGGAGCCTTTACCCCTAAGTCTAGTGTCTTTGGGAAGGAAGGTACTCTGAAAGCTTCCAAAGGAAGAAACATAAACACCAACCCAGCCACAAAACCTTAGACCAACAATCTGTCTGCCTCCAAATATGCAAGGACGGTGGAGGTGCAGAGTTTGCAATAGTAGCCAACAAATATATTATTTGACTTAAGGCCCACTCCATGAGATGGAATCCTTACTTGACACTACTAGGGCAACCAAGAACCAGAGACTAGATAACCCAGAGACCTAGCATAAAACCAAATATTTCTGGTCAAAAAAAAAAAAACAATAAGTAAATATGAAAAACAGTATCAATAAAATGACTCCTTTTGATATTCTGCTATAGTCATAATCTGTGCCTTATTCAGTTATCATCAGGGAAACATCCTCCAGAAGCAGATGGGAATAGATGCAGAGACCCAGAGCCAGATATTCCATGGAGGGATAGGCTAGATGGGAAGTCTCCATCAAATCCATCTCCTCAGAGCTTAGGGAACCCCAAGGAAGAGGAAGCAGAAAGAGGATAAGACAGAGGGGTTGGAGGACACCAAGATAACAAGGCCCTCTGAATCAACTAAGCAAGGTGCTTATGAACCATAGAAACTGCATCAAGCATAGGGGCCTACACAGATCTGGACCAGGTCCTTCTCAATCTATATTTGCTTAGTAACGTTATGGGACTTATAAGTATGAGAAAAAAAAAAAATGGTACTCTGATTCCTGTGTCTGCTATTGGGACTCTTCCTTCTGTTGAGCTGCTGTGATCAACTTCAACATGATGGTTTTGCTTTATTATATTTTATTTTGTCATGTTTGGTTTAAAAAGAAGAAAGAGTTCCAAATGTTCTTGTCACAGGAAATGATAGAAGTCTGAGGTAATCAATATGCTAATTACTATGACTTAATCATTATACCCTGACACAACAGAAACACATTTCTAAAATTCACATCTACCATATAAATATGTACAATTGTGTGCACCTTAAAAATAAATATTTTTTAACTTAGGGAAAAACTACTTTGGATAAAAAAAGGAAATGTTGGCCAGAAGTCACTGAAATATTGACAAAACAATTTTAAATGTGTCTTAAACTGACTTAACATACCTCACACTAAATCTATATTAAATTAAGGCAACATAATTTAAAACCATACATTTCTGAAATTCATGATAGATCGGTGTTTTGTTTATTCTAAAATACAAACAAATTTATATCCATTCCATGATTTTTTTCAACCTAATGGATAATTATAAATATTATGACTACTCTCCCATAGTTCTTATTATTTCACTTCTTAAAATTTTCCATCTCATGCTTCCATCCAAGATTTTAAGATGTTCTTTGAGCTACACAGTAAGCAGAACAGTATGTTATGCTCAGAATATAGGCTGATGAGAGGGCCGCACAGGTGGTGTGTCTTTAATCTCAAGCAATGGTGACAAAACTGCTTCTGAGTAAAAAAGCTCATGCATCTAATCAAGCATCACCTCCACCTTCCTCACAAATGTCTGAAGTGTGTTACTGACTTCCTTTTAGAGTTCTGTATGTTAGTTTATATCCATTAATTCTTCCTTAGAAGACTTAGCAATGCAGGGCCTCTCAGACCTGATTTTACAACATGTTTCACATGTGTGTTTAACAGTTCTCACCAAGGCAGGGGCATATGCTTAAGAATGGAGTCTCATTTAGGAGAAGCAAACTGCCTTTGGGTGCTGACTGTTTCACCTTTTTAACACCTTATCAGTTGGTGTATTCTCTACTGAAAGAGAGAGAACAACTCTATTTTGAAAAGTAGCATTGTGATTTCCATATTGTTGGTTTCTCACTGCTTCAGCCCTGTTGAGTGAATGGCATCCACACTCCTTACATTCCAATGTGCTGAGTTAATAAAAGCATTGTGCAAATTTTACTCTGCTTCCTAATCTTCCCTACCCTGTAAAAGTTTTTCAGTTTTCAATTAAAATGAGTGCTTACGTGGGTAGAGTTTAAAAACCCATCTTTCTCAACTTAGAATCCAGTTTGCTATTGCCTTGTCTCAGGGCACATCAATTATGCAGCTCAGGGAATAAGCACCAGGAACATAAGTGTCCCCTTGTTGGCACTAGCCACATCCTGTCACACACACACTCAAAAGATCCCTATCACATCAAGGATCTTAGCTAATACGTCAGTGACTGACTGGAGAACAAAAATGATCCTCTACTCTCCATCTGAGGGTTCCTGGAAATGGGCTACAATATTTGGTACAGACCTGCTTGTCCTGTGTGGTTTCACCTTAATTACAAAGCCAAGAAACTAAAGTAGAGCATAAAAGTGTGGCTATAACAAAAGCTATGGCTGTGGTGTTTGCTTTGGAAACAGAATCATGTTATGGCATGGATCATAAAGCCAGTCCACCTGAGTTCAGACTCTGAATGTCTCATCCTACCACATGTCCCTTGGTTTAAGAGACTTTGACTCTTGTATAAATAAATCCAAAGAATGACTTTTATCAACCACTAGTAAAAGATGCACAAGAACGGGAATTTGGGAGTCACCTGTTGCTCCACCCTAGCCTTAAGAAGAGTGTCCGATTCTGATATGCCCTTAGTACGATTCTTTTTACCATTCAAAGAAGGAAGCGTGAACAGTCATAAGTAGCTTGGCACAGCTGTAACCAATAACTGCTGATTATCATTTTGTCATTGTAAGTTATAAGATCATTTTGTTCTAATCTCTCCTTCTCAGATATAAGACCTCAGGATAACTATTCTAATTCTAATTTCCTCTTAGAGACTTGGGAAAAACACTGTGAGACAGAAGGAAATGTCCTAGCCTGAAACAGGAGTTCCATTCTATACAATTATTCAATTTTGGACATTTTCTTTACCATTTTGATAATTCATGAACAGAGAAGATGGTATTATAAATATTTCTTATTAACAGTGCAGAGTACAACCAACAGATGAAAGTGTTAATACACCAGAAGAGAATATTATTGTCACCAAGATCAGAAAAAAAAATCAATTAGATATTTAACTATTAGTCATTGTATTGGATAATATAGTTAGGAATAAAAGAACAGTAAAGACCCATTCAAATTTAAAATAGTAAAGTACTAAAGGTGCCTAAATTTAAAGTAGTAAAGTAACTAAGATACCACTTCTCTGAGCTTACCATGGAAGAGCCAATTTTTGAGTAAAACAGTCACACATGATCTCTACTTGGCTGTCACAGGTTCTGTGTCGTTATCTGTTTGCAATCAGGTCAGATGGTGTATTAATACTTCTGTGTAAATGAACTAAATTTTCCTAAAAGAAGACTTAATAGGGCTATTGATGATCTTCTGATCAAGACAACAGTTTTTATTAACTAAAACAATGGAATTTGAATTAAAATGCTTCAGGAAAACAGTGGAGAGGACAGCTAAAACATTAACTTATATGCATTACATACATAATAGATCTATATATTGGTCTATACTCCTTTCTTATTTTGTATATATTAGGATTTTAAGAATAAAAATATAAAGATAGATAACAACAAATCTTCTTCAATTGATGTTTTAATTACAAAGTTATATCTCATTATCTAGATGTCCCTGTGATATGCTGAGAGCTCATGGAATGATAAGAAGTTAAAATGCATTGAAAGCTTAAAAGGTTATAGGTACAGGAAAAAAAAGTCTGAAGAAAAAGAGTCTATAACACTTTATCCTAATTTTGCAATTATTTGATGGTACTGGCTGATTCATGCCTTGTCCCTGTGACTAGGAAAACAAAAAACAAAAACAACAACAACAACAAAAACCCACATTGCTATATTGTAGCAGCTATAGGAATTAAGAGAGCTCTCTCTCATCAGAGATGGTACACTATCTAGGAGAGAGGACAGGTGTTGGGCCGTTATGTTTGTCTACTCATAGCCAAGTCCCTGCTGAGTCTAGACTACTCATTTACTGGTGATACTACCATGGCATTGTCACAGCGCTGGAGAAACTTCTGGGTGTAACTTGCCTTCATTGTTCCTAATTTCTAAGATTTATTCCCCATGTGATTCCTCTAGACTTTTCACAGTCTAGTCTTTACAACTCACACCAAAAAGCTGACACTTGTTTAATGAATCTGTGTTCATGACAGAATTGGGGGCCTAATGATTTCTCTCTGGTTATTTTCAAACATATTTGAAAAATAAAACCTTGTCATTTTTAATTTACCGCCCCATAGAAAAAAAGTATGCAAAGAGAGCAAAGAAATTATAGAATCACACAGAGTTCACGGTAAGGCCCCTTCATTCTGCAGCAACAGAACCAAGACTCAGCTTTAACATCACGCATTGATCAATGTTACCATGCACAGGATGTCAAGCTGTCTGCTCCTGGCCACTCCTTGCTCTGCCACATTTGTCAAGTCTACAGATGGGGACCCTGGAAGTTGTACTTTGCATACATATAGATAACTAAACAAATGCCAGAGAGCACCAAGGTCTCTTTACAGATCACCTCTCATTGTACAACTTTTTAAAGGTTTATTTACAGGAATAATTATCAAACCTGTTCTCCAGGCAAAAGATGCATCTGTAGCCATCAGTTGCTCAGAACAAAATGTCTACAAAGAATCAGAGATGCTCTGATCAAGGTGCCTTTAAGTGCAGCCAGGAGGATTGTGATACCAGGGAATAGTAAAGATAAACTGTGCCTCCTTGGCTATTTCCTACACAGCCCAGAAAATTAAAACTCTACCTGGTTAAGACAGATTCCAACAGAGCAGAACATATATTTAGCTCTCTAAAAAATATAGAACTAAAATCTACTATTCATTAGAATTCAATCTACTACTCATTAGAATGATCCTTTCCATTTAACATTAATGTCTGTCTCTATGACTACAGATACACTTCTGAACATAATAGGTACAAAGTCATAATTGAAATTAAATGCATTTTCTTCTGACATACTGACTTAAAGCTAATATTACTAATTGAGTTACATTTGTAACTATAAAAGTTAAGGCATCACATATGACTACAGGTAATGACTGCTTATAAATTAGTTCCAATTTTTTTAAAATAAAAATAATGATCACTCCAAGAACCAAGCTTAAAGAACACGAGTCTGGGAACCCCTACCATTATTTCTCTGGGATTTCTAAAGAGGATAGAGAACGATTAATTCATTAAGGCAAGTGAACAAGCTGAAAAGTGGTAAAGGTATCTTTAGAGTCATTCATGAAAGACAAGAAACCTTTCTGATGCAAAGCCTGATGTTAATTGTATTCATTTTACCACCTGCAAAATTCCTAAGGGACCAGATGGTTATTATCTTCAGAATACATGGCTCTTATTGAACACAATGTACTACTGAGGAGTCAAGATATAGAGAAATTCCAGTGAAATAAGACTATACCTGAGACTACTTCCAGGGTTCCACCAGCTGGCCTACCATCACTGCCTGGTGTAGCAGTAGATTGTTAGGCTCAGATTTTCCCTATGCTCGTCAAGAAAGCAATCCACCTGCCAGCAATCTAGTGTTCTACTCTTTTCCATGTCCAATTGAGACATTAGAGATTCCATTAGTTAGTCATTGCTCTATTCTTAGCATGAATATTTTTTATGTTCAATTATCCTAATTAACCCTAAAGTCACTGTCATGTGGAAATAGAGACTTCCAGATAATTAAGTTACCCAAGTTAGTATATGGCAAAACCAGAACACACACTGTACCTTAGTTTCCTGCCTGTACAGTAACTGCTCCCCATGCTATATTGTTTAAGTTTGCCATGAATGGCTTCCCTGAAACAAAGACTGAAAACTGTTGAGGAAATTCCATTTATCTTTTAAATAAAGAAAAAATAGAATCGAAATGTGTACTCTAGAAACCACAGTGATGAAGCACTACAAATGGGAAAACAAAAAGGTCATCTGACAGAACTCCAGGGACTAAGGACTGCTGGAAATAGCAGTAGTCAAGAGTAGGCTGAGGCCCTAATTGGTATACAATGCCAAATGGTCAGCCTTGAAATTGTTAACATACTAGCCCATGTTAAATGGACTGAGAAAACTGCATTTATATATTTATATATATTGTGTGTGTGTGTGTATGTGTGTGTGTGTGTGTGTGTGTGTGTGTGTGTAAAACAGAAAGAGGCCATGCTTTCTAGATGGAGCAGTGTGGGTACATGGGAATGGCTGAAGAGAAGGGAAAAGGGAAAGAATGTAATTACATTTTAATTTAAAATGGTTTTGATTTTTTAAGGAGTCAGCATAGGTTCTTAGGACCAGAGAGAATAAGTAATATTCACATCATCTATCACACTTAGATCATTTGAAACTGCTATCAACAGCAATGAAGTTGTAATGATAATCTCTGTCTTTTCTCTGTGGACAAATTTGATCTTGATAAAAGAACCAATGTCATGTTATATATACAAGATCAAAGTTTTTCACTCAATTTAAATATCTTTCAATAGGATAACTTACTGGGTTGCAAATATATAATGTGATTGACAGCTTTCAGATTCCTCTTAAGAATCCTGAATAAGTAACACAGTTAAGACCTAGACTTTCTTATGTCACCAATAAATGAAACTTTAGTAGAAAGGAAGAAATGAATCCTCAACCAACGTGTTCAAGGACCCACTGCTATTAAACATCAGGGATGAGATTCAAACTCAAGTTCCCATCACTCTTTTGACATGCTACCGTACTAACCGTTATGGTTTGAATTACATATTAAATGTCATGTATTATTTAACAAATTTGTCCTGAGATGTCTATATAATATACATTTTCCAGAAGTAGAAGCTCAGTAACCTAAAGGAGTAAAGAGGAAGCTTTTAAACACTCATTTTCTAAGCTAACTCATTCTTGCTCATCAAGTCTCAGCTTAATTTCAACTTCCTCCAGTAATTCTTCGTGCCCCCGCCGGTAATCCTGGCCTGAAGGCCCCTAGTACTTGTTCCCATGGGTACCATAACACAAATTTCTAGACTTAGGTGCTTGATGACTTAAATACCCTCAGGTGCATATGTTATGTAAGAATAAACTCTGATCCTGGCTTAGAGTCCACTGTGTCCCTAAGCCTAGCATACTGTAACTGCATAAAAAACATTTACACAATAAATGAATGATAGAATTGCTAAATTTGACATATTAAGTTTCATTTGGCTTTTGAGAGCTTTTAAGTAGTGTCAACAAAGAAAAACAGTAAGATTTGAAAAGGATAGGAGCTGTCTTATATTACGATGATGAAACATCTATATTCTAAAAGAAAGGGGGGGTGGAGTAATAAAGCCTATGTACTGTAATAACACCAGAAAGCATGAGCTGGGCTCTCACAAAACAAAGCGAAAGCATGTTAGAACTCCTGGGTACACTTGTTAGGACATATCATTTCCAAATCAATATTGAAAGAGAACATTCACAGATAATATGAGACACATGCAGTGATCCTTTGTCTATGCCCAATTAAATGGGATATCCTCCTGGACATTTCTACCACTAATTGGTCAGGGTACGACACACATGAACTGGGGTGATTACCTTAACACATCTGTCTCCCGGTGGTGTCAGAGAGAAAGCAAGAGTCATTAGAAGAAGGGTGGCTAATTTGTTTGCTTATCTCAGAGCCCAACAAGTTAAGGATTATAAATCCTCTTGGAGTTTAATGTGCAGCTCAGAGATAAACTGGGGCAAGGAAATGCTTTTAAAACCTTCAGCCCTAGAAGGCAAAGGTGGTAAGGATCCCAGAGACAAGAAAATAAAATAATATTTATACCTAACAGTGTGAAAGCAGTATGTCTCATTAAATAGACCATCTTTTAGCATCCTGAGGAATTACTGACCCATAATGACAGAAAAGTCCACAATTAAGCTGTTACTGTGAATCACCAAAGACACAGAAGACATCCTTTTCCTTTATAAGTGAATAATCCCATGTATGGTCATACCTATTCATCTTGGGGAAAAGACTTTTTTTTCCAGAAAGGAAACAAAATAATCATGCAATCTTGTTTCTCACTAGAATCTGTTCATTTTTAACAATGTGGACCTACAGATAAAAAGACAGACCTAGTGTTAGTAACACTAAGCTAGCTGATGGGGCAGAAAAAGGAATGCACAAAAGGAAATAAACTAACAAGGGATACACAACAGTAGAATTAATTTGGCATTTATCTCAAGTCAGGTCAACAGGCAAACATGCAACTGGAGAGTCTCCAATGTTCAGTGACCGGGCCTATACCAAATTGCATCATAATATGGTTTTTATGAGTTCTGTCTTCCTACTAAGAGATCCCCAGGCACAAAAAAGGTTATAATCAATGATTATTTCTTATTATATTTTTACAGTTTTCTCATATCTGTGTTATAGGTTGGATTGATGTCCATGTCATTTCTCTTCATATAACAATGTTCCCTTTAAACTTGATTACATTCAACATCTCTTTACCTTGGATTCTGAAAGTTTCCCACTTAGGACATAACTGGTCTAGCTGAATGAGTAGAAAAGAAGGCAAACCATAGCTTATGACTTTAGACATTCTGACATGTGAAAATTACCAAAATATATCCCTTGGAGAGTTGTGTAATAAGCCATTTATCCATCCTTGGCATATTTGGAGCAGGAGAAGTTGCATCACAGTCTAGAATGGACACAAGCAAACAAGCCTGTGTCCTCCTTTGCTACTACCACTTCCTGTGTAGGTGGAAGTTCATCATTTAATGATTTATTTATGCATGTATTTTATGTATAACCATCTACACAACAGTGTTGGATCAATTGGGACTAAAATTATAGACATTTGTGAGTTGCCATGTGGGTGCTTGGAATTAAACTCAGAACCTCTGCAAGAATAGCCAATGCTCTTAACTGCTGAGCCATCTCTCCAGCCCCAAAGTTCATCATTTAACTTGAGATGTTTCTCTGATTATGGAGATATGAATAATTATATATAGTAGAAAATAAGCAAATATGCAAATATTAGATCCAATGCTATTGTGGTAAGTGCTATAAAACAAATGGAAGAGAAACATTTGTTTGTCAATAAAAGGGGATGGGTATCATGTCCAACAGAAAAGCATAACTGAGGTTCCACTTTAGCTGAAAGTGAATAAAATAAGGCCAAGTCTATTAGAAGATTTTTTCAAAGGTTGAGACATAGAAAAAGATACTTATAAATGTAGGCTGTAGGACTTCTTAGCACATGTAAGCATCCCCAAATAGTGCTACAACTCCAAAGGTTGTATTTGTTTTCTTTCTACCATTAAAGACAAGCTATTTCAAGTATGAAAAAGAGCATCCCCAGGTACCTACTACTGCTACCTGTGGTGGCATGAGAGATAAACTTAGAGGACGAGGAATGGAGATCTAGCATGTGAAGCGCCATGGCTGAGAAAGAGTGGAACCATGCTTAAGCCCCCCAAAATCCTGCAGATAGCTGGAGCTTTGGGATACAAATGTGAGGAAAGGTCAGCCATGGTGTGGGGAAGAGGAAAGAGAAATAATAATATCCAATCTAAACATGGTATTAATCAGTTTTCTGATGTTATGACATTGCAGAGTTATTATACCTGTTGCATCAGTATATTAAAGAATCCTGTCTTAAAATATCTCAAGATAGCATCCTTCTACTTTTTTTAATCAATGGAACTATAGGTCAAGGGCAGAAAAGTTTCTCTTTAGATATTCACAGTGTTTTTTTTTTTTTCTGGGGTAGGAGGCACGGGAATTATAAGAGCTCCCGCAGTGGGTTCCATGACTTCAATGCAGATTGCCATCTAATAGAAAAATTGTGACCACAGGAAACCCATACTTTCAGAAATGTAAAATGTCACAGCAAATTCAAATGATTTTTTTAAATAGATGTGATTCCATCAATTGAAAGAAACTGAATCTTCATAAGGCAAATGTGCCTATTTAATTGACTGCTTCAGAGTGTCAGGCAGATGGAGGCATCAATGTCTGTGTGATGAATAGTATTAATAAGGAATCTTACAGTTGTGCTTTGTTGTTTTGGAACCATTTTTTTCCAACAAGAAAATAAGCAATACTACTCTGAGAAATGTATTACACACTATCCTCAAATACAATTTTCCTCCTTAAGACTATAGTTTAAAAACATATGAAGAAACTAGCAAAGCTTTACCCCAGACTGAGGACTGAGTTTGCAAAGAACCAGTATGTATATCACACACAAGCACTTGGGGACAGCTCATGCAGTGACAGCTGGCTAACTTGACTATCTGCTTCTATTTCAGATGCTTGGGACCAAGGCATAATCTTCAGAACTCCAAGAGAAGATTTTTGCCATTGCCCTTGCTAAAGACAGGGAAACGGGCATTAGCTGGAGTTAGCCAGGTTGCAGTTTACTAGCAAAAAAACACATTTGTTGCTGTGACACTTCATGCAATATTTCCCTTTATTTATACTTCTTTTGACTAGGGTAAATTGTATATATCATAAAAAGAAGAGAAAAAATGTTATAGGAAAATGGTAAAGAGCTACAATTGTAGTTTCCCTACAACCAATCCCTCCAGACATGTTTTCTCATCTAAATAGATCTAGGCAAGCTCCAAGCTTGCCATCACAATCCCGTAAGAGGATAAAGGTAAAAATGCTTCATAAACTAAAGAGAACAAGGGATAAGGAGTGAGCAATTTCCCCATGTTGCTAAGTTACCAGTGAAATTTCCCTCGAGAAGTGACTACCTCCTTTAGGAATATATACAGTTTGTACACTACCATAGCTCTTTGTAAGTGTTGTAAGTGCGCAGTTACTCTTCAATGCTCACATATTGCTTTTGGCATTCTCCTAATAGATTTTCCACCTATTTCAAATGTTTGAAGTCATTGGTCTTCCAACTTGCTGTCTTAGTACCTTCCTGGAGAAAATCTGCCATATATTCAAGTTCATTAACCAAACAAGGATCATGATCATGCTCACACTCTTCTGCATGATCATTTGAAGAGAATACTCTGCTATTGAATAGACCATCATGACCTTAAGATCAGTTCTTTCATTGGTAAAGTGTGATGAGAGACCCAATGGTGCAATTTCCTCTGATTGTGAGCACAGTTGTGGAAGCTGATTTGAAAAGTCTGATTGCTTGTTTCACAGCTGCCAAGTGTATCCATTAGCTCTGGGGAGCTACTGTTACCCTGAATCTTTGGCTGATAAACAAAGTGATCAGAAAATCCTCTGGTAGCCAGTCAGATTTCCGGCCTGACCTTCCATGTGAATCCTAGCAATACTGAGGAAGCCTTTATCCCAAGAATTAACAGGAAAAAAAAATTCCACTAATTGGATTTTATTTTTTGTCCTGCAAAGGGAGGGACAAAATGTCCTACCCAGGACATGAAAAGAAAGCTGACCTCAGAGACCACACTGCTATCTTCATATCCCATTTTCACAGCAGGGAGTAGAAGGGCTAGCACAGAGCAGCACGCTGTCCAAACCATCGAATTAATGGACTCGCAATAAACCCAAAGCTCTGTTCTGTGCAGAGGCCCTGTAAGTTCATAAATTAAGTCTGAAATAAGAAACAACTCAAAAAAATGGAGCAAAGAAGACAGGAAAAGAATATTGTTCACATCCTATATTCTTTGTAAAAGATTCCAAAATAACTTGCAAATGTATTTACCATTTTTTTTAATGCCATGATTTAATCCAGAGAATGTAACAATTCAGATCACAGGATTTCCACCACCTTTTACATACTGTGTGTCCTGGAGTTTCCTGCTGAAAACCTTTCATCAAATCACATAAGGTCTGCAACCTAATCAGTAGAGCAGAGTGGTTGGAGCAGACAGACAGGAAGGGGCTGCCTCTTCCACAGCACACAATATGTAAAGGAGGCCTGTGTGCTTCAAACTCCATTCTATCATTTTATCGATTGAGAATTTCATAAACACATATAATGTCATTTGAGCAAGCTATAGGTTGTTTTGTTTGTTTTTAAAAGGTCTTGGAGTTGAGCTCTGGCTGACCTGGAACTCATTATGGAGAGTTAGATGGACCTTCAACCCAGAAGAAACACACCTGTCCCTGACTCCCAGGTGCTGGGATTAAAAGTGTGCAGCCCACAACCAGTTCAAATTACAATTTGATCCAACCAGACCACTCTTTTCTCTGCCTTTTCCAACTTCCTTTCTCTTTCTTTCTGTTTGAATAGAAAAAATAACAATGAAACACTAAGTGCTGTTTGACTTATTTTTACCATGATAATTAATGGTAATGATAATTAACTAGTCAATGGTGGCTCACAGTAGCCATTTAATTTGTTCTAGTAATAAAGAACAATAATCTAATATTTATAATGATATCATTGCCTAAATAAATGAAGGTCTATTTTAATTTCACATTTGTAAACTTAGGTAGTATTCACCAGGAACCCACATACCTTCTAAACATGAAATGAGATGGCTAGCCCAGAATTCATTGCTTTATCTTTCAACTCTCAGGATCCTGGGATGAGGGAGAATCGAAATCCAAAAGACACTTAAGGATAACAAGCTCATTTTGCTCATAAATAGAAGAACTACCCCATCATGGTATTGCAGAGTTAGTTAAATGTGTCACTGCTGGCCACAAGTGAGAAAGGGGCTGCCGCACCAGGAGTGGAAAGGTACACCCACAACATCACTGAAGATGTCCATTTCTCCTGTGGGTTTTCTCATCATTTCACATAACTTTGTGGCCGCCCGCCTTCTAATGCATCAAAATACATTGTATACATGTATAAAATGCTCAAAGTATTAATTAAACTATTATATACACACACACACTCTCTCCTCCCTCCCCCTCCCCCCTCCCTCTCTCTCTCTCTCTCTCTCTCTCTATATATATATATATATATAGAGCGAGAGAGAGGGAGACAGGAGAGGGGAGAGGGGAGAGGGAGAGGGAGTGTGTGTGTGTGTGTGTGTATGGGTGTGTGTGGGGGTGTGTGTGTGTGTGTATAAAAGGCTTGACCTGCAACTGCAGCCTGAGAGTCATACTCAAAAATCTAAATGATAACTTTGTATTTAAAACTTTGTATTTAAAACATCAAGATGAGGAAATAGAATAGAAGCACAATTGTAACAAATTCTAAATGTGGATTCCATTTGGTGTTGTAACACAAGTAAATACTGATCAGACAGTTTAAAATATGTAATTTCATTTGTTCAAATAGTAGCTTAAAAGTGTCGCAAGTTATTATTTCAGGATGCTATGGCACTGTTCTAAGAGCCCTCAGGATTTCCGCACAGAAAAGGAAGAAATACTCTACATGTAGGTTTATAAAGCCTGTCCATACTTATTTTAAATGATTTCCTTTTACCTTGCTGTAGGGAAACAATACTTTGTCTAGCAATGAAGCCATTCCTCATTACAGGCATTGTGTAATTTATGTACAACCTATATAATGATATTTAATGTTGAGTAGAAATTATGGATTATTGATAATTATAACAGTAAGAAAGGTTTCTCTTTTCCTAAGATGCCACAGGTGCATATTTATTCTGTTGCCTCTTAGAAGCTATGAAGTCACCCTGTGACATGTTAGGTAGGTTTATGACTCTCCAACTACTGCCATTATTCCTCCTGGAAAGCTCAATGCTTCATCATTTTTGCCTTTTGATATTAAAAGTTTTACATAAATAGCAATGTGTAAGCAATTACAATCTATAAGTCTACTAATTATTTATTTTTCCTTAACCTTAAAACATTGAAAGAAAACTTTCCTCTCCCCTATCAACTATGTTTGAGTAGCACCCTGGGTGGGTAGACCTCCAAATGTAATTCAGATGCAGTGTCAGGCCAAAATGAGCTTAGCCTTATATGACTTAGATAGCCATAGATTAATAAAGCAAGGTTGGGTAATGTTTAAGAAACATAAGACTTATTTATAACATGTTTCTTATATGCAAATGTTTTTTGACTTTAGTACAGTTGCATGTAATGATTTCAATGATTTATTCTTCAGAAAAAAAATTTTCTTATACCTGATCTTCAGTAACAAAGAAATCTTCTGCCTTCGGCACATATAAAAATAAATCTTTATGATATATATCATAGACAATTAGACAAAAGTAAATACACTAAACGATTCTAAAAGAATTGCAAAAGAGAAAATGGACAGTACTCAGAAGACATAAGTGCAGAAAAGGACTTCCTAAGAACTTCATATGTTCAAGAATTAAAACCAACAGTTGACAAGTGATGCCTCATAAAACTAAAAAAGCCCTGGACCACTAAGGAAACAATCAACCAAGTGAATAGAAACCCCACAGAGTAGAAGAGAATGTAAACATCTAATAGGAAATTAATATTCAGCATATACAAAGAACTCATTGATGTAAAGAATAAATGGGAACAAATGGCCCAGTTTGAAGTGGGCTATGAATCTTAACAGGTAGTTCTCAAAAAAAAAAAAAAAGAGAAATAAAATGCCTAAGAAACACACTGAGTGATGCTCAATTGAAATTAGGGAACTGCAAATTAAAACTACTTTGAGATTTGATTATTCCCCCCATCAGAATAGCTAGGATCTGGTAAACAACCAAAAGCAAATGACGGCCAGAGTGTGGGGAAAGGGAACCCTCATGCTCTGTTGGTAGGTGTGTGGAATTCATGGATTATTAATTTCCATTATGGAAATCTGTGTGGAGAATTCTCAAAAAGCTAAAGAAGAATTCTATTGTATACCCTGCTATACTACTTCTTGGTATATTCCCTAAGGACTAGACATCCTACTTCACAGATGTTTGCTCAGACATGTTCACTGCCCCTTTGCTCTCACAAATGCCAGGAAATGGAAGCAATGTAAGCCATCATCACCTGATGAATGGATAATGAAACTGTGGTACCCATACACACTGCAAAACCATTCAGCTATAAGGAAAAGTGAAATAATGAAATTTGCAGGTAAATGAGTGGAACTGGAAATAATGTGGTGAGTGACTTAACCCAGGCCCAGAAATACAAATGCCACATTTTCTCTTATTTGTAGTTCCTAACTCTGAATTTATAGAAATGAGTATATAACCCGAATTAACTGCAAGATATCAGGAAAGTAAAAGGGACCACGGAAGGTTCGAGGGGGGGGCTCTAAAGTTGGACACAGGTGCTATGAAGGGGGAAATGGGTAGGGATCTACCTGGGTCAGGGGAGCATTCCAGAGAAGGAATAAAATATTCTCACTAAGAATATTTGAAAAAGATCTAGGAAACATTGTTTTCTGTTTACTTAAAAATACATACATAATGTGTGTGCATGCATGCACGTGTGTAGTTTGAATGAAGTTATGCCTTTGGGGTGATAATGCTGCCTGCTAGAGCCATAGACTATCTAACAAAATACCTGATGCCAGGCATGCCCTTCAAGCTAACAGCAAGCAAAGTCCAAAAGACACACATCAGAACAGACCATTGCTAAAGCTTTTCATTGCCTCCTAGAACTTGAAAGTAAGAAAATATTGCTGACCACACCACAATTTTCAGGCCAAATACAGGTAGGACAGACCTAGAAGCCTCTACCCTGAGGGATCTCTCTCACAGTATCCAAAGGTGCTTGCAAGCTACCAAGGGAGAAAAGCAATCAGTAGTCTTACACAGTTATAAAACCTATGAACCATGACACTGACCAGTGCAACAAGATGTCCCCAAGCGTACAGCAGTGACACTTATATCTTGAGGCTAACTAACCACCATGTAATTGGACTAAAGCCCTGCACAATAGGAGAGAATTCATAACAGGCTCTGTAAATCCAGCCAACTACCCGTGGCTGGTGAGGCCAAGAATACTAGAGGAAAACCTACTGACTGCCACTTCCTGAAACTAGTATAATTTCTAACTGCATTCTAAATCCTTATGCTTATACCCGCAGGTAAGTGTAGGTCTCACCCCTTATCAGGGATACTTTTTTCTAACACACAGAGACCATCACAGAAAGCCACAGCGGCCAAAACGCAGAAAATGACTGGAGTTCCCAAGCCCAGTTAATATAGCCACAACACAACCCCTACCCCTCAGGTTTGGGGAACAACATGGAAGAGGGGATGGAAATATTTTAAGAGCCAGAGGCACTGAATGTCTACAAGAAAACTGTTCTCTGAACACAACGATTACGTAAGAACTCATAGTGCTGAGATATCAAACACAAAAGTTGGACAGACTGAAGTCATACAAAACCTCAGCATAGAGGGGGATAGTGAGCCTGAAGCTCTACCCTTAGCTGTGAAATGATTGACAACTGATAGTTGATGTGAGGCAAAGACTTTCTTTAAGGGCGTGGTCCCAGTAGATTGAACACATTCCAGTGGATGGCCACGTGCCAAGAATATATAACCAGCAGCAATTGGAGTGCATGTGCTTTAAAAATATATGAGGATACAAAGTTTGGTAGGCAAGGGATGAAGGTGGAGGTATTTTGGAGGTGTTGAGGAAGAAGCATGAATATAATAAAACATGAAATTCTTGAAAGAATTAATAATTATATATATATGTATATATGAAACTGTAAGGAATATTTAGTATAACATCTATATATTTCTGGCAAGACTATAATTATATTAGTGGGTGGGAAGAAGATGGAGAACATTCCAAATTCCACTGAATTAACCTAAATAAATGAGAAGAAATATACCTTAATATACCTTTGTTTTAGATTAAGGAAGATCACACAAGATAGTATTAAATATTTTAAAACCCACCATAGGCAGTTTAAAAAACAATTTCTCCTTGCAGCTGATGCATGTGAAATTACTTAATAAGATTTTAAGTCTACATTATTGTGTTGATAATTATAAGTAAATGGATATATAACTCAAGTAATTTTATCCAATATATATTTATAGCAAGTTTTAAATGATGTGTTAATCCTTTCCTTTCCTAACTGGTATAATAAGTAAGTGTTTCATATTTCCCAGTTATTGAGACTGAACAGGGAAATGTATTTATACTAACAACATTGTCTGCCATAAGAGGGTTTGACCTTCGCTGAGAAGGAATGGATGGATCACCAACTTCCTCAGGCATTATTGGGATCATAATTCTTTTTCCAAACAAGATGTGTGCATATGGGTGTAAAACGGGCTGTGCCATTTATGAAAAATTCTAATTGAATAACATATAAAGAGAATAAAAATGTGAAAATTTTTATTTCTACTCACGAAAGCAATGACACTGAGATTAAAAGTTGAATATATCTACATTTCTGCATAATATCTCACTTCAACTTGAAAGTATTTTCCATCTTCTTACATTAGCCATGCAATTTTGTTTTTAACTCTGTCTCTGCAGTTTATATTTACAGGATAGACTTTTAAATTCAAAAGACAAGAAAATCTATAGGAGAATAATCATCTTCAATTATATAGCTGCTATGAACTATGTTTTTCCTCTGTTGGTTTACAAAAAAGAAATGTCTCCCAAAGAAACAAAAAAAAAAAGCAAAAACTAATACGTGGTGGAGCTGAACAATTGGCTATGGAGCTACCAGATTCCCTCTACCGTGCTGCACTGGGATACTGTGACAAAAACATTAAACACATCCGTGATGGCTAGTTTTTATAAACTTGATGAAAGTCAAAATAAGGAACAAACCTCAATTGAAAAAAAAAAAAAATCCTTCATAAAATTGGCCTGTAAATATGTCCTCGCAGTGTTTTTCCATTGATGATTAATGAGAAAGAGTAAAGACCACCTTGGGTAGTGTCATCCCTAGGCAGGTGGTTCTGGGTATATAAGAAAATAAACTGAGCAAGACAGGAAAGACAAGTCAGTAAGCAGTATTCCTCCACAGCCTCTGCATCAGTTCCTGCCTCCTGGCTCCTGCCCTGAGTTTCTGCTCTAACTTCCCTGGAGGATGGACTGACTCCAAGCTGTAAAATGAAACATGCTCCCCTGCCCCCACCAAGTTGCTTTTGGTCATGGTGTTTTATCACAGCAGTAGAACTATAACCAAGGCAATGGCCATGGCCATGCAAGATCATGCCTTTTTTTCACCAAAGATGATGGGTAGCAGTTCACTGTAACAAAGCTGAATTATATGGACATTTAAAAACTGTGAAGAAATTACCCTTTAGTTTCAGATGAGTATTTATCATTATTCAAAGACAAACAATTGAGTCATTTTAAATTAACGGATCAGCCATATAGAACTTCACAGTTTGTTTTCTACAAACAGAATCTCAGGGTAAACCTAAGATAGAATATTATTTGGCTCACCAAACTGCTTGTATTGAATAACTCAATGTTTGATGTGGAGCTTGCCCAAAATTAGCTCACCATGGAGTTCTATTACTGATGATCAATCATTCCCACCGCTTTTCATCATTTCTTTGAGACTTTATGACTTTGAAAGCTTATTCTACTCTTGTTTGTACTAGTCTCTATATATTTTGCATGCAAAGTTTATATTGCATATAGAAACTTTTCTACATGTAAGAAAAATATTAAAAAGAGTGCGCACACATGGCTTCATGAGCTTTTCCCAGTGAACATAATGGTGTAAGCAGCTTACATATGAATAGCAGTCAAACAAGACATACCTGCATTCCTGCTTTCATTGGCTACTTTTCACCCATTTGCAAAGATGCAAGAGTCATAGAAAATGTACTATAATCTATCTGAATATTTTCATTCAACAAAATGATTCAAGATTCATCTGTGTTGTTCATGTATGAGTAGTTTATTTTTTCTTACTGCTCTATGGTATTACTACACAGATGTATCACAATTTACATATAAATTATGTTTTGAATTAAGATTATTTTGTTTGGGTAGAATCAATGTAAACCCAATTTTTACCTTGGAAACCATTTCAAACTTATAGCTTAATAATTGCATATATTATTTACATTCATTCTGCATTAGTAAATGAAAATAAAGAATTGTACAATGATCACCAAAACACACTGATGTAAACTTTTACCATCCTTTTTGGAAGTTTATCAATAGTGAAATTAGACTTTCTAAGTGCTTAAGTTTAAAAATGTGAATATTAAGATAAGACAAAATTTTTTACATAGCAAAACTCTGTACTGCCTCTATTTTAGACAGTGTATTCACATAAGTTTGTCATTATAGATAAACTGACTGGAAACAAGGCTGAATTTCTATTTCCTTTCTTTTGAATCCATAAATAGTTTGAATAAAAGTATAGGTAAGCATAAAATGGTGGGTAGCAAATGTATAGTATTAGGAAAACATATATGTCTAATTATATCTTTAGTTTTCATAAGAGTGAACTTACAGCTCATGTAAGTCCCAACCATATAAAAAATAAAATAATATTACTTGCACCAATAATTTAAACCATGTCAGATTTTCTGTTTTTTTCTGGTTGGTAAAAGCAAGCATTCTTTTTCACCATCTTTATAATCCTTCAAACAGTCAACCCATTAAAACAAATTCCTCTGCATCAATTTCTCTTATTCAAAACACTCAGTATTTAATCTAAATTATGCTTTTAGATATTTACATTCTGCTAAGTATCCAACATGAAGATAATATATGCTCACAAGAGTCAACTAACAAAGGAAAGTATAATCAAATTACATCAGCCAGAAGACAAAACCTCTTGGGTTTTATGACTGGCTGGCTTCAGGATGCTAATTTGTCCTTTCCACAGAGAATACTCTATTCTTTCTGGAAATTTCTGTTTAAATTATTTCCTCACAAATTGTAATTATTCATAACCAGATATACATGAGTCTTATCTGTAAGTTCTGCTCAATATATATATGTGTGTGTGTGTGTGTGTGTATGTGAGTGTGTGTGTGTATGTGTGTATGTGTGTGTGTGTGTAGGCATACATATATACATATGTATGTATATGTGTATATACATATATATGTGTGTGTGTGTATATATATATTTGAGGTAAGGAGGTAGAATAATACAAATTGATAGCACACAAGAAGAGCCACACTGAACAGATCATAATTCTTCTATTGTCAAGGATTTCTAAGGATTGATAAAATGAATTTTGCCCTAATTTTAGTTTTTAAAACCAAAACGAAGTCTCATCTACATAAAGATTCAAGAATCAACTCCCCACCCACCCATTCTGGGCAAGAATGCATGGAGCTCAGATAGAGCACACAAGCAATAAGACAGGAGAAATAAAATTATTGGTCAGATGTTCTAGTCATTGAAATTTTTTAATCATTAAAAATAACCAAATAAATTTATTTAATTATCCTAAATTATTCTGTATACTTATGTAGTCTTCAGAATCCCTAAGTCATTGGGTTAGTTAATGCAAATTATGTATATTTTAAAAAGATATTCATGATATAAATTTTCATTGATCCATTTTCTTCCAACCAACATAACAACATAGTTGTTTTCTTTAAATTTAATGTATTTAGAACACAAATGTGGCCTGATTTGTCACCTGCACAGCACCCTTTGCACACCATTTCCAGTGAGTGGACTGTTTCTCAAGGATCGCCTGGGGACTCTCTCCAGCCCTATTCAGCAGTTACTGGAATGCTAGATGGTGCTTGCATCTTTGCAAATTTTACCAAGCTGTTTTTCATTTATGGATTTCTACTTTCATTCTCTATGCTAATTCCAATCATGCACAAACAGACTCTAAAAAATCCACCACTTGAAATCATTTATGCAGAAATTTCAGTCTTAGAAAGATTCTTCTGTATTTTCCCTCGGAGGTATTATATAAATGTTCTCTCTCTCTCTCTCTCTCTCTCTCTCTCTCTCTCTCTCTCTCTCTCTCTCTCACTCACTCACTTTGTGTGTGTGTGTGTGTGTGTGTGTGTGTGTTGTACTGTGTGATGTTGTGTGTGCATGTGTATAGGACATTAAATCAAAGTGGAACTAAGAGAAGGTAGGAAGAGATTGAGCTGGAGGAGAAAGCTGGAAACAGGAAAGGAATTAAAATATACGTGAAAAACAGAGGGTATATCTGGGAGGAGGAATGGGACCAACAGGAGAGAATCAGGAAGGGGGAAGGGTGACACTTCAGGAGAAAAAGAATAAAGTAAAATAATATATACATGTAGAAATGTTACAACCAAACATATTATTTTGTATGATAAAACCATTAGTAATATTTTGGAAATTTTCTGTTAAGAAAACTCAATGAACATGCTAAGGCAAAAGGGTAAAATTCCATGGGACTCACCCCTAGACAAAGAACTACAGACAACTAATGACTACTAGGAGGAGTCTTAGCCTCTTCCAGGAAAGAGTCCCTTATAGATTGTCCAATTTAGAGTGGTCTGCTCTAAATCAATATACATTAAAAAAAATAAAATTGATTCATCAGGTTTTTATTTGTATATTTGTGCATATATATGTATATATGCATGTCTATGTATGCATATACCTCATATATACATGTATAAACATATGTATTTAATATGCATATATATGAAACAAAGAAAAAGAGGTTACCTACTTGAGAGTGGGACTAAGTAAAAAGGGTGGGAAGGAGAGTAGCTTGGAGGGATTGGGGGAAGAAAGGGATGGAAGAAATTGGTGTAATCCTATTTCAATTAAAATATATTTTAAAATATTAAAAATTTAAAAATTAAGAAAAATCTCTATCACCTTGCTCTCCTAACAAAATCTTTCCTTTTCAAATGTGCTATTAAATTTTCCGAGAAGCAGATATTTTTTCTTCCTCTTCATCTCTCTCAATGTCATTTTTAGGAATTCAAATGGCTAATTACAGATAGACTACATCAATCACAAAATAATAAAGAAAACCTAAGAGCAACCTTTCAGAAACAAGCTAAGCCATCCCTTCCTATGGAAATGTATTCTACCACTTGGGTATGCACCAAAAAGCAAATACATACCGTAAAATAAATGTCTATCTAATTTGAGAAATAAAGTCCTCTCTCAGAGTTTTGATATTGGTTGACTTGAAGTGGATCAGACTATCTTTCTAATGGCCAGTTTGGAATACACAGATATTGTTATGACAGATTTTGTTATAGTATATAAATGTTGAGCCATGAAGTGGATCTTAAATCTAGGTGCTCATGAGTATTGTGATGATTTTTTAAAAATATCTAAAATAATCAAATCTATTTAACTGACCTGGTTTAAGACCTGATGTTCATGGCTAAGAACCACTGGAATAAATGAGTTTTTTCTTTCCTAGTTGGAGTTGAATTGTTAAACTAAAAAAATAAAAAATAAAAGAATTACCCAATCAAATTTTATTTAGTTAATAAAATAAGCTTATGTTCATTCATACATCAAATATGCCTGCCCTCAAAGATGTCACATATTCAGCAGGGAAGAAACCAATTTTCCAGTTTTTAGTGCTAGTCTTGCAGGGTATAGTAAGAGGATACAGACATTGCATGTCACTCATTGCTACAGAACATTCAGTAACTCTTGACATGTGCTACAACCTTCTGTTAACTGCCTTATATTTCTTTGAGTTTATAGTTTGAACTCTGGTTCTTTGTATATCAAGTTTTAGGGAGGGGAGTCAAGGCAGAGTGTACAAATGCATTTCTGATGGTTCATATGTGCACCTATATTCTAAGAAACACAATTCTAAACATCTATCATCCAATCTCCAAATATAGGAAGTGACCCTGGTTTTTGTTCAATGTATAGTAGTCTTTTTGGCTATTTGCTTCAGGATTTTTTTTTTCTTCTAAAAAAAGAGAGGCTGATAAAGTATCATTAATGATCAGAGTTTTTTAACGCAAGTCATGGGTTATTCCAATCCTTAAAGATTATATACACGAGGCACAAGAAGATATTACAAAAGCACAGAACATTTTGTAAGAGCTTTGAATCTTTGCCTGAGAATTTGTGTAACAACCAGTCAGACAATAAAGTAGCCCTTTTCTCAAGCACCATAATGAAGAGGGTAAAAGCTTAAATTTGTTTTCATGCTTGCCAATCATTTCATTAGCTAAGGGTAGCAGGTCATCTCTTCCCTGGGTAAGTAGTGAAAAATTCAGGTGGACAGAGTTGGGACAGGACCTCATTAATTCCTTCCTTCCAAGGGTCAACAGTGAAACAAAATTCATCAACAGAGGCTGAAAAACAGTATAAACAGCATCTGGTGTTATTTGACATTGTGTTACAAAGAAAATGAAAGCTATTGAATCTGAAAGGTTTATATCTATTGAACTTTGTATCTTGAGGCCCTGCATCTTCCCCTTACAACATTACCCATAAGATCTCTCAAATAACTGAGAATCTGCCTGAGAGAACAGGTCTTGACCTTTAGCAGTGAGGATATTTGAGGATGAAGATCCTGGCTCAGAACAACTCAGAACTTCCTAGAGAAGTTATGTACCTTGGTCATAGGTAATGAAGGAAGAATGCAAAAAATAATGAGCTGGGACTGCTGTCATACTCAGTGAGAGGATGTAACACACATGTAGGAAGAGGAACAGGACCAAATCAGGCATATATAAATGCAATGTATAATAATTGTCCTCAGCAAAGTGAATCTTGCAGCATATACCAGTGTTTATGCCTTGCGATGGAGCTTGCATCACTCAGACAATGGTAAATGTTAGTGGAGAGGGGAGACTTTCTGGAAGAAGCATAATTGAAATTAAAGCATTCAAACCCAGTGACTCTCATCTAGGCAGAGATATAGCTCAGTGGCAGAATGCTGTCCTGTCCTGTGCCTGGATTTTGTGTCCATCCTCAGCCCCTTGTATGTATATGGACAGGTAGGAAGAAGAAAACATTGGTGATGTTAGATATAATCAAAATTTTGGATGTAGAAGAAAGTAAGGTGTTACTTGTAGACAGAGGGCCAGAAGGCATCTAGAGTATGGGCAAGTTAAAATGTGGCCATTGCAAAGGCCTGATACAGTCATGTAGGCCAAGCGGTATTATTGGTGACAGGAGAACTACAGAAAACTGTCAAGTCCAAAGCGGAAAAACAACATGGAGCTAGATTTATAATGCACTGAAGTATTCCTACTAATAGGTACCACATGTTGAATGTTGATTTTTTAATGGTATACAATTGCTCATAATAGTATAGCACAGCTGTTATTAACCATAACCATGGGCCAGAAATACCAGGGAAGTTAGCCATTCATTAAACAAGCACATGAGTAAACCGGTCCCAGAGCCCATAAGTTCCCTGCATTCTGCTGCTTTCTCTAGTGGTAGGCATGGTTTGTGTTTGAAACATTGGAAACTTTATTCTCTCCAGTATCCTGTGCTTCTGGATTCCTAGATGGATAAAGGATTCCAGTGTTGAAAGCCCCTCCTCTCAACCTAGATCTTACCTTGTGGTGTGTGCAGCATGGTGGGGAAAGAGGGAAGCTGACAGACAGTTACAATAAACTGTGATGCACACCAGGGTGTAGTAAATAATGAATAAATGTTTAAAATGTGATATTCACTAAGAATGTGTCATTAGTGTGAGATTTTACTGTGGATCCCACTTCTGGTATTATCCACTGAACACATGACTTGGCTTCTCAAAATGTATCAGTTTTCTCATCCATAACATGAAATTTTTAATGAAACTTTAAAAATATTTACTTCTTTAAACCTTTCTTGAAAACTTACTCTAACTGGCAAGTAACAGACCAAATTCATTTACCATGTTCACTGTGCACCATTGTGTGAGAAAAAAACTTTCAATTCATCCAAACAGTTCACTGTTGTTTACAATCAAATCAACCAGAAAAAAACAAATAAGTCAGGGCCAACACACAAATCTATAAGGCAGCAGTTTTCAACCTGTGGTTCACAACCCCTTTTGGGGAAGGGCCACATATCAGATATACTGAATATCAGATATTTACATTACTGTTCATAGCAGTAGCAAAATTACAATTATAAAGCAGCAACAAAATAATTTTATGATTGGTCATCATTACAATATGAAGAACTGCACTAAAGGGTTGCAGCATTAGCAAGGTTGAAAGCACTGTTATAAGAGGATAAAATAACAAAAAATTCTTACCCAGACCCTGTATAGGTGGACTCTCAAATGAGTGATATTATGGTATTTTAAGAATAAAGAACTGCAAGTCACCTGACCTGTTCCTGCCAGACCCTTCTCGCCACTGAATCCCCCAGAGGGACCAGGAGGCAGAACAAAGGTCCCAACATCACACACCATTCCTGCCCTGCCCCTCCACCCTCGGCTAGAGAGAGAGGAGAGGAGAGACCCCACCTGTACGCACTGGAAGAAGAGATGGGAGGACTACAGTATAAGAACACATCCAAAGACAAAAAGACTTATATGACACCACCAGAGTCAAGGATTCTATGCCAGCAAGACCTGAACATTCCAATGTAAATGAAGCAGAAGAGAATGACCTTAAAACAACTTCATGAAAATGATAGAGGCCCTCAAACAGAAAATCCCTTAAAGAAATGGAAGAAAAAACAAAACAAAAAAAAATGCAAGAAATCAACAAATCTCTTAAGGAAAGCCAAGAAAGAAAAAAAAAAACAATCAAACAGATGAAGAAAACAATTCAAACAGTCCAGGACCTAAAAGCTGAAATAAAGACAATAAAGAAAACACAAACTTAGGGGATCCTGGAAATAGAATAGCTGAGTAAACAATCAGTAATTACAGACACAAGCATAACCAACAGAATACAAGAGATGAAAGAAAGAAGCTCAGGTGCTGAAGATAAACTAGAGGAAATAGATTCATTGGCCAAAGAAAATGTTATATTGAACAAATCCTTAACACAAAATATCCAGGAAATGTGGGATACTGCGAAAAAAACAAAACCTAAGAATAATAGGTATAGAAGAAGGCAAAGAAGCCCAGTTTAAAGGTGCAGAAAATATATTCAACAAAACCATAGAAGAAAAATTTCCCAACCTGAGGAAGGACAAGCCTCTGAAAGTACAAGAATCTTACCAAACACCAAACTGGACCAAAAAAAAAATCCTCTTCCCACATAATAATCAGAACAAAGAAAGAATATTAAGAGCAGTGAAAGAAAAAAGGCCAAAGTACCATATAAAAGCAGACCTATCCGAATTACACCTGACTTCTTCATGGAAACACTGAAAGCCAGAAGGTCCTGGATAGATATTCTACAAATATTAAGAGACCATGGATGCCAGCCCAGACTACTATATCCAGCACAACTCTCAATCACTATAAATGGAGTAAACAAGATATTCCATGATAAAAAAAAAAAAACAGATTTTCATAATACATATCCACAAATGCAACCCTACAGAAAGTTCTGTAAGGAAAACTCAAACCCAAGAAAGTTAACTACATTTACAAAAGCATAGGCAATAGATAATCCCACTTTACCAGAAGCCAAAAGAAAAAGCAGGGTAAATCTATTCACACTACCAAGAACAACAACAAATGCAAACAAACGAGAATTAACAATCAATGGTCCTTACTCTCCCTCAATATTAATGGTCTTAACTCACCTATAAAAAAAAATAAAAACACAGAATAACAGAATGGATATGAAGACAGAATCCATTCTTCTGCTGCATACAAGAAACACACCTCAACTTCAAAGGCAGATGATCAATACCTCAGAGTAAAGGGTTGGGAAAAGATCTTCCAATCAAATGGACCCAAGAAAAAGCTGGTTTAGCTGTCCTAATATCAAACAAATTAGACTTCAAACTAAAATCAGTCAAAAGAGATGGAGAAGGTCATTTCATATTCCTCACAGGAAAAGACCATTCTGATGAAGTCTCAATTAGGTTTTCATTTTATTTTACATATCAATCCCAGTTCCTTCTCCCTCCCTTCCTCCCTCCCTCCCTCTTCCTCTCTCTCCCACTCTCCCATGCCCATCCTCCCTCCCATCCCCTCCCCACTCCACATGTAGGGTGATGCCTTCCAGGAGGCATCTATCAAGTCATTTGGAGTAGGAACTAGGTCTTCTCTCCTGTTTCTAGGTTAAGGGAGTATCCTTCCATGGAGAATGTGCTCCCAAAGTCCTTTTGTGCGCCAGGGATACATCCTGGTTCCACGGTCACAGGTCCCTTAGACTTCTCAGGCCTTGTAACTGAGACACATGTTTAGGGGGTCTGAGTCAGTCCAGTGCTGGATTCCCACATATTAGTCTGGGAGCCCATTAGCTCCTCCTTGTTCAGGTCAGCTGTTTTATACTATTGTTTATAACACTTTTAATCCATACTAGTTCACTTAAACATACATAAACACACACACACACACACATATATATATAGTCACTATTCTTGACACTGTGAGATCTATGTTATTTCTGACACACTGCATATTTTTCCTTGCTTTTTTCCTGTCGCTTTTCCCTTTTCTCTTCATCTGAGACCGACTTAGTGAACTACATCTACTGCTGTCTGTGAGCCACAGCTTCTGCTGGCTTCCCTGACAAGATGCACCACTGAACATTGAGAAGGGAGAGCCAGGGCTAGTAGGTTTAGCTACGCATCTATGGTTGATGCTAATTTCAGATCATCAGTGAAAGGTATCAGCTCCTGTCAGGGGGCCATCCCTGATAATTTCCCTTTCCACATTTCTGGGTAGCCTCTTTTCTCTTGTACCTTTCAGCCAAGGTGTTTTGACTTCTCCCAGCCACTGCTAGTCTTTGGCTGACCCATGCTCCCCTTTATTTTCTTAAATCTTACAGTTCTATGAACTTTACGTTTTCTTCCTAGGATAAACAAATCTATTTGACTAGGAAATTCCCAATAAAATGCTTATATCTACCCAGAAATCCAAAACACAGATAGTCACAAAGCATCTTGAACCTTAAGTGATGCCAAGTGTTTGTTTTTGTGGTTGAGTTTATCCTACACTGACACACAGTATATGTGTTCTCAATTATACACACAGCTTCTAAAGTCAGTTCCATCCCCTTATCTCAAGTTAGAGAGTTCAAAACACAGCAGCAAGAAAAATCCCATCCAAATCTTCTACAAACTGAAGCAGAGGAATAGCTCAGGTGATAATTACACCGAGTTTTTTCTATCCCAGGACAGCTATACTAACTCTGGTCTCTTGAAGCATAGGCATATAGGTTTAACATGTTATACTTTCTGGTAGTAGATTTATGTTCATAAACACTAAAAAGTTTAAATAACTTTGCAATTCTTTACATCTCTAGAAGTACTGTTCCCTGAGATAAATGTTGAAATTGCAAAGCAAATACATCTTTAAAAATGTATTCTCTGGGTTCTCTATTTTAGAAATGTTGCTAAAGAAGTCATTTCTGAATCAGTAACTTCTTTTATAATACAAATATTCAGAATATCACTTTCTACAAAGCACTGGAACAAACAGAATTCCTTATTTTGACTATGCAACTTTTAGATAAAATGTAATAGAAAAGATATTGATTTGGCAAGGATTTTCTCCTAAAATAAGCCAACAAGCCTTTAAAACAAAATCTCACAAGCATACATTTCCCCATTCACACAGCTGTCGTCATGGAGACCAATCCCTGGCACATTTGATGGTGTAACCTACACATCTTTCTAGCCTGAAAATTTCCCTTGTTGTCATGGAAACTGCCAGTCACTAGCCTTTCTATTCTTTGATGCTCCCATAGATACCACTGAAATTTCAGCTGTGATTTTCCCACTCTCTAACGATCTTAGTGTTATCAGACAATGCTAGGAAGAAAACAAAATAAAATTTCTGGCACCTTTCAACCAAATGTACAATCATTTTCATCCATAAACCCTGCAATAAACTCATTAGGACTAATTTGCTTTGCAGAAATCCTAGGAGATACTTAGGTTGTTGAGGCACTCTGAAGAGTTTAACAAGAATGATTATTTCCCATGTCACTTAAAAAGAATCAAGCCATAAGAGTTATTAGTACTATAGTAATTTTTTTCAAACTAAGAAAAAAGCTGAATTCAATGGACTTTAAAGTCTACTCCTTCTGGAAAATTATTACAAGGAAATTTCAAAATGTTAAGTCCCCAGAGATAACTCAATAAAAATGTTACGTTACATTCTACTTTGTGCATAAAAATAAACCCACCACTTAGAAAAAAGATGAATAGAAAAAGGATACAAAAATTCTGATCACCCGACTTCCCATGGAATACTGCAAGACCTGTCAACAATGAGCCTGCCTTTTCATGAGTTTACTTTCTAGTTTGCCTTAGTCCTGGTGATTATTAATCATGGACAAAACTCATTAAAAAAAACAATTATCCCTTATATAAAATAAAAATATGTTAGTCATTATAAAGGCAGTCACAGATACCTGTTATTTTTAAATTATTCTAAGAGGATCTAGGCACAGAATTATGAAATAGTGATAGATTGGCTATGGACATTAATATAGGAAGGATAAAATTAATAATGATCCTTGGATTTCTGGATTCATGAGGAAAGGAACAGAAAAGTGGTTGAGCTATTCTGTAAAACAGAGAACATAAAGAAGACACTCATAGGGTTTGAGGTAGGAGAATGCATGGGAGCGATTCTAGAAAAGGCTATCTGTATAGTATCCATACAATACTGAGTTTCTAATGTACTGAGTTTCAATATCTAGTAGATATTGAAGGTCAGATAACTAACTTGTTTTCCATATTATTAATAATGATAATCCCCGCTGAAATTAATGCTTTATGATATTGTCATGACATACCAAATCAGTTATTATGCAGTTGACCAATATTAATCCATGGATAAAATTCCAAAATGCTAATTTGTAGAAACAACTTTAACATTCCCAAACCAGAGAATATATGATAAAATTTTTCATGAAAATGACAACATTGTATAAAAGTAAGTTATATTCGTACTTTATTGTGAGGCTGACTTATAGCCACACACAAATATTGATTCTTATTCTTGCCACAACAAAGTCTATAATCTTCCATTAGCAAAGAACACACACTGACTGACTGTTTGGGTCATGGCCAATGTGCCTGGGCACAACCTTCTTCATGATAGCACCTACTGAGCTGATGATTTGGATACTCTGTAGGGTTCCTGGGCATAGGATAATGAGATAGTGTGAAGCCTCTTGGAAAAGAAATAGAATACTAACAAATCAGTAACCTGTGAGTTTATTTGGGATGAATTAAACTTAAGTTTGACCAGTTGTATAGCTTAGAACAGCAATGTTTTCAGCAAGCAGACAAGAAACTTCGACAGCCTCTGGAACCTCTGGGTTACCCAGCTAGTGGGAAAACATGATGATTTCTGGATTCTAAATCCTAAAGTTCAGGGAAATAACTGGTGTTCAGAACTGATATCTAAATGTGTAGTAGATGCTGTCTATGGACTAACCTTTAGGGAAATGGTTGTGATGGACAGATCCACAAATGGCTACCATGACTGAACCTTAAATGGCTCATCTTTACTTAAATCATGATATTTGACATCTGGAAATTGAGTTTATGAAGAAGTTTAAAGAACATAAATATAGAAAACCAAGAATTGGAATTTACATGAAAACACTGTTGATGGCAGTATTTTATCAAATTAAATACTTAGTACCACTTTTAATATAAAATTATCACCTTTTCAAACATTAATATTCCTTGTTTTAATTATGCATTACATTTTATTAGAATATATATGTACATATATATATATATATTACTTCAAACTACACAAGATGTGAAATGATATTAGAATATTAGATTCATTCTTAGCAATGCATCTTATCTTAGAAGTATGAAGAAATCACTACCTACTGTGATCTACTTTGACCAGGATTTCTTCTTATCATAACTGACATCTGAAATCAAATATTATCTCTAGAGATAACTAGTTTTATAATCAAAGTGCATATCCATTAAGATACATATTATCTTCACCATCAGGAACCTCAACAAAGAAAGCAACCCCATCAGATTGGCCTGAAGACAAGTCTCTAGGTCATTTTGTTAATTAATGACTGATGTGGGAGGTGCCAGACCACTGTGGGTGGTGCCACTACTGAGTAGGTGGTCCTGGGGTACATAATAAGCCAGACTGGGCAAACTATAAAGAGTAAGTCAATATTCAGCATTCCTTCTGTTTCAGTTCCCACATCCAAGTTCCTGCTTCCAGGTACTTGTCCTGCCCTGATTCGCCTATATGGTAGACTATTACTTGAACATGTAGCTAAATAAGCTCTTTCTTCCCTGACCATATAAACAAAACAAAAAAACTATATATACTCACTAGAGCATAGATGATACATATAATAGGTAGATAGATAGATAGATAGATAGATAGATAGATAGATAGATAGATAGACAGACAGACACAGACAGATACACACACGTACACACACAACCCCTACCTGTAAGGAGTACGGTTTTTCAGCCTGCCGCCACTGGTCTTGTCCCGCCGCTGCGCCAGCCCCAAATAATGCACAGAGATTGGATACAATGCTATTGGCCAGGTGCTAGTTTCTTATCAGCTAGCTCTGTCTTAATTATTAAGCCATTTCTATGTATTTCCACATGGTCTAACCGAGACCGGAGGAATGGCAGTTCTGTTCTCTCCAGGCTCTCCATCCTGACTCTCCTTACTACTTCCTCTTTCCTCCTTGTCTCCTAGTCCTGCCTATCTTCCTTTCCTATTGGCCAACAGTGCCTTATTCATTAAACCAGTATGAGAAACATATATAGAATGACATCTCCCATCATCTCCTCTTTTCTGTCTAAAATAAAGAGTTTTAACCTTAACATAGCAAAATATATAACACAACAGTTATCAAGTAAGAATCACAGTTAAAAATATTTAGTCCATTAGCATTTAGCAAGATTTAAGAAATATATTTTATCATCTATTCTATCTTTGTGCGTCTAAAGTTTAAGTAACTTATCTTTAAGCCTAACTAAGGAAAACTATAACCATAACTATCTGTCTTCAACTCCTTTAAAGACCACAGAAGGATAATATATAAACTCTAGAAATGACTGAGACAACTCACTGCCTGGTCATCCAAAGTTCATTTGTAATCTTCCATCTTCAGCCCATAGGCCATAGTGTGTCTGGCAGACTCTTCAGCAAAGCAGGGAACTTTAAACTGTCTTTTTGTACTGGCAGTTTGTCAGTCATTTTTCTCTGTGTCCTGCATACTGTCTGGCAGACTCTTCCATAAAGCAGGAACTCTGTAGCAATGTCCATCTTCAATCAGCAGTCACTTTTTTGTAGGTTCTGCATGTCCAGTTTATATAGCATAAAGTCAAACAGTTTAGACAAGAGCAGTATCTTGTCCAAATGGCTAGTCTTGCCATATTGAAAGCAAGCTCCATTATTAGTTTTTTTAATGTCCATCTTTCATCTTCCTCTCTGATGTAGGTGGTGTTGCCAGGAGCATTTATGTCTCACTGTCAAGAAAACCCTAAACTATTTTAAATGCCATATTCTGTAGGTCTTTGAAAGGTTTGAGGAATTCCTATCTATCTCAAATACATCTCTGTGTATCTTGAAAAACTAACTTAACTCTAAGCTTTGACTATTATAGGTAATTATCTGTAATCTGTATTAAATTTTACATTACATTCCTAAATGAGCTATATAAACATAATACCTAAACAAAAGAAGAAATATACATATCACAAAATTGACCTTAAATTGTATCAATAAATGAAAATCCATTTTCCAAAACAAAGTATTCATATCTATACCATAATCCCCTTTTTACCTTTAAAACAATATTGGTTGTGATCATTAACCATTTATAACCAATCCCATAATAATGAAAAAAAACATTTATAAACAATATTTGGGAATTTGGGTGTCGTTCTTTCCAAACTACTTCCTGCTGATAGGGGGCACTGTCATGGGGGATTATAAGAAGACACAGAAGTCCTGGCTGTAGTCTGCAAGGCTGCTTTGTTAAGCTGTTTTGAATGTAGGATAACCTGGTCCTCTGTTTCAGGGGGTCTGGCTTGATAAAACCACATTAGTCTGGAAGGAATCCACAGCTTTTTATTTTATGTGGAAACAAAGATAGAAATCCTTTTCCCCAGTAACTTGTCTTTGAACTTAAATTTTGAAGTCAAATCTTTTTTAAAATATATAAATTGAATTAATCCAGCAGCATTTTCTTTATCAGTTGTTGTTATTTTTTAGCAGTCAAACAATGCAAAGACAATATAACAACATACAGTAACCAGATTTAATTCTTTTTATATTTGTATATGCATATGTTTTTGGAAGATTCTACAGCAGTAGTTTTCCACATCACTTTTTGCAGAGTCTTTAGTGTTAGTAATGACAGTGGCAGAGATTTCTAGACAGCCTAGTATGAATTCTAATGCGGTTACTAGTAATCACTCTTATGTTGATCTATAATGAAAAAGAACATGCTGGTCTAAGAAAAAATACAATGTGTATAATTTGAGAAGAAATGTACCACTAAGTAGTGGAAGTGTTTGAAAGAATTAGAAGAATACAGAGGTGAGGCCTTGTTGGAAGAAGTGTGTCATTGTGGTATGAGGTTCAAGGTTGCAAAAGCCCATCCTAGGCCCAGTTTCTCCCCCTGCCCCCCCCAAACTTATTTTTCTGTGTATCAAGAGGTAGCTCTCAGCTACTTCTCTGCCAATGCCTGTTGATAATGGACTATGCCTCATGCTGTCCTTTATAAGAGCTGTGTTGCTCATGGTGAATCTTCATGGTATTAGAGCAGTGATAGACAATTAGTTAAACCTCTTCTGGAGTTGTTGGTCAGTGGGGTCCTACAGACTTGCAGACATTATAGGTTATTGATATTGCTCTTGGTTATCCCTCAAAAAGACCCTGTTGCTAAAGACATCACACACTTGCATTATTGAACGTGAGAAAAAAAAAAAAGCTGCCATTGACCTACAATGTTAATTCCTATTGGCTAGCTTTTACAGAGTTGGAAGTTGCTATACAAGTTACCATGAGGAAAAATGTCATCAATCTTATCTAGCCTTGTGGCCTGTGAAGTATACTAACTACTGGCCTGACACAGTATGTCCATTAGTGCGGTAGTGGCACGAATGTCATGGGAGTAAACAATCACTTTTGATTGGATTTAAGGCCTGCTCCTTAAGATAGAAACCATGCATCACACTATTAACAGGGCCAAGAACCCGCAAGTATATAGACCAGGCCCTCAGAAGGAGCCTACTATTATTATTCTGCTAAATGGACATTCTCAAACCAACTCCTAATAACTTATCACTATATCCATAGGTTATTATCCCTCAAACCTTATCGGAGAAGCTTCTTTTTGCAGTAGACCATGATTAGCATAGATACTCACAATGGCCAAGGTGTAGAGAATCAAAGATTATAAAATACTTAGCCCTAAGTGGGACCTATATATAATAGTTCATCCCCACAAGGCTCAGAGATCATTGAGAAAGATCTGGGGAAAAGACTGTAAGAGTCAAAGGCAGTGGCTGACTACAACAAAACAGTGTTTTCTGCACACTGGTGCAGAGGCTTTCTGGGTGCTAGCATTAAAGGCATGCACCACCATGCCTGGCTTGAAGTTACCTTTATAACACATCTCTAAATTTCAGCTTTCATCATTTGCAGAGTTTTATATTAAGATCATTATAAACATAGAGCTCATGTTCCAAGTTTGGCTAAAGACAAGATGCTCCTTTCTTCCATCTTCACAAATAAGAAGTATCTCTCATCTGGACATAGTTTACAGCTACAGGATGCTCTTGAAGAGATGATTTAGCAGATTACTACTGCATCGTGACTGTAAATTTACCACTCTAGGATACCAGATAGAAATTTTCTAGGTATTCGTTATCTTATCTTCAAATCCACATTAAACACTGCACTACTATAAACCAGATACTAGACTTACATTGTTAATAGGCAGCAATGACTAAAACCAGAATGATCACTGTATTGAACCTTCAAATAGCAAAGGAGATATTAAATGCTGAGCTACACATGATTGTTTCTTTTCAATTGCACTGTATAAAATGCCACAAAAGAGGAAAAAGCACACAGTGCCAAAAGACATGTCCTATTGAGTGCAGAGAAAATTACAGTTTGAGCAAAGATTAAAAGAAGATATGGAATTGGCTGGAACACAAGAAGTAAGAAAAGAAAGAAGAGACAAGGATATTGAGATATAAGGCTGGGGTTATTTATTAGGTAGAACCAAGGGAACAGATTATGAATTTAAAAGCAAATGATCTCTATAACCTTAATGATTACAAATTACCCTCATGAATCACTATCATCCTCCCTTAAAAAGAAAGGAGAAGGAAAATAAGATGAGCACTCCTTATACAGTAAGTCTCTGTACATGTACATCTCAATGCACCTGGAATAAGAGACATGTCTGGAAGCAGAATTCAAGCTCAGATACTTATTTCCACGGTGACATTTAAAGCATATGTACTATCTATTCCTTACATATTGGGAAAAATATCAGGAAGATATATAAAGTGAGTCTCATAAAACATTACATTTTTAAGAATTAATTTTCTTATTTTAACTAAAGGGTGATAGTGTTTACTGTTCACATACTCAGACTAAGATGGCTTTAAAATTTTTAATGTATAGATGGAAGGATAAATAATGCTAAGAAGGTGAACTAAATCCATTTTCACCTAAGTTTAATAGGTTTTCCAATTAAGAAATCAAATTTTATTATTACACTGAAACATTTGAAATAGCTAGTATTATTTAAGCAAACAGAAGTAGTGTTTCTTATCATTCAGCCTAAAATTGTACTCATAGTGAATATAAAGCACACCTGTGGGCAATGAAAGAATTTAAACTTCTCTAGACCCTTCTTATTACTAAAGAGACAAGGTATAATTATTTAAATATTTAAGGAACATGTAAAAATTCCATACAAAGTCATTTTCAAATGGTGCAAATTTTCCAACAGAAAGGCATCAAATAATGTAGTCTGATAAAGAAGAGAACATGAAAGCAGAAGCCATTGCTACAGACAAGAGTGGCTTGGGTGAGGACATTAAAGAACAATGCAGCAGGATGCGATGAGCATTGGAAACCACAGATACAGGTCAACACAACTTGAGTGGTAACTAAAAGGAAAATGAACTAATGAAGAGCCTAACTCCAGAAGTTACAGAGGCTATGGTGAACTACAATGTGTAACTCAAAAGCAAATATTGTACCACTTAAAAAATAATTAGAACAGGTAATATACACAAATTCTGGTTAGAGCTGGAATTAAATGAGTCTACTTTAAAGAAAAAAAAAAAGGAAAGGCAAGTAGAAAGGAAGATCAAGGCACCATCAGATGATATGGCCCAAACCAGTGTAGACAGGGAGCTCAAGTTTGGAAGTCTGTAGTACAAGACTAACACATATGAAGCAGACAATTAAAGTTTCTCAAATGTGCCTTGACTCAGGAGTAGTTTTTGTCCACCTCAGCCTCTTGACTTACAAAGCATTGTGCCCATATCACACATTCTCTAAATTTTATTTAGACATAAATAAAATTATGCAACAACATAAATTTAAAGACAGAATGAATAACCAAACATGCATTTCCCAGGAAAAATTATGTATTTGCTTCTAATTGGCCAGTGAGGATGAATATGTCAAAGACAGCTAGGCAGTATTGAGTCCAGAAGACTGCAGTAAGTTAGAAATAATGGGGTGATAGGAGGTGAGTTGACCTTTTGATCTGTTGAAGCATCTGTAGCACTAAGCAAAGGTTATGCACAGAAGTGAAGCATGAGTGGGGTCCCTTCTCAGTGTGTACCCACAGATTTGGAACAACATATTGAGATGAGATGCATTGTATGCTGAGAAAACAATGGCATTTTTTTTTAAATTTCATGTTACAGACAGTATCTGACCTGAGCTGGAAAAAAAAATAATAATGAGGACTCCAAGGCTCAAGGCAAACTCTCATAGTCCTATCTTAGAGAGACTGTGAAAGGATTTGGTAATGATTCAATTGAGGGCTGAGTACTTGATGGAAAAGTTTTGAACTTCTACTATAAATCTGAACCCTTCTGAACTGTGCATCAAGCCAACCATGTCCACAAGAAGCAAGACTTATCTTACAGATGCTCATGATCTGGAGGCTCTTAATATCATTTTACTCCCAACACCACACAGCAACCCATCACTAATATGGTTCTGGTACAGTGGCCTGGAATAAACAAATTCAAAATGGCCTTGAGTGCTGAACAGTTGGCAACAACACACTACAGCACACTCAGATCATTAAGTTGCATGGATACCAACATGTGACAGACATCTCAACACTACAATCAATTCTCTTTTCTCACAATGAGAGAGCATTTGTACCAAAAAAAAAAAAAAACAAAACAAAAAACACAGGAATTTATAATTCAGGATCCAAATTCATATAAAGAATTCAAGGCAGTCCACTAGGCTCTGGGCCCTGTTTTATAAGAAAGTTTTTTTTTGTGTGTGTGTGCATCTACCCATATTCCTTTTTCTGACAACATACACACTGATTCCCTTAAACCTTTAAATACAGGTAGACGTTTAAGATACTAGAAACTACTGAACAGAAAAGAAATTAAGACACCAGGTGACAAATGAAGAATGTATTTCAATGGACTCATACTTTTATGTAAAATCCTTGATTTTCAACACATAAGAAATATGCCTACATTGTATATGTAAAATACATTTATAATTTTAAATCTAAAAAAAATCAGGAAACTAAATTGTATACAGTAACTACATAGTTATATTAGTCATTAGTATATTAGTTAATTTACATTTAACTCCATCCATAAAAACATTTTAAAAGAATCATTAATTATTGAGATAATTTTAAATTTCAAAATATTTGTCATTCTGTAAATTTTCACAAAGTAAACATGTTGGGTAAATATTATATATACTTTATAAAGACACAAAGAGATGGCAAGGCTCCAAAATAATTATAAAGATATTTTGTGTATGGATATACTAGTCAGCCAAAAATGACCTACTCTCAGATTTCTTTTGAAGACCTATAAGTTGGAGTTTGTTTTTCTGGTGCCTGTCCTTGAGTTTCCATTACTGTGAAAAGACACTATGCTGTGATCACAGCTACTCTTATATGGTAAAACATTTAATGAGGTCGCAGCTTACAGTTTCAGTGATGTAGTCCATTACCATTATGGCTGAGAATGTGGCAGTGTTCAGGTAGACATGATTCTGGCTACATCTTGACCAGAAGGCCACAGGAAGTGGTCTCAATATCCCACCAAGCAAAGCTTAAGCATGTATGAGACCTCAAAGCCTGCCTGCACAGTGACATACTTCCTCCAGCAAGGCCACACCTACTCCAACAAAGCCATACCTCCTAATAGTGCCACTCCCTTTGGGGGCCATTTTCTTACAAATCACCACAGTCCCTAACCTGTCCTCATATATCTTGGCCTTTTTAATGACACAGGATCTAATTATGGTTTTCCCCCTTATTTGTTACAAAAGTTTCCCCTAAAATTTAGAAATCATTTTAAGAGAAAATTCAAATTTGTCCTTTGAAAGCACTCAAGATAATATTGCTTCACCCAGAAGGTTACAGTGTCAACAAATCCTTCACCTCCTCTGACTTGTTATCATGAGTTCTACCGGAGAAAGCCAAAATCAAGATAGCCAAAGAGCAATAACTCACCACTCTTACAGGACAGGAATTGGCCAAAATGCATGGTGTTGGCATAACCTGGCTTGTATGTCATCTAGTTTTCAAGGGCTGGGCCTGCTATGCCTCCTGAATCAATCATACACATACCTCTGTGGTTGAAGAGCTGTGCTACCCTAGCGCTAGCAGCATGTCTGTCAAGATGCAGACCTTTCCCAGTTGTCTTTCCACCCCTTCCCTCTCCCTCACAGAGTCTCTAACCAGATCCATCATCTCAATGACCCTCTCCACAAATGTGTCAGCATGTTCCTCATCTGTATTCCCATCCCTTGATACAATTTGGCACTTAACTATAGGATATCCTATAAAAGTATCTAGCAGCCACAGTTATGAATGCTTTGTCTTTCCCAAAGTACTGTGAGATCTTGGAAAATGGAGAATTCTAGAGTCTCTTCGAGTGGTTCAGACTAGGTGTCATATAGGAAAAGTCAGATATGGCAAAAAAAAAAAAAAACAAAACAAAAAACAAAAACAACAACAAAAACAAATTCTCAAGAGAGAATTCTTGAAATAAACATCCCTATGTTGAGTTGTCCTGATGTCATTCAATCTAGTCCACTGTCCAAAGAGCTATAGGATTTCACTCAAGAAACAACACTGACAACACTGGTGCCAAAGTAAAGGATCTAATGTCATTAGCTATTTACCTTCAGCCTTTTCTAACCATACACAAGTTAATGAAAGCTTACTCTAAGATTCTGAATAGACACCAAATGCTGAAGACTCTATCTTAGATCATTCTTTAATATCATCAACAGAAACTCTTCAGAGGTGCACAAAACTGTTGGACATGCTCCGTGTCAATTAAAAATGACTTGGTTTGCCATTAATTTCTCATCAAATTTAAAAACAAAGATAAAATTGTGTCAAATGTGTGAAGAAAAGGTGGGATTAAGAGGAATGGGGGGAGAAAGAGAGACAGACTTGAAGCAAAGGAAAGAACAAAGAAGAGCCCACGTCATTTAAATAACACAAAACTCATGTGTGGCTCAGCCCTTTCAGCCCGAGGTAGAGGTAAGAAGGTAGTGGCCTGCTGCTGTGTTTTTTTTGATATTCGGCTTGAACCCCAATATCAGTCTCTAGGTCTTATTTTTTCACGCTACAGAAATGTCCCTGTTTCATCTGTGACAAGAATGTTTATTTCAGAGACTAAGAGACAGAACTAGTCTGAATTTGAGCAGCCAGAATCTGTAAATTCTCCTTAGATGTGAATTTAGGACTGTATGAGGAACAATTGGGACAAATCATGGGGTAACAATGTCCTGGAAAATTACCCAGGAATGCTAAATAGTAACAAACAAACAAAAAAAAAAAAATGATAGGACAAATGAGTTAAGAGAAATGAAAGTGCTACTTTGAAGACACATTGGGGAATTATACTTAATTCCAGGATGGATTAAAAAAAAAAAAATGAGACCATAAGAGGGAGTTACGATATAGGTGACAAGTAGTTCTGTCAACTGTGTGCAGCATCCCCAGTTAGTAGAACTCTTCAGGAAGGGTTAAGGGGTATGGTCTTATTGGGATAAATTTGTTACTGGGGGTGGGCTTTGAGATTTTAAAAGCCCACAGCAAACATGTCACTCTTTTCCTGCTGCCTGCATATCAGGATATAAAGCTGTTGTGGGAAATGTGTACACTGTGCAAAGATGTATTTGCTGTGATTGGTGTAAAGGAAAGCTGAACGGCCAATAGCAAGGCAAGCAGTATAGGTGGGATTTCTGGGGAGAGAAAGGAAAAGGAGGAAAATCAAGGTATGTAGGAGATGTCAGGAGACATGGAGAAGAAACAGGAGGTGCAAGACAGAAGAGAGGTAACATGTAATAGAACATAGATTAATATAAATGGGTTAATGTAAGTAATAAGAACTAGTTAGAAACAAGCCTAAGCTATAGGCCAAGATTTCATAATTAATAAGAGGTCTCTGTGTTATTATTTGGGAGCTGGCTGGCAGGACAGATAAAGACTCATTACATAAAATTCCCAGCTACTTCTCCAGCACCATACCTGCTTGTCTGCTGCCACAGTGTCTACCATGATAATAATGAACTAAGCCTCTGAAACTGTAAGCAAGTCATCAAATAAATTATTTCCCCTGTAAGTTGCCTTGGTCGTGGTGTCTCTTCACAGCAACAGAACAGTGACTAAGACACACCTTCTACAACACTGAAGGAAATCATGCATAGGCTTTCTCAGTGTGGGGCATAACATTTATATTTATAATATGTGCATCAAAAGGGTCTTATTCATTAACAAGAATTATTTATAAACGAGTAACAATAATATAGTGGGGGAAATAGTTAAGTAAAAAATACTATACTTGGGGCTGAATAAATAGTTCAGTCAATAAAAGCCAAAGGAGTCTGATCCCTCATACCCCATATTCAAAAATGCCTTAGGCCTGGTGGTACATGCTTATGATGCCACACCTGGGAAGGCAGATCCTTTATTCTCATTGGCCTTCTACCCTATCCTACTTTGAAAGTCAAACAAATGGACCTAAGAAATGAGATCTAATGTTCTCCTCTGCCCTCCACATGCACAGGCACATTTGGACATCCATACCTTCCACACAAACACAAACATGCACACACATAAACTCTCACATAAACAAATGTACATAATCATACATACACCAAACAGCACATTCACCCATCAGGATAAAGTCATGGCTTTCTAACAATGAAATACATCTTCATGTAGACCTCAATCATTCTCATAGTGTCTTTTATATTCCTTATCAAAATAGAGTCTATCTGGAGGGTATGGACCAGGGTCAACAGATTTTATTTTCAAAGCACATGCTTATGCTTTCTAGTATTATTCCAATATCTACTTTATTTTTTAAAAAATGCTCTAAATATAATCACACCTGAGTCTGTACATTTGGTTTTCATCCTAAAGAAAAGAATGTCTCCTTGAAATCAAATAAAAATCTATAATTCTTGATACCCTACAATCTTTAAATATTACTTACAACACCATAGTGACAACAGAGCATTCATGGGATTATTCACTTAACTGCCTTTGATTTCACACCCTGCCTCAGCAACACACACCAGGCTCTTGTTGGATACACTCTTCCCGAAACACACAGAATGATGAAGAGTGCTGGTATTCACCATCTGCCTGCCCAAATCAAAAGAGTATGAAGGGAAATTTCATATGGAACTATCCAAGTTGCATGGGAGTGGTGTGAACTACATGGCTCATGTATTACAAGAAGAGAGAGAGAGACGGGGGCTCTGTTTTATTTCCATAAGAAACCTCACCTGGGGCCACATTGGAGGTTACAACCAGCACAAATTGTTTTCAATGTCTCAGTGAATCTTGCTTAATGGGTACAATACTATCTTTTCCAAGGCAAACTCCTACCCAAATACATTTGGAATTTCAACCATGTTATGTACCTTCCTAGGTACTTCATCCAGTGTGGACTGTGTCCTGTGTTAATTCAGCAGCCACATCCTGAGTACTGAGTCTGTGGTAGCAAAAACTGCTGTGGTACCTAATATGTCCCCCAAAATTTTTACATTGGAATGTTGGTTTCCAGGTTAGATGTCCAGGAGGACCGAGAAGACTGTGCTTAAGTCACTGAAGACATACCACCCAAAAAGATTAATGAAATTCTTGTGAATGAGACTTTGGAAAATTCTGTCAAGAGCAACATATTACAACTACAGTGAGCATGGTCCCTGAACCCCTCTTATTTCGATCTTACTATGTCATCCCTTCCATACATACTCCCACCATTGTGATGCCATCTATCATGGGGACTTTATCTGAAACTGAACACAAAAGCCTGACAATTTTTCTGTTTCAAACTTTCTAAACTGTGCACTAAGCAACCCCACCCTCATACCAAATATTCCATTGTAGCAACAGACTAAATTACAAGCATTGGTAATCTGATTCCTTTGGTTGGTAATAAGGTCAACATAGTTTCAATTTAATTTACCTGTTACTGTACTGTATTTCAAAGATTTCTTTTTTTAGACATTTGGATGTGAGTAATTAAATTACTACTATAGCTAGAAGATTATCGAGAAAAGGCCTTTAGATTGATAGAAAAGCACAGTATTCTCCCACCTCTGTCTTTGTAAGTCCATATTTGAAACAAGACACAGCTTCTAAAGTTTCTCTTCATAGGCAAAGAGTGCCTGCACTAATTCTCCCGAATGTTTATCACAATGAATGAGTTGGGAGCTATGCGTATTTTGAATCAATAAATCACTTTAAAGAATATAATTTTGTGTCCATCAATAGTCAGGCATGGTTGGAAGATGGACTCAGGGGACCTTGCCCTCACTGCTGAACTATTTACTACTGATGGAATCGGTAGAAAAGAAATAATAGCTCTTAGTTGTTTACCCATTAGTGACCCCACCAGGCTGTAATAGATAATTCTAATTCACACAGATATCCCTGGTGAAACTAAGTCAGTCAGAAAACAAACCAAAAGTCATCTTGGAAAGGCACTGGCATGGTCAGGGGAGGGACTTAATATGAATGGAAGAGAAAATTAAGGGAGTGTGGGGAAAACTATTCAGATTACATAAATGCATGGAATTGCCAAATAACAAAATTAATCCAAAAATGTTTAAATTTTTAAAAAGGTGAACAATACTGACAATATAATTTGCCTTAGTCATATGAATCTTTCTAAAACTTAAGTATAACATTTGCTGGAAGATTCGTGTTCAAGAATATTCGGGGTGTAACGCCTGAAGAAATGGCTCACTGTAACACCACTGGTTACTCTTCCAAAGGACCTAGGTTCCTTTCCTAGCACCTAAACAGCAGCTGGATGACAGCTGTATTTCAGTGCCAAAGAATGCAATGCCTTCTTTTGGCCTCCAAGGGTACTGCAAATATGAGGTATACCAATATAACATTTAGGCAAAATGCCCACATATAAAGAAAAATAAAGGAATCCTTCCTTTTTAATGATGTAGTTTCTAAGAAATAAAAAATAAAGAGAATGTTCATGGGAGCATTATATAGGGGAAAACAGAAAAGCAACATAAAGGCACACAATTAGAAGACAATGTACCCACAAGTTGGGATGCAAGGAAGTCACACAGAGCCATTATCTGGAGAACCAATGGGGAAGAAGCATAGGTTATACTTCATCTTGCTGCCCAGTGCAAGACTGTGAATATGTTCAAAGCACTAGGAACAAAGTAGAGAGCCCATAGACAAACCTTGTGTTTTCCAGAGCTAGCACCTACCCAGAAACAACTACCTAGAAAGTGAATCAAAAATCAATGGTCATTAATATCCTTTAATATCAATGGTCTTAACTCAACTATAAAAAGACACAGGCTAATAAAATGGATATGAAGACACAAAACATCCTTCTGCTGCATACAAGAAACATACCTGAACTTCAAAGATAGATGTTACCTCAGAGTAAAGGGTTGGGAGATTTTCCAGTCAACTATACCTAAGAAACAAGCTGGGATAGCTATCTGAATAAAGGAACTTCTGGAGGCATCACCATCCCTGACTTGAAGTTCTACTATAGAGCTATAGTAATAAAAACAGCTTAGTATTGGCACAAAAACAGACATGTGGATCAAAAGAATTGAATTGAAAACCCTGACATTAATCACATAAGAACTTTGGGAGCCCAATCCCCATGGATGAATACTCTCTCAGCCCAGATACACAGAGGAGGACCTGTGCCCTCCCACAAATGATGTGACAGACTTTGATGATCCCTCATGAAAGGCCTCACCCTCCCTGGGAAGTGGATGAGGGGTGGGATGGAGAGGTTGGTGAGGGGCATGGCAGGATGGAAGCTAGAGGGAACTGGGATTAATATGTAAAATAAGATTGTTTCTAAAATAAACAGATAAATAAAAAGTTTTAATGTTAACCACTTCAAATATCAAAATTAAGGATATGTCATAGTTTATAATTACAAGTAAAGGGTTACAATTTATTGCTAAACTATTCCCTCCAAGGAAAACAGGATTTGATCATACTTTTTAGTACGAAGACATTTTGCTAGTTGTGAACGCAAAAGTTTAAATAAGATACAAAAACTTTATAAAAGTGCACTCAAAGGAAAGCATTCTAATTTCCACCCAGTGGAACACACATTTATCAAGAGTTAGTAATGCATACCTCTTCCCCATTAGAGCCCTCCCGTGGCATGAAGATACAGCTTAATGCATCCCTCGGCCATCATTAGAGAAGCTTCTATTTGCTGTGGTTGGTGATTAACACAGAGTCCCCCAACTGAACAAAGGGCAGAGATTAAGAGCCTGGGCATTGCTCAGTCTTAAATGGTACATCTATATCATATTCTCTCCTCCCAAGCTCCTGATCATTTCAGAAGATGAAGTAGAAGCTCTTCCAGTGGGAGTATATGAAGACAAGGAAACAGTTTCCTTTGAACACATCAGGGCAGCTTCATGTGTAACCCACAATTGTTGTAACAGCGCACATGAGCCTGAGGCAAGCTCAAGGGAGATCAAATCCTAGCATGAAGAAGGAAATTGGACACAAAGTCTCATCCAAGGAGATATTGGCAATTTATAGCTACTGAGATAAGGAGTACGTTATCATTAAGAGAGCAGCCCCAGGCAAGTCAACCACACTCTATTAGAAGTCCATGCAGCCAACAATATGTTGATAGCACAAATTAGACTCCATGAGTGAAAAAAAAAATTAAAAAGGAAACAAAATTGGGTAAACAGGGAAAGAGGATGCAGTTGTTGGGGGATGGGGTGAATATGACCAAACACACTGTATGAAATTCTCAATGAACTAATTAAAAATACATATTTTAAAAGAAAACAAAAAAGGGGGGCCTGCATGGGACTGACCTAAGCCCTCTACTAGATCTTACAGTGTATAGCTTGGTCTTCTTTTTGGATGCCTAACAGTGGAAGAAGTGGCTGTCTCTGATTCTTTTGCCTGCTTTTGGGACCCTTTTCCTCATACTAGATTGCCTCATTCAGCCATAGTAAGACAGGAGGTGCCTAGACTTACTGCAACTTGACATGCCGTGTTTGGATGATATGCATGGAAGACAGTCCTTTTCTGCAGAGAAATGGAGGAGTGGGTTTCTGGGGGAGAGGGGGCATAGGGGAGGGACTGAAAAGAGAAGAGGTAAGGGAAATAGCAATTGGGATGTTAAATAAATAATAAATAAACAGGGAATCAGTGATATAGCCTATAACCACTTCTTTCAAGGAATTCAGGGCTTCTTCTATCTGACATAACCACACATGGTATGGAAGGAAGATGGGAAGATGATCAGAGCCAAAAAGGTTGGTGTAGTGGGAGTGTCCAGGGACCTGGAGGGTCTAAGAGGTTGACCAGGACTCACTTGAGTAACCCATAGGCAATGTGGTATAAATAAGGGACACAGGCTTCTCAGGCCTCATTGGGCAGAAAATGCATTCATCTGTTCAGAGTAGTATTTTCAGTTAAATAAAAGTAAACAGTATTATATAGTTGGGATGGGATTAGAGTTTCATCCAAGATTAAAAAAAAGAACTAAACATGACAAAGAGAGGAAAAAAAAAAAAAGGCAAAATGTCTGCTTACTTTTCCAAAGTGCAACTGAGGAGGAATCATAAGGCTACAGCAAAATAAGTCTACATTAAAATATGACAATGGCCTATTGAATAATTGTGGGATTTGGTCAATATGAATGGTTTTCACACATAAGCAAAAACTGAAATTCTGGAAGTTAGCACTGTTGATAGTATTCCCTCAAATCATTCTTGTGAGTTAATGGGTGAAGACAGTTCTAAAAAGCCATCATGTGACTAGTGAGGAAGCAGTAGAGAATGACCGGTCTTCATGCCCCAACTGTTTCCACTAACCTGAAGAGGAAAAAATAAAATGAGTACCCAAACAGTCAACAGTGATTTTCTCACTCTGGGGTCAGCATGCAAGTCCCTGGAACATTGCTTCCTCAAGTCACAATACATTAAATAAACTGTAACCCAAAACTAGCTTACACTAGTTTACACTAGTGAATGCAAATGGGGGAAAATGATATAAAACCTTGCTGCATTAATAGTTTGTATTAAAAAGTTCAAAACCAGTCTGAAATTGGAGAAAAGCTTTTTAAATGTTATTGCTTCTAGGGTTTCTCTCACCTGCTCTGTCACTCTGCAGTTCAGTGGTGAGGATTTTTTAATCTTTATTTTGAATTCTTCCTTAATCAGGCATGTTGAGGCCACCTAAATGATATGTAATACATATACCCAACATCTATGCATTTCTAATAGGTGTTTTAAAAATTTATTGATGGATATTCCAAAGCCTACAAAAAGTAAGGATCCAGACATTACACTGGCCTGCCCCTGTCTCCTGCAGAATGCACTCTGGTCAGCCCAAGGTTCCATGAGTACTAGTAGTCTGCAGGCAGGTGTAAAGATTCCTTTAAAAGACAGATCCCCCCCCCCAGTGCCTACTTACTACTATTTAAGCTGTCTTTGCTCTCTTGGCTCTCTGGCTCTTCTCTCTCTCTGTCTCTCTCTCTCTCTCTCTCTCTCTCTCTCTCTCTCTCTCTCTCTCTCTCTCTCTCTCTCTCCTCTTCCCCCTCACTCCCCTGAGGTATGAAGTCAGCTATCTCACTCCCCTTTTTAAATAAACTTCTCACTTCTCACTCAAGCTCTGTCTGCCTGGTGTGTTATACCCTCTACCTTGGTCACCCTCACCTGGAGGTCTCCCATGTGGGACCCCCTCCAGCTTTATCTTATAATTGTAGCAAAAAAACAACAACTTCCCCCATCACACTAAATTGTACATTTAGCAAAGTTCCTACTTCTAAGAAACAAAAGACTAGGTTTATAGTTAAACGCTTCACTTTACTGACAACATTAAAAGTTGTATTTGGTGCTAAAGAAAATAATTACACTAAATCAAACTTGAAAGAGTTGTCTGTGCCTTTTGCCTGTTATCAGTGAGGCAGGGAGTCCTAGCCTTGGAGTGAACTTCCACTAATCTTATCTGTTTAAAACAGATTTTGCAAAGAACAATTGAATCACACAACCAGGACATAGTGTTATGCTAATAAAATTCAGTCATCCACTCAAGAAACTTTAGTGAGCCTTCTCTACCCTTGGAAAAGTAATGAAGATAAGGTGATAAGAAACAATCCCTATTCTCAGAATTCTCAAACTTAGGTAAGGAAAACTAGCATTGTTTCATGAATGAAGAACAATCATTCCAGGTAAACCAGTAGGCTAAGACTACTGAGGTGTGGTCTTTAAACAAACTTTCCAGAAAGAGTATTGGAAAACTGAACCAACATATTCCATAGAGACTTACATTTGTCTCTATAATTAAAGTTTTACTGAAATACAAGACAACAGTTTCTGGAAGCACCAACTGTAGCTGAGAAGCATTATAGATATTGCATGGACCTCAAGATTGACAGCAGTGACTCCCTGACTCTTCACAGGAAAAGTTTGCCAACTGCTGATCAAGGCAAAGAGGTGGAGAAGTAGTTTGTTTCTTCCAGCTTGGGAAGTATATGCCTAGGCACCAAGTCAAAAGAAAAAGGGTCATTTCTGGGAGCTGTATGTGTGGGGAAGAATGTTGCTAGAGGAACAACCATGGGCCAGACCACACAGTGCTTTGACCTTAGGCAACTGAAGACAATTGACACCTTGACTTCTATCTCCAGAACATGCTTTAGACAAATATGGAACTATTGTATCAACAAAGTCTTCAGATCTATCCAAAGATCCACAGAACTTTGTAGACATGTGTGGGACAGAGAGCATGTACTTCAACTGTCTATGGAGAGTTAGGAACACACAATAATCAAATGTAAATTAAAGTCATGGGACTTGCCAGCAAGATGCAGATTTCTAGTGTCTAATAAAGAATCCCCCTTTTAAAATCCTGTAAATAGGGTCTAAAACTTTCTGACATAGAGAGGAGGGATGTGCTAGTAGGGAAAGAACACCAGAGTTTTAGAATAAAAAAAAATGTCCAAATTTGTCCTACTAATGAAATGCACATGAAGTTCTTCAGGTTACATGCAAAAGGAATTGCTCAAAGCCTGGGAATCCTCTGTTATAAAAGAAGGGTTCTAAAGTATATATCACAAGGCAATCATAAATATGGCAAAAGGTTTATAGTCTTTAGCCCCATACCTGACAAAAAAGTAGTAGTGGCTCAATAGTCTTAGCTACAGTCACTGGCTTTTTAAGTGCCTACCACATAAGAAGAAGCAGGCAGTTGATAACTAGTTATTATATTAACATTTTCATTAGAAAATAAATTAGCTAATACCAATGTTAATCAGATGTATTTCCACTTAAGTAGCATACATGCCATCCAAAATGCCTTTATCTCCCCTTCCACGATCCCATTACTCACCAAATTCTTGCAAATATTCATATAAAATCCTAAACCCACCTCACCTCGTCTCCCTCAGCTTAACCCTCTGTCTATATCAGACAGATCCAGCCATCTCCTGGTAGATGACACTGTTAAATATGTGGCACCTTTAGATAATGCTACCCATCTGCTATCTACTGTCAGTAGTCTTTGTTGCATGGAGAATTACATCTGAACCTGATTCTTCTGTTTCTCTACAAACTAATCTCTTTTGTATTTCTGTGGCCTTGTCCAACTATTGTCATGCTTAGCATCTAGAAAAACTTTCTAGATATAAACCAAATACTACTATGCTCTATATAGTGCTTTTATTTTTTTACATTTTTAAAATTTATTTAAATTAGAAACAAGCTTTTTTTTACATGCCAGTCCCAGTTCTCTCTCCATCCCCCCTCCCCTGCCCCCCACCAACCCCCTATCCCTTTCTTTTTCTGCTCCCCAGGGAGGGTGAGACCTTCCATGGGGGATCTTCAAAGTCAGTCACATCATTTGCAGCAGGACCTAGGCCATCACTCATGTGTCTAGGCTGAGAGAGTATCCCTCTATGTTGAATGGGCTCCCAAAATCCATTTGTATACTAGGGATAAGTACTGATCTACTATGAGAGGCACCATAGATTGCCCAGGCCTTCTAACATATTTTTCACATTCCCGCATTGTTCTGTGACTAACATACATAGTCAAACTGTGGGTACCTCCAAGTCATTAATCTTGCCTCACATGATATCACACCCTCAAAACCTTCTATATTTCTTGTCTCATAGTCATCATCAGTAAATATTTGCCAAGTGATAAATGGTGATAACTACCCCCTTGCCTGTCTTCATAGGTTTTACCCTTATTTAAAAAACAACTGTATTCTAAGTCAATTATAATTTTGTTATTGCATACCCTGTGTTCTGCAGCAAAAACAAAGCCATAAGATAACAAGACCACTCCTCTAGGAACTGGGAGTAGGGGTTGAGGGGGTGAGCACAAATGATCATTAGACATTGGTGTCAATCATATGGAGACACAAACCAGCTGCCCACATGCTTCCAGAACTCTCCCAAAGGTGTAGTTGCAACATTAACAGGTTGCAGGCAATTGCTAGCTTCTCACTGCCTGTAAACAATATCTTACCCTGAAACTAAAATCACATGCATGGATTATTTTGCTTTCCTTTAACATTGCACAAATTGTTGTGTGTATTCTTTAAGAGTATGAGAAGACAAAACTAATCTTAAAATCCTTTTTATTTCCCTATGAGTTCACAAAGTCCCGAAAGAACGCCTCTTATTTTTCACATGCTGAATTCTAATTATAATTATAACACAATGCATTTATAAATTTTTGTTTCCTCGTGGTTCTTTTTTCACAGTAGTATGTGAAATTATCAATTTTATTTGTCTTTACTCCCTTGCACTAGGGATGCTTCAAAGAACATTAATTAATATTTGGCAGATGATAACTAATACATATTCAAAATTAAAAATGCATTTTAAAGTATGTCAGAAGCTAAAAATGTATCTATGTACCTATTCCTCATTGTTTCACAGCTCAATACAGAAATAGCCAAAGGTACCAGAACAAAAACACAAATAGATAAAGGCCTTCCATAAATAGCTGACAAATAAAGAGATCCAATTCTGTTTTATCCCACTGTCTAACATAACATTTAACTATAGGGAATACTTAATAAACATGTGTTGAATTAAAAAAGAAAGAGATGAACAAAGAACAAAATGAAAAAGAAAGCAACATAGTGTCTTGGGAAATATAATCTACAGAAAGGCAAGTGTTTACCAAAGTATCTTGAAAGAAGAAGGGAACTATGAAATAAGTCAGGAAAAGAACAAAAAAAAAAAAACTCAAAAGACCCAGAAGACTGACAGCTGATAAATAAGTTTAATAGGTAACTATTTCAAACTTCAGTCATTTGTTAGTGCCTACCTTATAAAATAAAGAAACCATTTGGGTTGCTCTACCAAGAAAAAACTACAGCGTTAATATAGATGCCCAATAAGAAAAAATGGAAATCTTTGTTGACAATGCAAACTATATCCATGAACAAGGCAAAGAGTTTAAGAGACCCGGAACAATGCAATAGCATGAAAGCTTTACTCAGCCCCTTTGTCATAATGGCTCCTGTGTCACAACACTTGTGGATCATATCAAGCCACCTCACCTGGGTTTGGGCACTTTCTTTGAGGGTATGAGGTATGCCTAGAAAAAGAAAATTATGATATTGATTAGGAACCAAGGATTCAACCCTAGATTCTGGTCTTGGAGTTCAGGGATCAGATTCAGAATGATAATGAAGATTAAAGTGAAGGCATCAAGAACATGCCATCCACATTGATGGAAAAGAAAGCAAACAAACAAAAAAACATGTTGAATATGTTCACTGAGTGTGACCTGTTTGCAAATGTGAATGAGTATATATCTTAAATATGTCAAACTAGCTACTGGCTTTCCTGTTTTGTATGTACTTCTAAGACCTGAAAAATCAGTAATTCATATGCACTGAGCATTGGGAATGTACCTCCTCATCCTCGGTACTCCATGCATTTCATCTTCTTTAATCTTCAAGATTATGTGACAGCTTCCATCACTATAATAAATAAATAAATTCTTCTAGTTGAAACTAATTTTTCCAAGACAATAAAATGTGTGTATACTGTCAATGGGATTCATGATTATCAAATATTACACACTGTATATTCCCTAACCAGTACAGTATGTTAAGAGCTTTTGAATGCTATGGGCAGGTACATCCTCCAAAGTCCAACTGTTAGAAACTTAATCCCACTGTAAAAGGCATAGAAGATGTGAACAAGGAGATTTAAACCTCCATGAAGCCATACCCTCCCCATATCCTTATAAAAGGATTCAATGGATTGTGTTCACTGTCTTCCACTGCATTGCCAAGTAAGGAATAAGCATCTCTTCCCCTAGAACTCAAATGCAACAATAGATGCAGACAAACAGGGTCCACACTGCTAGTGTTGTCACCCTGGATATGGCAGCTTCTAGGACTGTGACAAATACACTTCTGTTCTTTACAAATTATGCTTCTCAGATACTATCTTCTAGCAACACATAATAGAGTGAAACATGGAGCATGTTTGCCTCCTGACTGATTCACTCTACATCTGTTGACATTAATCTAAAATTGGCTTCCAAGCACGACCTTTTCTCTTGTAATATTTACAAGACTAAAACAAAGAGTAACCTTTTAACTGTACCATGTAAAAATAAAATTAAACTTCATCTATTACACTGCACTTAAGGTAGTGTCATTCTTCATGTGTTTGTGAAGCTGCCTTCATACTCAAGCTGTATAGTATGTGGTTTGTGAGGCTGAAAAAGACTAATGATGATGATGATGATGATGATGATAAAGATATACCATTGAGGGCAGAATCCAGATCTAAGTGAGACCATGAAGATGTAATTTTAATATGACAGATATTATTTCTGCTACATTGATGCCTTATTACAAGAGTCAGTCCATTACAGCAATAAAATGTTGTAATAATTTGATCTTAAAAAACAAATAATACCACCACTCTCTTAGCAGCTTAGCCATCGATTACTTCCTTATTCCCTTTTACAAAGGGAAAAAGAAAAGTGAGATAAGAGATAATAAGCTAGCTTGAAAAAAAATGAAATTCCATTATGATCTTGAACAGATACAGCTAAAAGGTTTTTTTCTATCTCAAGCTCTTTGTGTGGCAGTCACAGTTTCTGATTTAAAAAAAAATGTAAAATGTAATGGAAGTATTGGTTAATAATGGGCTGGGAAAGTTTAAATTGCTACTATCAGGATAATTCTAGGTTTTATAAGATATGGTATAGCACGCAGACCTTGTGTTCAAAGCTTTCTGGAGAGATGAGATATTGGCCCACAGATTAGAGACAACTCAAGATTCTTATGGTTATTATGAGTGGGTACAGCCACTGGCTTATGCAACATACTCCATTCTTTTAAAACAAGCAATAAATCAAAAGAATTGTATAAGAAATTGTATAAGAAATATTGCTTTGGAGTGATAGAGAAAGAGAAGTATGATTAGAACAGTGAGCTTCACTTTTTAGGTCATTGTAATTACCCAAATAAAAACCTGGAATGATGTGAGTCCCTCATCCCTGGACCCAGAACATCATGTGTTATTTGAGGAAAAAGATATCAGCAGGGATGCTCACAGTAAGGATCTTGAGACTGGGAGACTGTCTTAGATTATTTCTATGAGGCGCAAATGCAATGGCAATGCCTACATTACAGGCAGGCAGAAGTGGAAATGAGTCCAAGCAGAAGGGAAGGCTATGACCATTAAAACAGAGAATAGACAGGCATCACCATAAGCCAAGGAATACTGACAGTCCACCAGAAGCCAGGAGTTTCTGTACCAGAATCATGTGTCAGTTGCTTTCCTGATATCTGGATTTCTTCCTGTAATATCAATTGCATACTTATGGAGTCTAAATATATGTAAGAATATAATTTCTTTTGTCTTAATCTACCCAGTTTGTGGTTCTTTACTACATTAACCACAGGAAAATAATACAGCTGCTAATAAATTTAACTATGGTATAACTGTTATTCAGATTTTCCTATTTATTTTCCTATTTATTTAGAGCCAGTAAAAATAGCCATCAAAGGCTCTTTTTACTCATAAGCCATAAATAGTAACAGTATAAACATCAACTCCCATGTATGATCATCAAATTCTTCATACACAAAATGGACTAAGCTCAGTTTACAAACTCTCCAGCCTCTACTGTCAGAGTCTTCCCCACCAGCCTTCCAGGATGGGTGATAAAGCCTTCTTAAGTTTTAAACATTCTCAGCAGATTCGTGGTGCAAGGGTTTTACCAAACTTAAAATCATATTGAAAAAAAAATCTGGAGGAGATGTAAGAAGTATTTCCAACAAAACTTACTCTGAGGAGGAATAAAAGAATCACAGAAAACATTGAGTTTTTCTTATTGCCTGGTATATTGGGGAAACACATTTTAAAAGTAATTGTAGGGTATTAAGCCAAAGTTGTTGTTGTTGTTTATTTAGTAGGTAGTAAGGCTCAGGATTTGTCTAATTTTTTTTTAAGACTGATGATTGACAGTAGGGTCTTGCACATTCTGGGAAAGGGCTCTGCACTGAGGTAGACTGCCAGCTCCTAATATTTCTCTTCACAAGTGAAAAGAAAATATCTGCCTACATTTCCTATAGGATCAAAATTCATTTGGGACTTTCTGGTGTATATTAAAAGTTGTAAGTTAAAGGAAAGATTTTAATAAGATTCAGAACAGGTATTTACAAGAGCAGAAGTTAATTTACTATTTCCCCATAAAGGAACTTATCTAGGAAGGAATTTATAAGAAAATTATAGAAGTTTTAAGATTCATAATCAAGGTAAGAATATTTAAAATCATGAATTTTTATTATTGATAAACTACTTTGAATTAGTTGGTGGTTTTCTACCATCAAGGTAACTTTTTCCCCCTATTTTTAAACCTGAGGAGAATAAAGTAAAAAGGTTTCCATCAAATATATAATAATGGACCCTTCACAGGGTCTGCTCACTCTGATTACAGCAGCTACTTTGGGTAACATTTTTGCTTTAAAATAGGCTGAAGCCTTTATAAACAAAGAGGCGGAAGGGCTGGGACTTGATGCAGCATGTCAGTGATCATGGGGATGTGTGGATTTTATTTAAGTTCACTCCTTTGGCATAAGCATTTTTTTTTTCCGGAAGGACTGGGAAAACAAATTTTTGCTCACATGTTTCATGAGGGAGAAAATTTCATTAAATATTTTAAAGGCACCATATTCCCTCATAACATTTTTGTTGATTTGTTTATTTGCAAATTAATAGGCAGTCCTTTGCTAAAAGTGAGAGTTGTGGGCAAGCCGAAACAGTCCAACAATTAGTTAATTTCTTTGGGCCATAGTTCTCTTAACTGTTAACTCTTAACTATAACAATTAATAGAAGAACTGAAGAATTAAGTGTCTGAAATAAAACTTAGTAAAAAGAGAAATACCACAAAACATTTCTTGAGAGGTTCTAAACTAATATCAATGAGAATATACCTGATATTGTTGAATTATGCACTTAAATGCATAAAATGATAAATTGTATGTTGTGTTATAGTGTATCGTGATAAAAGGTTAAAATGCACATTTAAAAGACTTGCTAAAATTGTCTTAATACAGCTTATTTCCTTCCCCTAATGTGTGAGATCAATGATTTATTCCATATTAAGGATAACTGTCTTCTTCCCTGGGTTGGGACACAAACCTTAGGGATATTTCCTACACTCTGTTATTTAATCTCCTGTCCTTAGTTCAATGAAACTATTATTTCAAATTAAATTATCAATTTTTAATAGCCAATCAGAAATCGTTGTCTAATAGATTATGATTTAATTGCATTTAAATTTTTCTACTACTATATTTAACCAAATAATTTTCATGGTTTCTGTATTCAAAACTCCATTAATATTAGCTAACCTCAATGTTATCGTGTTCTTCATTAGAAGAGCAGAGTGAAGACCTGAGACAGTGTGTCAAGTGTGGTATGGAGAGTCTCATATCAGAGCAAAGGAAAGGAAGAAAATGAGAGAGGCTAAATGCTAGGTAGCAAGTCACACTCTAGACTGCTCTGTCCCTCCAAGGTCCACCAACTAACCATCAATGGATTTGTATTCTATAAACCTCTCCTTCTTTTAGGAAAATGTTCATGGGAAGTATGTAAATCACCAAAGCAACTTCTGTAGTGCAGGGTTGAACATGTCACCCTAAAATATGTCACATTGGCACAGGATTATTTTGAGCTGAGAATCAGGAAGTTCTCCCTCTCCTTCTTGCCTAAAAGCACAAAGGTATTCTTACACTCTCACCTGTGAAGGTGAGAAAACCCTCTGTGAAGGGCACTTCACAGATACTCGTTAGTCTAGAGATACCCCAAGTATCCACAGAACCAATAAGACTAGGCAACCTTTGTCTTCCATCATTATCCCACATTTTACCACACTAGAGGTCAATGTACTTTTTATTCCTATTTTGTTGTTTACATAAAATAATTGTTCTTGGAAATTTCAGTATTTTCCAAGTTTCCTCCAAAAGTCATATGGGCTAAACATGTCAACAAATTTCCTTTTCTTTTCTTTCCTATATTTCTTACTTCCTTTTTGCTTTCTCATTAATTAATTTTGCTGCAGGTATCCCAGATAAGAGCTTAGAAAAGTAGAAAAAATAGAAAATTATTTTCCTCCAATGTGATAACAAATGTCACACAAGTGATAACAAGATTGCCAACTCATGAAAAAGCATGAATATACTAACACACTCAAGCTAAAATACAAGAAAAGTGACTATGATGAAGAAAATAGGACAGAGATCTATATAACCAATAGATACAGCAAGAAATGACATCTGGATGTATTAATTAGGACAATGGTTTTCTCCTTTGACTTGAGAGATGCACTCAGTCTTCATCCACAAATGATGATACTTTGTGCCTATGCCAAAAATATTTATTAAAACTTAGAGATTTATCAAATTTAATTTTAAAACCCCTAATTTCTTATACTTTCAAGTTAACATAATTCAATGTATTTTTAAGTAAAGTAAACCTGAATTCTTCCAAATAAGGAAAAGCAAAATTCCATGATCACTGAAACTTAAAAATGACTCCAAATAAGATATATCTGGCTGGACTTAATGTAACACCATTGTATTTGGTTTCATAGAGCTAGTCTTTGAAAATCACTCAGCTAATACTTAACATATACACATTTTTTTTTGATGTTTCTAAGTATCTCTGAATATTTAAGACAACTCTGTTATAGTATCTGAAGATGCTTTTTTAAGAAAAATTTTTACATCTTTGCCACTCTTGTTCACCACACTTATGTGAAAGATAGGTGACCTTTAAGAATCCCACACTCTTGTATCGCCCAATCAAAATACAATACTTACAAGGCAATGCCCACTCCCTCTAAACTCCAGCCCACAACCTGACAAGTGCATTGCATGCCAATCCTCTGCACAACTAAGCAGTAAGAGTTCTGCTCAGTGTCCAGCAATTTCACACTGTCCGCTTCTTGGGGCAGAAATCCTACAATGATTCCATTTCTGCTTGACTAACTTGCCTTGCTTGCCTTACCATTAAATTCGCTTCTTAGGCCTGGAGCAGATCTTCACCTTTTGAGAGATAACTTTAAACTGAAACATTCTAAGAAATGGATGAAGAGGAAAAAAATCCATGAAGGTCAAAACATTCAGAAATAAAATTTCATGTTCATGAACCACTCAAAAAAAATCAAGTCTTACCATTTTCGTTTTCAAGATTTACCCTTTCACCCTTTTGAGATTATTTTGTTTTATGACCTGCATGCAGAAGCATCACCCCATCTAAAGAAGGAAGAAAACTGGCATTTACCAAGGAACCATTCATTCCTTTGTACTCTAACAATAGTTTCTTGTTGCTTTTGTCTTCATAACAGTCTTCTAGAACTATAGCCTGGCACCATGAAAGCAGTTTGTTTTCCCTCAGTATTTTATGCTCATTAGTGAGACTTGTGGATAGGAAACATTATATATATATATATATATATAATTCTAGAAATTAAAACAAGATAATGTAGGCACTTTAAACTTATGTACATTCCAAAGAAATATGAAAAGACAATTCAAGATATTGCCATACTGGGAACTGACAGCTTTCTCTGACCAGTTAAGAAAGTCTTTCTGCCATTTCTGGCAGTTTCCTTCTCCCTGTTTCATAACATTGAAAAGAGGCTTTTCTTTGTTTGTTTGTTTGTTTGTTTTAATTACATTTTTTTTTTCATTTATTTTACATCTAGACTGCATTTTCCCCTCCCACTTCCCTCCCATTCCCACTTACCCTCTGTCCCCTCCCAACCACTCATCCATTTGTGTTCAGAAAGGGGCAGGCTTCCCATGGGTGTCAACAAAGCATGGCATATCAAATTGAGATAGGATTAAGCTCCTCTCTTTGTGTTACAACTGGGCAAGGCAACCCAGTTTAGGTAATAGGTTCCCCAAAACAAGATCAAGCATTAGGCCCAGGCCTTGATCCCACTGCTAGGAGTCCCACAAATAGATCAAACTTCACAGCTGTCACACATGTGTAGAGGGATTAGGTAGGTTCCATGCATGCTCCCTGGCTGTCGGTCCAGAGTCTATGAGCTCCTACTAGTCCAGGTTAGTTGTTTCTGCAGATTCCCTTGTAATGACCTTGAACTCCTGGCTCTTAAAATCCTTCCTCCCTCTCTTCAAAGGGATTTCCAGAGCTCTGCCCAGTGCTAGGCTGTGGATCTCTGCATCTGTTTCCATCAGTTACTGATGAAGACTCTCTCTGATGACAATTAAGATGGTCACCAATCTAATTACAGGAGATAGCCAGTTCAGGTATCCTCCCCACTATTGCTAAGAGTCTTAGCTGGGGTCATCCTTGTGTATTCCTGTCACACTGTCAAGAGGTATGTTCTTAATGAAGCTAAAATTATTAAAACGTCAACCAAGACATGGTGTGCTTAACCTACTTCCAAACCCAGTCTGGCCCTGCCTTATCAGGAATGGGGGACAAAGGGGCTGATTGAGATCAGACCAGCTCAATCTCAGGGTCTGGTTTTGGCTTTTTCCTTAATTTCACATTGTTTAGGTTTTCAGGCATGCCTTAGGGATTCCCCAAAGCACTGAAAAGTCCTAAGTTCCTTTATACCATGGTCAGCAGTAGGTTTTGATTTGTTTTTATTCCTGAATTCATCAGAAACTGGCCTTTGGTGTCCTATGACATGCAATCATGTAGTATTTTCCTAATCTATACTTTAAGAGATCTGACACTCCTGTGACAATACTAAAACTAAATTCATATTGAATATACATGGGAACCAAGACACATGTTGAATATGCGTGTGACCTAAGCGGCATATACAGTAAAACATACATGTTCTTCTCTGGCAAGTAATATCTCTCACATCTCCCAGCTAACCATAGTTACAAATGACTCCCCTGTTCTGATTTTTAGTTTATTCATCTATAATTTGGGCAACCAAATAAAACTTACTCAGAATGACGTTGGGTTTATGTAAGTCTTGTAAGAGGTCATTTAAAGCTCTGAATATTTAGATATTCAAAAATTTAAGTCATTTTCCTCCCTTCTTTCCTCCTGCCTGCTTAGATGTGAAACATCTATGTCTAGCTGTCTACAATGTGCTCTGTCGCTCACCTTTATCTATAATCACATAGTCCCAAAACATGCCAGGTAAGATCAAGATAGGAGGAATGTCCTGATGCAGAATACTGAATGGAGGACCAGATGATGCCTGAGGAACATGCAAGGTTATTTTTGCTAGTTATTTTTCCCCAGGAAGAAGCAATGCCAGCCTTCTATAACATAAAATTCACAAGCTATGCAGTAATACAATATTCTGTGAATTACCTCACTACTCATATCAGCATAGGGCTATGATATTATCATACCAGCCCAGTAGTCTGTCTCCATTAGTAGATCCAAAGGCACCAGTTTTAAAGATTCAGTATTTTTGTAAACTGTTTTTCCTCTGTATGTGGTGGGTCTGTAACAAACAGAGGGCTTAACTGTTACTTATCTCTGGTTCTTTCTGCATTTGTTTAATTAAGAGCATTTGGTCTTGACAACATGAATTAAGCATTTGTTTTAGTTACAGCTGCCACTGCATCCTATAGTTTCATTTAATTACTTGACCAAACTTTGAAATCATAAATTATTTTTGTGTCTGTAACCCAAATACTTCTCACTATGATGGTAATCACCACTGTTTATCTTCTAAAGAAAGCTAATTTCACTTACTGATGGCATATTGAATATTTTAAAATTATTAAAACTCATATTTACTACAATGATTTTCCAGTTGTTTCACATGAAGGAAAGTAATTTTCAAGCCCATCTTTTTAGTTTGCAATCTGCCTGTATGTGGAGAGATGGCTTGTGACATGAAGCCAAAGAAAAATTGGAATTTCTCTTTTGCTGAAAGTGGCTCTCACAATCTGTGTGTACAACAAAGGGTCAGGCCTGCTTCTACTCTGTCCTCACAGTAAATCTGGAAGCTCTGTCTGCATGACAAGCAATCACTCACCTACTGAACTCTGCCCCCATAACCTGTGGGTGATTTTATGAATGTCATGTAAAGACAACAAAGGAATATAATGGATAGTATTACCTACTGCATTACAGTCATGTGTTTCTATGTTGTGGACAGCCCATCAGAGTTCTTCACAATAAACCCAGGAACAGTGAAGTGAAATGTTTTATCTCAGATCAACATCTTTGTCTTTGGAATTTGCCTTGGTTTTCATAGCTTTCTAAAAACATCTCATGTTCATCTTTCTGTTCCTATGGCATGCCTCTTGGGCCCTTTACTGCATGCAGTCTGCATAAATAGCTGCAGAATTCCTCAGCCTCCAAAACCAATCACCTGCTTGGTGTTTATCATCTGTGAATCCATGAGCACACCTGTTTATTTTCCTACTGTTCTAAACAAGTGCTAGGACTTCAGGTTCCAAGCATAGCCCAGATGTGCACAGGTTTGATGGTGAAGCCCAATCCAAGATGGCTGTCTTTAACTATTTACTACACAAGTGGACTTTTGACCCAATCAGAGCTGCTCTTGGCCACCATGCCTTTTAGACCCCAAATGTCTGCTCTTCTAATTTGGAGGCCTTGTCCACCCTGAAAAATTTCTTAAGTTTACTAAAGGTCATTCTACAATAAAGTAAAAGGGCCATCCTCACCAGATCCCCCCAAAAACCTACACAATGAAATATATCCCCCAGCAAAAGCATATTTGGGGATGCGTCTTTGGAAGGTGCTTAGGTCATGACTTTTAAGCCCTCATAAATAGGGCGGCAGTGTTAAAAAGAAACCAAAGAAACCCTGGCTCTTCCCCACTTGGTAAAGTTACAACAGAAACACTATTATCTAGTAAAACCTCACCTGTAACATGGATAATAAAAACCCAGACAAATACTGGGTGTTCAAGCTGAAGATCAGAAAAGCAAAGCAGCCAAGCCACTAGAGAGTTCCTACCTCTATCTACCAAGGTTCAAAATAAGGAGGGCAGGCAGGGGCAATTCTGAGTGACTGCAGACTGCAATGCTCTCCACCAAACCTCAGACTGCCCTGAGGCTGCACTGAGCTTCTGCCTTATAGTCCTCTCTAGGGGATGAGATTAAAGGCAGGAGCTCTGTTTCTCTTTTAGACTGATTTACTTTTATGTAGCTCAGGGTGGCCTTGAACTCACAGAGATCCATCTGCCTCTATCTCCTGAGTCCTGGGATTAAAGGTGTAGGCAACCTCTGCCCAACCTCTTCGGCTAACTAGTGGCTTTGTGTGTGTGTGTGTGTGTGTGTGTGTGTGTGTGTGTGTGTGTGTGTGTCTAACTAGTGACTTAGCTCTTACTCTGATCTTCAAGCAAGCTTTATTTCTTAGATAACAAACAAAATAGCACTATACCCATCAACTATTAAGTCCAGTTTACTTTCCCAACCTGCAGAAATGTTACCCAGACTATGGCATGTTGTTATAGTATCCTAAACAAACTACCACCTTGACAAACACTATAAGGAAAATAATCTTTTTGCTGATTCCATGAAGGTTTATGTTTTAAGTACTCTTTATTGCCAATTAAGGTGTGGTTTAGGTAATCATACATAGTCTACTACTTTGGAGATTACATACTATTTCTAAATGTAATATATTCCTTAGGGTAAACATTTTCTTTAGTTTGTATTTCTAATCAATTATTGTTCAGGGTAGAATTTCCTAGATTTTGTAACAAAACCATACTTTATTGAAACCTCGCTTTTTCTTAAGAAAAGAAGGCTATTATGCAAGTATCTTAACACTTAAGAGTACTAACTGTTCTTCCAGAGGACCAGGATTCTATTACCAGCACCCACATGGTAGCCACTAACCATTGTTAACCGTCAGATTCCAGAGGATCTGATGCCCTCTTCTGGCCTCTGTGTCTCAGTAGGTAAAGTGCTTACTATGAGGGCCTGAGTTCAGATTCTCTAGCAGGTAACAGTGATCATAGTACTTCTAGAACTCTACAAGAGGTGAGAGCCAGAGACAGGAATTCCTGGAACTTTCTAGGCCAACTAGCTTGTCATCATTCACAGTGGTGAACAAAATAACCTATCTCACTCAAACAATGTGGAAGGCGATGACCAATACTTGAGATTGTCCTCTAATCTCAACACACACTATGGCATGTGTGCACCCTCCCATATGCTGACATATGCACACACTCACATGTACACACACACATATGCATGTGTACAACACAATCATATACCTACCATATATGCAAACGTATAAAAATAATATATGATAACAATGTATGCGTATGGTTTCAATTCAGTGAGCTAAAAGTGGAAAAATATATCATTTACTCTTAGTCCAATTGGTAATTTCCCTCATTGGCTTCACCACTCTTACCAAATACTTTAGCAAATTAACAAATACAATTAAAATATTTTTGGTACACTTGAAATCTACTTTATATGATATTATACAACCTGTGTGTATTTCACACACAAAACCTCAAATTTTAAAACAAGGTTGGGTTTCTTTTATTTTTCTCCATGGAGTATAGTTTAGTCCAATTTCATCCATGTAAACAGTGCATTTTTGATCATAAGCACCTCCAACTCTCACTCACTTTCTTACCTCCACTCCCTCCAAGAATCCCCAATTCCTACTCCCACACACTCCAAAGACTCCCAGCATGCCTCCTCCACACTTCATGTCCTCTCCTTTTTGTTAAAAACCCACTGAGTTCAACTACTGCCTCCTGTTGGAATGTTGTTGAGCTTAGTGACTTGATTTTTTTATAGGTAGCCATGGCAGCAGTGAGCTTGAGGGTGTAATGGCTGTAACATGCCCTGAAGACAACATTTCACAGCACCCCTCTCTGTCTTCCTCTGGGTCTTACTTTCTTTCTAGCCTTCTTCCATAATGTTTTATGCGGATCTCTTTATTGACCTACAGTTTTCCATTTTAGCTAGTCGATCTCGGTATTTTGTCTCTGTTATCCCCTCTCCAACCCCACTACTGGCATTACAGATGCCTGCTGATGTGACTAACTTTTTCATGGACACTTGAGATCATGGGTGCTCATGTCCTCATGCTGGCAGAGCAAGCACTTTATTCACTGATAAAGTGCATATCCCAAGTTCCCTCCTATTCTTTTTTTAAAGTTATAATAATGCAATCTCTTCCCTTATATCAAGTTAGTCTTTCAGAAGGCTTTCCCACATTCCCTCCTTTGTGTCCTGTGAGGGTTCATGTGTACAGCCTCGTGCTATAAAAACAATGGATAAAAAGCATTCCTGTTTCCAAGTCTACTGAGTAGTGCAGGTCATTGCTACCTGTACACTCTGAATCTCAAACTCCAAAAGGAAAAGGACGCATTGAGTAACATAACAATGCCCACACAGAATAATGATGGTCTCCTAGTCCCTAACATCCACTGGGAACATGTTAGCTTGTATGACAGACAGGAATTAATGTTGCAGATGAACCAAGATTGCTATAATCTGGCTATACAATAAGGTCTCTGGATTATGTAGGTGGATCCAACATAATATTAACTGTGAAAGGCAGAAGGAGCTGTGATGGAAGTGGGAACTCAACTTTCATACCTGCAAACACAAAGGAAGCATGAGCTATGGGATGTAGGTGGCTTCTGCAAGCTGGAAAAGTCAAGTCAATAATGGTTCGTTAGACACCACAAAGAGAAAGCAGTCCTGCTTTTCTGCACAGTGAAGGCGAGTCAGACTTCTGAACGACAGAACTCTAACACATCGGTGTAGCACTAACCCACTAAGTTTATGCTAATTCCATTGCAGCAGTGGGAATACAAGACAATGTCCTGCATTTCTTAATACTAAAAGCAAAAGCTTTAATTCAGAAACAGTTTGACAATTTATTTAATTGGCCTCCACAATTAAAAGGCCAACTAGTCTCTGCCAGTTATCCAAACACAATGACCCAATTAAAACATAAGGCTTGACAGTATAGTAACACATGGATTACTCTCTACTTCAAAAAAAATCTCTCTCAAGAATTCATCTTGACTTATGGATTATGGCAAAGTATAAACATTATAAGCTCTATCAGTCAGTGAGGGGAGATTTGCTTTAAACACATTCCAACTAATAACCGAGAAAGGAAAGACAGAATTACATGATCATGTTGCAGTCCCTGGTAATAACAAGAAGATGGAAGAGGAAAGCTCCTAGCCAGGAATCAGCAGACTTCAGTTAAGGGTCGATCCAGATTGTGGCTGGTGTTCTTTCCCTGGGAAAGATTCTTTAAAGATTCTTTAAAGATCTAAAAACATCAAAAAGAAACTAATATTTCATAGCACACAAAAGTGATACAAAATTCAGAATTGGGTATTTACAAATAATATTTTATTAGGCACAGCAGTGGTGCCCATGTATTACTAGCATGTGTATTACATTTGTCCTGTAGCAGCAGAACAGAGCGGCAACAGAAGGCTCCATGGCATTGCAGAATCCAAAACATTTGTTGTCTTTGAAGGAATGATTTCCTGACTCCTTCTCTAAGCAATGGGCATCAATTCCAGATACAGCACAAAACCAGAAGCATAGGAACACTCATGGAATATTCTCACAAATAAATAAGATCTAAACTGACTCCAGCGCTTTGTAGCACAGACAATTTGTGGGGACTAACAGTGGACAGATTAGCATGGACAATAGCACTTTCAGGATGCACTTCACAGAAGAGAAGGTGGGAAACTCCATAGAAATTTGCTTTTCCAACAAAATCATTTTCTAGAGGAAAAAATAGATCAGGAGGGAAAATCTATAGACTAAGGAATGACTGCAATATGTCAATTCCATCTGGATTCTGATAGAAACACACCAAAGCACTGAATTATGAAGGGGTGGATAAAATGTGAGAGGGTATTAATAAATTGCTAATGTATTTAAATAGTGTCTTAAATTTGTTCTTCTCAGTCTCTAGAGCAGTGGTTCAAAATCTTTCTGATGCTGTGACACTTTAGTACGGTTCTCCATGGTATGGTGACCCCCCAACCATAAAGGTATTTCATTGCCACTTCATAACTGTAACTTTACTACTGTTATGAATCATAATGTAAATATCTGTTTGTGGGATATCTAATATGTGACCCCCCCCAAAGGGTTGAAACCCACAGGTTGAGAACCAAAGCACTAGAGTGTTCAGGTAGCAGAGCACAGGTTTCACATGCATAAGACTCTGAGTTGAATGTCCCACATCCAAACAAGTAAATGAATATCCTCTCTCTTTCATAAGTAACATAATATCTGAGAGTTGCTTGTAGATTTTCTGGCATGGAGGGAAGAAATGAAGAATAAGATATTGACTGAAATTAAGTTATAGGATTATTATGAAGTCTTCCTATACTTTTGAAATTTCACATATTTTAAAAAGGCATTATTTCCCAAAGGTCTTGAGCTTCATGAAGAGAATAATTTTATTATGACAATTGTCCTTGATGTATAAAGAAACCAATAAAAATATCAAAATCAAAGAGTGTCCTATACTACAATATTGCTTAAGTTTCCTATTTTCATTTCAAAAATGCCAATAAAATTACCTTTAGGAAAGATAGGAAAGGACCTTTCAGTGACTGAGAGCTGCTGTGGATGGCCACCATGTTGGACCTGCTTTTACGATATTTTGCAAACAACAAGTCCAGCACAATCATTAGTTTCATATTACATCTTAGCTATACTCAACAACATTCTAACTTCCAAAGTATTAAAGCCTACACGCAGCACCTCCTACATAGCAAGGACCAGGTGCTTCTCCTATCTCCAGTGAATACCAGCAAAGAGTTAGGAGACTGCCCTATGTGAAGGAGTGATGGCTTCCAACGGCTCATCAAGGCATGTGTCATTCACACTCATCCCTGCTAAAAAGTGAGAAACAGCCCTATAATTGCAAAAGCAGTGAAGGGACTGAGTCAGGCTGAGACACCATTAGGGTGAATATCAAGGCCAGTGCCACCCACCTTCAGTCTCTGGCAAAGTTTTGACTTAATTAAGAGGTTGAAATGTAAATAAGTTTAACCATCCTATAGCTGGGCATTCTATCTTCCTAAGAGCAATACTTGTCAATAACCAAATGACAACGAAAATGAGTTCCCCTGAATAGTTTAAAATAGTGAAGTTAATTAGCTATCGAATTAACCAGCACAATGTTCTCAGTAAGAAATGAAAGAAATAAAAATGTATGGTTTCAAGATGTACTAGAAAAATAAAACATAAACATACACTATTAAATATTTGCACAGAATGGCACCAATGTATCTAAAAAAAACAAACAAACAAACAAAAGGCCAATGTTGAGTGGACAAGGCAAATGGCAAATGAAAATCCACTGCACAGCTGAGTTCCTAGGAAATGCCAAGATAACGCCATAGCAACCGCATGTCTTTATAATGATAAAAATGTATACTAAAGGTGTAGCTTTAACTTGGATGAGAGAATGAAAGCTGATTTTAGGAAGTCTCAAAGGGGAAGAATTAGTAAATGGGTGTTTTATCTGTATCCATAATATTTTGTTCTTTTAAAAATATCAAGAGAAGATAACTTTATTTATTTATTTATTTATTTATTTATTTATTTATTATTTAGTACTTTTTATTGAGTGTATATTAGGATGATCAGGGTATCTCAGCATTTTCTCTATTTGCATATGGGAATTATTTATGTTTTCATTGTAAAAAAGTATAATGAATGGATAGTAAAGAATCAAAGAATTTTCCCTAAATACTGTTCCCTTAAGAAAACAGAGCAGCTGGTGACTCATAAACTCAGTAAGAAAGGAAGAGATAACTGGTGAGAAGCCAGCCATGGGATGATTTCTTCAGGCTGCACAGCTAACAACTGACAGTTGTCCAGCCTCAGCCAACTCCATTCCAATGCTACAATAGTGTTTGCTAGAGTACGTGAAGACTTTCTGCCCAAGTTGAGACAACCTGTTTCAGATCAGACCTTTTGGGAAAATTCTTTATTCAATACAGCTCTCAATCCAAAATGTCACCATTATATAGTTCATTTCCAAGAAAGCCCAGAAAAAAACAACTTTCCAGAAGGGGAAAAACATCTAGGCAGTTATTAGCATGAATGCTTTCCCTTTTTTGGATTGCTTTGTGGTATTCTAGAGAGAGGGTTTTAATGAATATGCAGCCCTGACAGAGAGTGCCTGTCTTGTCATACATAGATTGTCATGTCAATTCTCAATCTTAGACATCCATCTTCAGAACATCCAGAATGGTTCTCACTTTATTAAAGCTTGAGCAATTTCTGACATTCTTTAAACCTACTCCAGGAGGCTAGAGAAAGACATGAACTGAAGCTTTGGTGACCTTTGAATTATTCATAAACGCTTCCACAAGCATACATTTCACTACATGACAACTGTGAACTCATTCATCAATGTTCCAGAATAAATACCTTCTAAGGAAGACCTATCCAAGCATCAGCCCTGCAATCTCTCTCTACCAGGCAAGCCTATGAGGATGAAGGAATCAGAGCTAGACCCATCACAAGAATTAGCAAATTTGGGATGTAAATTTAAATGTAAATGCAAAAAGTAAATTGAAAACAACCCCCTCTACCCCACTCCCATGGAGCAATGTCATGGTTATCTGTCTCCTATTTATTTAAACTGTTCTTCCCTATTCAAAAAGAAAATAATAAAAATAAGATAAAAAGAAATAAAACATTTTGTCTCTATTTTCTTTTCAGACCCAAAGCCTAGGGGCCAAAATCTCCCTCACATTAACAAAACCATTGCTTTTATTTTTATGTTGCTAATTGATTAATTCACTCATGGAGCAAATATCTGACTGATTATTCTGTGCCAGCCTCTGTCCAAGGTTCTTTGCTGTATCATTGAATAATGCAAGAATCTGTACTCAGGGGAGCTAACACTTCAGCTGTAATAAGTAAAGAAAGTCATTTAGTGGGAAGTTAAGACAGAGAGTTGCACATTGCAGTCTTCTTATGAGAGCCTCCACACAGGACCAGAGTATGATTGCTCTTGGTGTTATTTCGTAACATATAGCATCTATCTCCATGATTCAATTAAAATTACCATTAGGAAGATGTCATCACTTTCTTCCTAACTGACAAATCCAAGCAAGCTTTTCTTCCTCTTGGCATCTATCACCATGTCAAGGAAGCTTATGATCCTGACTTTCTAACCTCACCTTTGAGGAGTCATGAACTGTTTAACCTTGCTCCAGTGGGCTCTGGCTATAAAGACAGATGGTATCCTCGGTCAGCTGCTTTGCATATCTCTTTCATGTGGATTAAACTCTCACAGCTCTTAGAGAAGCGGTCCAGGAACTACCATGGTGCCACTTAGGTTTCTTTTGCTGTGATAAACACCATCCAAAAGGTAACATAGGAAGAAAAGAGTTAGCTTCATATTGCAGCTTGCAGCCCATCATGGGGGAAGCCAGAGCAGGAGTTCAAGACAGGAATCCAGAAGCAGAAACTAAAGCAAAGACCATGGAGGAACACTGCTCATTGCCTTGCTCTCCACGGTTCAGTCAGCTTTATTTTTTATACGTTATAGGACCACATGCCCAGCTCAAGTGGGCTGGGTCTTCTGAGCCCTCTCATCAATAATTGATCAAGAACACACCCCCACATACTTGCATACAGATAAATCTGATGGAGGCAATTCTGCAGGTGAGCTTACCTCATTCCAGATGACTCTAGCTTGTGACAAGTTGACAAAAACTATGTAGCATTGTATCTAAAACTTCTATGCGCTTGACAGATGCTAAAAAGTTGTCTTTCCTTTTCCTTTTTTTTTAATTTTTTTTTGGGGGGTGCATGTGCATGTGAGTTGCCACAGAATCCAGAAGAGGATATTGGATTCCCTGGAGCTGGAGGCCCAGGGTCCAGGCCTGAACAATCTAACCAGGGTGCTGGGAACTGAACCCAGGTCTTCTAAGAGCAAGTACTCTTAACTGCTGAGTCATCAATTAAACCCCTAGAATAAGTTTCTTAAAAACATGTATTCTCTAGAATCCTTCCATTTTTGTTCTTCCAGCCCTTCTTTGAAAATGAAAACGACAAAGTCAATACATCCAGCTGGTCTAACCAAATGAGTATAATGGTTCTTTTGCTGTTTATAAATAATTTTTAATGACTCAATTGTTTTTTTAATTCTCAGTAATTAAACAATGACAGGAGAAACTGTTCTGATATATTTTAGAACTGAAAATAAATTTAAAATTATCATCATCCAGGGATATTTTCCCCAAAATTTGTTTGAATTAGTTTCCTCCTAGCGTATTTGTCGCCCTCAAAGATATAACTAAATTTTCATTCATTAAGAGGATTATGGTGGGAAAAGGGGCATTCATTGCTTTGCTAATTATTTAAAAGTAGCATTTCCAAAATGCTTAAACAAGATGGAACTTTGTTATTAAATGGATTTCTCTTCATCCCCAAAAGAAAAAGAACATACTAACAAGAAAATACAACTGTATTCCCAGGCAACACAATGAGCAAAAGGCAGTACACAAAATCAACCTGTCAAGAAATGGTTTACTAAGTGATGGACTAGCACTGCAGGAAGCTCATTCCACTTCCACCAAGAGAGCCCTTTGTACAACAAGAACAAACCATTAAGGGCTTAATGACACTGTAATGGCATATTAGATGCTGAAAGGGAAACAGGGATATTCTGCTCACCCAGTTGCCACTGTTTCTATCTCAACCACTATGGGCTCACCATCTGCATGGTACTCAAGTACTTGACAAAGGAGTTTCTCTGACTTTAGCCCTGCCTACTCAGCCTTTCTTTATTTCAAGACATTGACAAATCTAGCTGTTGTAAAACTCTGTCATTTAGGCATGCCATGGTGACATTGTCTTGCCACCATGATTTCAGAGAAGTTTAGATTACCCACAGAGACTCTAACATAAATCACAAAATCAGGTCTGTTGACATTTTCCTGGAAGAGCCCTGAGATGGTTCATGAGGCATAAGAGCACCCTCACTTCCCCAAGGATATATACAAGCAAGTTGACAATTACTGAAGAAGGCTCAGTCTTCTTTGGCCCTGTACCTGCCTATAAATTGCTCTTGCACCTATAAATAACCCAGTTAAATTCTTTGCCTTACCAAGCTAGACTTGGGTGGAATCATTTCTTTCATCTCTTGAAGGTGCCATATCTGAGATGGATAGATAGTTATTTATATCTTGAGACACAGGAAAAAAAAATCAAGAATACTTGTTTTGGGTAACAAAAGCTAGAAGCCCCCTACTGTAAGGTCCCAAATGAGGACGTGACTGTCAGAAGTGGAGCCAGTTTTGTACAGACTCCCCCTGTATAAACAGCATCTCAAGCCTAAACCATGGCAGGGAGAATACATTTGGTACCCAGCTGAAATCCACTTGCCTGCTCTGGAGCACTGCTGTTTCCAGTGCTCCCTGCTCTTTCTGCACACTCTCAGTTGCCCACTTTTCTGCATAAGGTGTGATACTCTGTGCTTGGCACCTGCTGATAAGGGTAATTATAGCATTAGTGGAAGCAAATAAGCCATCCAAGGCTGAAAAAAAACTCTAATTACAACTATTCCATCATTTTACTCCCTCAAACTGTTTTGTCCCTTTAACACAGAGCTTACTCAGAGATTAAATTAAATCTACATCTATTTGAAAACAAGCCTTTAAATGGTTATGGGACTAGAGGAAATCACCTCTTTAAATTAATAATTCATGCATGCTGAGGTGAGTATTAGATATTTACAACACCAGGCTGCACCTCCTAGATTATATTTTGAATGCTTTTAATGTATTTCTGTGCGAATACAAAATCAACAGGAAGAGCAAACATACTACTTCAAGAAAAAACGCCGTCTAGATCTTATAGAATGGCCATGAAGAAGTTCTTGAATTATCTTTATACCTATAGATCACTTTGATAGAAATACTATCTAAAAAGCCAATACTCAGAAACTTCATTTGCAAACACATAGTCTCACATTAGTCAATAATAAAATAAAATTGCAATAAAATTTATCTGCCTCTATTTTAATCAGTTTCGAGATTTTTTAAAAAAAAATATCTAAGACTTTATCTCAGAGGAAATAATTTCTAAAGGATGCATATTATTAAATATTACTTCACTACATCAGAATTATACAAGTTAGGTATTTGAATATCAAAGGATCATGATTCATACACCTGCTGAAAACTATGAAGCTGATAAATAAGGAGAAAAAGGAACATTTCTTAAATAATGTAAGAATCAACAAGGATTGCCTTGTTCGGCATGCTCACTGTTGTGGCCCAGAATCTCAGGGCATGGCCATGAAATGCCACCATGAAGACTCAGAATAGCTGCACCTTTCTCCAGCTTTTGCAAAGACAGTAAGACTTTGCCTGGCACTGGAATCAAAGATTCTAGATATCTGTAGTTAGGAATGGATGGGTCATACACACTCTCCTACCCCTAGCTTTCCATACTCCATAAGCACTTTCTCATTACCAAAGCAACTGCCAGAAATGTAACTCTTTACTTCTACTATTAGTATCATGACTGTGGCATTCAACGTCAGAGAAAAAAATCCTTACAAATTTACTGGTGAATCAATAGGAAATCTGACTAAAATCAATTCAAGCAAATCTCCCTTAACTTCACACACAAAATACGATAACTTGGGTCATAAAGAAAAAATTCTCTTGTTAGCCTAGAACAGTGGTTCTCAACCTGTGGGTCATGATTGCTTGGGGGGATCACATATCAGGTATTTACATTATGAGTCATACCAGTAGTAAAATTACAGTTATGAACTTTCAATGCAATAATTTTATGGTTGGGGGTTCACCACAACATGAAGAACTGTATTAAAAGGTCACAGAATTAGGAAGATTGAGAATCACTGTTCTAGAAGGTGACAGAAGTTTCCTTGTTGGGGTAAATAATTTCCATGTGCAGGAGCTATGCCTGTGTTTCCAAAGTAAAAATGAAAACTAACAGCACAACCTTTCTTATTTGGGTGGAATCAAAGGTCCTTACATCCCCCAAGAAACTTTAACCAGACTGGACATAAAATATCATGATTTACTTTAACAAAACCAATGTATATGATCATTTTATGGTCTCAAAAGAGCTAAGAATGACAGTGAAGCCCCATGTTTAATAATTAACCAAATTATTCCACTTTTAATGAGTATGTTTTCAAAAGAAAGAGTAAAATCTTCATATAATTTATTATTAGGCTGAATGCCACATTGCTTCTGAATATAGCCCACAATGGATAAGACCTACAGCTATGTCGCAGAATATCTTAATTACTCATAAGAACAACAAAGAGCAATGTTGCTCAAGTTAGCGGTGGTCTATAAGCTATTTTTCTGAGATTAAAATATGACAGAAGTTGAAAATAGCACCAGATCTTATTAAATTATAAAAAATGGCATCTTACCTTGAAAATTAAAAACTTTTGTAAAGATATACCCTGAAAACATTATCTTCCCATCTCTCCTTCCTGTGTTTGCATGAATGTGTCATGTCTCAATTACTAATGAAGTCAAAAGTCTTTAATTGAGAACTAATGAGATCAAACCAGGAATGAAAACTAAGATTGCAGACCTAAGAATGACAAAAGCTCATTATCTTTGGGGAATTTTTAATCTGATAATTAAAAGCAGAGCTAAGAGACTTATTTTTGGAGTTTTAGAACAGAATCAATATTGAACTTGCCATGCAATGTGAGGAAAAAAAAACACAGGCTTTCAACTGCTTTTTAATGAATTGCTAATGTTTCAATTAACAAGTACCACAGAAAAATACTGCATCATTGCCTGCCCTTAGTGAACAAGAGGACATGGTTACTTTTCCAGTTGTTTCTGGTTGTCATGGTATCCTAGTATGCCTCACACACAATTTTATTCAAGGCAGTAACCTCCAAGGCATTTATTCTCACAACAGTATTAAATGAAGATTTTGTATGGCCCTGATAAAGACTGTTCACAGACCTGTTGAGCAAATTCAAAGGCACAATATAAGAAGTCCCATAGAAAAATATGTAGATGTTTTATAAGGAAATTACCTTAATTCTTGTTTATATAAGTGGTAAGAGGTCATTAATCTTTCTTTTTTACAAAATTTATTCCATAAGTCTGTCTTCAGATTAAAATTATGTTTCTAAGATATTTTCAAGTCTGCATTTCTAAAAGAATATTTCTGTGCCTGAAATAAAATTAATTGCATGTGTATGGACTATATCCATATTTAAATGAAAGGCTTGCCCACAAAATACATCAAACATTGTATAGAAAATCCCAAATTTAATAATGTTTTGTGCCACTAGTTTTTCGTAAACAAGAAAAGAAAGTAAAATGGACTACAATTTCCTTCTGTGGAACTGCTGTTTATACATGCTACTTTTATGGGTGAATTTTATCATTCAGTGCAACCCCTGGAAACTAGAGTGAGCTAACTAATCATACTAGAGCCCATAGTGTGAACTATTAATTAATTCAAATTCTCTTCATTATGTACAATCTGCACGATACCTCTGAAAACATAGGAACACATATGCTGATATTTCTAAAGATGCTTTGGGAGTTGAAAAAACATGCGTCCTCTTTGCCCATGAGCAACAGGAGGCCAATGGAACCATCTTCTATATCAGAGCTCTCTCCCTCTGATATGATGGAAAACCTAATATATAAATACTAGAAATGCAAACACAGCAGAAGTTTTCATCAACTGTATTTCTACACACACACACACACACACACACACACACAGTGCCTGTGTTAATTTCACATGAATGCTTTTATCACACTAATCAGACGTTGAAGAGGCGCTGACACATTGGGAAACTGCTTTCTGAATGTCGTACATGTTAAACGAGAGGCGTATGAGCACCTGGGATATTCTTGCTATTCTCTACATGCAAATGACATTCTGCAAACAATTAAACCCTCCCATTAAAAGGGTGGGGATGTGAGGTGGAAAGAGCAAGTCTTAAGAGAGTAAAATTATGGCATGTCCTTCTTATTATACCCCCATTCAGCTGATAAGTGAGTTCGAATGTGGGACACTAACAGACCAGAGCGATAGTTTTGAATCACACGGATAACTCACACACTCCGTTAATTACAAAACTCAAATGATCTGACCGTCAGCCCCAAGCCTACCCAACACTCTTCCCATACCAGCAAAGACAGACAGCAGACAAGTCAAGAGACTCTCGTGTAGCCCCTTATGGGGCCCCTCCTCACAAGGACTTTCTTTCCCTGTAAGTGGCTCCACAAGTTCCCCAGGCTCCAGCACCAGGAGGGCAAGTTCAGCACCAGGGACAGGGCTCCTGGCACCAGGGGAGGAAGGATGCTGCGGCTCCGGGCTCTGGCCACTCACCGGTGTCTGCTGCGAGGGCAGTCCTGAGCGCTTGGTGGACCCCTGCTTGGAACTTAACCTTTTCCAAGACTCGGCAAATCTGCCCCGGCTGGCGCTGCGGCTGCGCCTGCGGCTCTCCGCGCTGTCCTCACGATCGGAGCACCCTCGCTCCATCTCGCCCGCGTCCCTCCACTTCTTGCCCATGTTTAGCCCGCGTGGCCAAGCTGGGAGGTGGCCCGCACCCTTGGCAGTGCTGGCTGCAGCCGGTGCTCAGCTCTCTACTGTGCCTCCTCCGCCTGGTCGGCTCCCGCCGGAGCCCCGCGCTCGATTCGGCCGCCCGCAGGCTGCGCTTGCGCCCGCGATTGGCTCAACTGAGGCTGGGGCTGCGAGCGCCACCTGCGCCCCAGCCCGCTTCCTTATGCACCCCAAATTGCTTTCCACACGCAGCTACCGTCTTCCCGTAGTGGGGGAGAGGAGAGTGCACAGCCCACGCCTGAGGCTGTGGATGTGCTCTGGGAGTTCCTTGGAGTCCCTGCACCCCGCCCAGTCTCAAGGCCCTTGGGACCTGGGAGCAGAAGCCTAGGTCATCCACTGGTGGGTGGGTGGAGACTCCAGTTGAATTAGACAAAGAGGGGAAGCTTGGAACTTTGCCTTCCTTTTTCTTTCTTCCTTTCCATCTCTTCACAACAACTGCCTTTGAGAACCCTTTGGAGAGTCCCACTTCATCTGCCTGTCAGGTGCTAGGCTACTTCCTCCCTCTGTCAGGCTAGCCTGCTGGGCCTCAGACTAGGATGTACACTGAAGTTTTCTAAATAGAGTTTCATTTACACACACACACACACACACACACACACACACACACAGGCACAAGAATACATGGATATAATTGTAACGTGTTAAATGCTGATATTCCTTGGGGGTTCATTTAATTAGCTCGGCTGTGGCCTGAGAATCAGAATACTACAAGCTCTACTGGGAACTGGGGTGTAGCTCAATGGTAGATGCCTGCTGATATGTGCAGAGCCCGAGGTTTGATCCTCAGCTTCCTAGACCTGAGGAAAAAAGAAAACTCCCCAGTCAATTGATTCTCTTCTCCATCTACAATGGAGAAGCCCAAAGGTCTGTACTATGGAGCAGTGCTGAGGATTCTAGGAGGAGGAAGAATTGGTACTCTTTCAAGGGACTTGTTTTTCTGGTAGAAACAGATACAGTTTTACCCTTCCAATATTGAAGAAAGGATGGCGGTTAGGCTGAGGATAGTGTGAGATGGATTCTTCAATGTGTCACATGTCCCTTGTGGTCTCCTCCTTATGGTGTAGGTGCTGCCCTCTACTCTCTCATGAGCCTCTCAGTTGTCTTAAGCTATACTATTGTCATGTTCAGTAATGCCTTAACTCAATGAAAGAGGGCCACTGAGGCATCGCAAATTAACAGAATGTGAGAAAATACCTTCAGTTACCAAGCAAAGGAAGGAGTTAAAGTAGTTCCAGGTGAAAAGAATCCTCAGGCAGCTCATCTTTAGCAACTTCGGAAAGATACATTTTAGTTTCTTGATCAAACAAATGGAAACTATGAAAAACACATAACAAGAGAGGAAAGGGGTTGGGAAATGCTGTGGGGAACGTGGTGCTTTGATCCTGGCTGTGAAAGAAGTCACAAGTGAGGTGACAGTGGCCACTGTGCTCTTGCAGGGGCCTTAGAATCTGCTAGTTAGCAGAGATGGCAGGCAGAGCTCTAAGGCCTGTCCCACAAATGTGCTCCTGTGCTTATGGCTTGTGAGCCTATCCATGTAAACAAAGGGGCTTTTCAAAGCAGCCCTCTATGTCTGGAAATCACATATCCATATTAAAGAAAATGAAACTCTAAACAATGTTTGTGACAGCCAATGTCATGTAATGAGAAAATCACAAGCTCTGTTTTGCATTTATTTGTTTTATATCTAGGTTCATGGATTGGAAATTATTAAGGACATTGCATGAACTTGCAAATATTCAGACAATATTCCTCCAACCTATGAAAACAAAACAACCATGCATAGTTTACAACATGCACAGGTATGGGAGCAAAGCACCAACTGAGAGCTATGAAAGCCAAGAAATTAACACAGAGTAAATACTTACATTTTCCTTGAGCAACTTCAAAAGAGACACATGGGCATGACTCTTAAGTGAAAACTTTGCAAGCAAGTTCCCTCCATTGATATAAATGACAACATCTCTGAGAAGTTGAGGGATGCTCACTGATGTATCCAGGCCATCATGCACTGAGTCCCAAGACCCTGGTTCACCCACATCAGCCCATTATGAAGAAAATAGCCCTGCCATCAAGGGTAGCTGTCATAAATGACTAAATGTGTCAATGAGCACTCCAAATGGCTGGAAGGGTTGAATTTTTTTTATTGTACTTTAAAAATTTTAATGATGAATAGTGATTGCATGTGGCATTATTTTAGCTGTTTGCTCTGAAAAATCAGCTTTCAAATGCCCTTATCACAGAGTACTGTTTTTAAAGCCTTGTTTGAAGATGATCTCTGCAGTTCTTCACGCACTTGACAAGTACCAAAAAAATGTCTGGGATCTGTTTAAGATCTGAGTTACATGTGATGGTGGTAGGCAAGCAGAAATGGAAAAGTTCTGATGGGTTTTTTTTTTCCTTTGCAAAGTTCCTAAGAGCCATGAAATTAGCAGAGAATGGCACATTAAAACTAAGAAAATGCTGAAAGATACTAGCATTAGGGCATTAACATTAGGGTTAGAAGCCACTGCCAGAGTAGCTTAGCTTTTTTGGGAAAGTCACTGCCATATTATACAAGGAGAATGCTAGTACATTTTAAAAGATGGTACCCTGTAGAGACCAGCACCGAGGACAGGTAGATATTATTAATAATAATATTAAGGGGCTGAGGAAATGGCTTAGTGGTTAAAAACATATAATGTTCTTCCAGAAGACATGGGTTTAGATCCCAGAACCCATGTTAGCCATCATAACACCTATAACTCCAGTTCCAGGTCCAACTCGAATTCTGGCCTCTTCAGGCACCTGCACATACATGTACTCAGGCACACACATATTCACATAAAATTAATAGCAACTATTTTTCTTTTAATTTGGAAAGGAACTATTGAGTATCAACTGTTCTCCACAATCACAAGGCCTCCTCCAACCTGAAGATGACATTGCTATTAAGGAGTCTGTGCAACAAGAACAAACTCTTTTCAAAACCCATTTGCTATAGGTCACAATGCTGGTGTTGAAAAAGAAAGTTAATAGAAAATCTTTCCTTAAAAACCCACAGGCATACCCATGGATTGACAAGGGTACATAAAATATGAGAGGGGAGGGCAAACAGAGAAAATGATAAAAGACTATCAGGTTATGCTTGGTTCCCAAGTCATCTCTACAATATAAGAGAATATGGGCCAGAGTTTGGCGATTTTAGTACCCTCAATTCTCTACATTTAACCTCCCTGAAATCGGGATGTTTTTATACTAAATGATATCTCAGATTTCATGGAATACAGCACATTGATTCACAGAATTTTTAAGTGAGACATGTTAAGCATCTGACTCTAAAGATCTCACAATCTATCCTGCACCCTCTGCCTCAACTCTCAGCCTTCAGCATCAAGCATTTCTCTTCTCATTAGCACAGCATTTCTTTATTTAAAAGCTTTAAGTTTTAGGATACCTAGCATTATAAACTAAGCTGAAATCCCTCTCTTCTAGTCTTTAATTCTGAAATCACACTTATTTAACAAATGTTCCTTTCCTGTGAGAGTTTCCAAGTATTTGAAGATGCCCTACATGTATCCCCTGTAATTTCTCTTCTTTGTAAATGGTATTTGCTTCCTTCTGTCATATCCTTCCACACACTACAGAACAAAGGCCGACTCAGAACACTCAGATAGGAGGGAAACTTAAGAATAGTGTTAAATGAACTTGCAGCAACTGTTTTGTGAGTCTACTGGAAGCTGAATCTCTATGCCTAGGCTCTCAGTGAAGTGGGATTAGTCAGTTCCCATGAAGCAAGAGACAGGATGTATAATTTCTGTTTAGTCATGATTAGATTTCCTTTACAGACCTGAGGGCTAAGTCTCACACAAGCCAGACAAGCATGAGAGGTGAAGCAATTATCCCTGTAACTCAAGCAAGAAATCCCCAAAGCCCATGTCTATTAATCAAGAAAAGGAACAGTAGGGCTATCCTGGTTTATGCAAATTGGCCATCTATATGGTTGAAATTCTCTGAGAGACAGATCCTGAAAAGTTAGCCTCCTTCAAAGAGAAAACAGTCTCTATATCCCCTGAAATAATACCTGCAGAGAAGCCATCCAGTAACTAGACACCTACAAATTTTCCCAGTCGCCTTGTTCCACCTTGATTCCCTTCTTTTATCTCAACCTAGGAAGAACTAAGTCCTTCACTCACAGGCTTTTGACTCTTTAAATGTCATTACATTTACGTATCCTACTAAAAACTTCCTTTTTCCCATGGATACACTTTGATAAATTTGCATGTATTTAAACATCCTTATAATTCTGTCTGTTCTTTAAAATTTTACTTCAAGATTAAAAGATAATAACTCAAGTTATCAGTGTAAGAACTATGAATGTAAATAATAGAATTAGAAATACTATACACAGAACTGGAGAGACAGAGGAGAGAGAATAGAAAAGGGAAATAAGGAAGTTATTAGCAAAATGTCACTTCATTCTGAAATAATATATAAAATAGATGAGTAATACAATACTCCTACTGAAATGATAAAAATTATGTGGACAGGAAATTTAAAGTGAACAAAAATTATAAGTGATGTAGAGCTAGTGGACTCATCACACTCTGCTGCATGGAATCCACATGAGAGGTGGTTTTGGGATACCCTGTGACTCAAGCATTCTGCACTTTTATATTCACAAGAGACATATTTCACTCTAAGTCCTAGATGCAACAGCAATAGGGAGTAAAAGAAGACAGGCACAAAGAACACATAGTGTGGAATTCCATTAACATAGTTTGATATTAAACAAAAATAATCTAAATTGTTAGAAGTCACGAGGGGACATGCCATGGAGACTGGAAAACAGATAAGCAGGGCTGCTAGGGAACCAAAGATGTGTCTGTTTTCAAGATGATAGCAACAAGGGCAGGTTCATTTTGGAAACCGTTTAGAGGTGCATAGTAGTAAATACTGTGCCTTTTTGTGTGTTCATCCTCAATAATAGCTCACCAGAAAAGTAGAAGAAATGCCTCCCTAATGTGTTCTCTGGTGATAGCGTCATCGTACATAAATTGTTGTTTGCATTTTATACAGCCTATTGAGTATCACCATGCATTTATCCCTATGTGATCATGAAATTTGAAATACTAGAATAATTTTATATGTTTCCCTTTTCAGGGGAAGATGACAATCTTCCTGTGTCTTCAGAATACAAAACTAAGTGAAGTAACCTGATTTTTTGACATTCTCCCAAGTAATGTTTACAAGTGTGAGCCCTAAACCTGAGACTTTTGACCTCCAACTCCAAGTTCTCTTTTGGCCTCTCCAGCATTCATCTTTGACATATATATATATATATATATATATATATATATATATATATATAGAGAGAGAGAGAGAGAGAGAGAGAGAGAGAGATTTTTAAAACATACAATCTACATACAATAGTTTAACATATTTTATAACACATATTTGTCATCAAATAACAAAACACGTTAACAATACAAAATAGCAACTCCACAGTAGAGAAACTAAGTCATTCAAACCAAAAAGCATATATTTATACAGAATATACTCATTTTTTTTTCTTCCTACAATATAAGAACATTTAGGGAGAGCTCTGAAATATCAGAGAAACATCCTTTGAGGTTTCAGGCAAAGAAAACATTTGTTTGGAAAGCTGCCATAGAGGGCTCCATCATTAGACTCCTGGGGAGCTGAGCCAAGGCCCTGACAGAAAGAGGAAAGCCTCCTGACCAACCTCTGCCTAGCTGCCACTAAATCTCTCTCCTTAGTTTCCTGCTCTGAGTACTGGACACTCAACAACTGTTGTCTACAGCTTTTTGGCTCTTCCCTGATGAATTATATATTTTCCAGGTATTTTCTGTATTTCATCCCAAGTACAACTATTTATACAATTTATATTTGCCACTTATATATTCAATTTAATTAAATATCAAGGAAAACAATTCAAAGGGGGGATATAATTTCCATGAAAACCAAAGAAAAGGCTTTAGTGGGGAGGAGCACAACAAGGCATCCTTCTCAGTTCCTTGTATTTTGATTTTTAAGTTTAAAATGTTACATCTGTTTGAGGTGTGTATGTGATTATACCTGTGGGGTGTGTATGTGTGCATGTGTATGTGTGTGCGTGTGCGCATGCATGTGTGTAGGTCAGAGGGCAAGTCTCAGGGGAGGTGCATTCTTTCCTTTCACCATGGGGTTCCTGGGGATGAAACTCAAGTTGTCAGGTTTGGTGTGAGTTTCCTTGCCAGCCCACCAGTCACCAGTATCAGTTTTTAAAGAACAAGCTTGACATGAAATGATGTGAACTAGATGATCACAGACGGAAGGAAGAAGATGAAACAAAAAAAGTGGTTGCATTTCAAAGAGTGATCTCTCAGAATCCTCTGTGGTTATTATTTAGATGCCTCTACATTAAAAACAAACAAACAAACAAAAAATCCTGGAAATCATAGGTTGTGGTGGCTTGAATAAGAATGCCCCCCCAATGGCTCCGTAGGCTCCCATATTTGAATGCTTAGTCATCAGGGAGTGACACTATTGGAAAAGAATACAAGCTTTAAGAGATGTGGTCTGGTTGGAGGAGGTGTAACACCGGGGGTGGGCTTTGAGGTTTTTCAAAAGCCCACACCACCCCTTCCCCAGTCTTTTCCTGCTGATCAAGGTGTAGCTCTCAACTACTTCTCCAGTACCATGCCTACCATACCTGCTGCCATGCTTTTCACCATAATGGACTAATCTCTATAACTGTATAGACCAACCTGTGAACTATAATCGAGCCCCCAATTAATGCTTTCTTTAATAAGAGATGACTTGGCCATGGTGTTTCTTCACAGCAATAGGACAGTGACTAAGACAGAAGTTCAACATAACAGGAATGGTTTAGACAAAAAGATAAAACAGAGGCTTAATTACTATGAAATGATCAAAGAAAAGTCTGTCCTTAGATTCCAAAATAATAAATAAATGTAATCTCTTTTAAGTCAAAGAAGGTGTTTCAACATAACCAGATTTTTCAACCCATACAGGACTCTGCTATCCCCAGGAGGAGCTGGGATGAAATTATTATCAGCCAAGGCAGTGGCCTCATCACGTATAGAAATTGGAATTTGTCCCTCAAACTATTTTTCACTTATCAGAGGTATGTGAACATCCCGCTTTGTGCTTTCACTAATTAAACAATGCATCTCTGATGAATAATGCTTGAATTTTATCAATTTACCACACGTGAATGGTTCACCTTTTCAGTGTGTAATAAAAACTGTAAGAACTTGCTAGCATGGGTGTGTCAAGTAGGATGCAGAATCCAGAGTCTGAGGCTTCTGATAAATGCCTGCCTCTTCCCTGTCCTCACATTCTAACACTAGACATGAGACAATCACCTGTGCTAAAGTCCAATTACTTTGCTTTAACAGAATAGCATCAGGAAGTATCAAGGGTCATCTTAAACACATTGTCTTACAGGCACCAGGGAAGTCATTATTTCTCTCCTTTCTATTTTTAAGAAAGTATGGCTTGACCAAAGTTCAACACAGGTCATGGTGATTGTGTAAAGCCGGTGCAATGCTCAGGCACATTAAGTTTCTAAACATAATTGCCTTCCATGAGTTTGTGAAATGAAGATTTTGAGCTATTTATACACTTACTTTTTTCAAAGGGATGAACAGTCATGTCATTTGGAGTATTGTGAACAACATGAAAAGGGAATGTCGAAGTTACCAAGCAAAGTTCCCATCTGCCTAAAGTCACAATTACTACTCACTCATTAAAAGAAATTAAGTGCATATGAACCCAAGCATAATAATTAGGATTATTTCAAATTTATCATTTTACCCTACAAAATACAAAGGTGAAGGGAATAAAATCAATTAGGAGCACCTCTGTTATCTTTGTCATATTTTAAATTCATTTCTCCAACTCTTATAAAATTATTATTGAAGCCTAAAGGAGTCATTGAGCAGGTTTATGAACAAGATAAAATTCTTTTACATCCTTTGTGTATCTTTTGATTTCCAAAAAAGATACAAAGCCAGCAATATTCTTTAAAAAATGTTAAATAGTGGCTTATGTTTAGTGGGGCTCTAACTCACTGTGTTGCAACAGATTCTGTACAGCCATACCGATTATTTAGATTTAAAAAAAAAAAAATAAGGCTCAATTACTTGGAGAGTCTGATCTACTTTATGTTAACAAAGGAGATTGGCAACATTTTATGTCCATATTGATCACAGGGAAACAAACCTTATCGCAGTGTTGAAATTGTGAGATGAAAAGTTACTTCAAGCTGGTTAAAATTGAAACTTAAGGAAAATGACAAATGTCAAAGCCATAGTCCTCCTGAACTTCTTCCTACATGGCCTCGGGAGGTCAGGTGGCTTTCTTTGAAGCACAGCAGGGTGAAGAGTAGTTGATGGGTTTTTATACCAGAAGAAATGCACAGCTGTTCACACTTAACAGATTTTTAAATATCATTTTGGAAAGTTCACATTATTAGGTGGCAAGAACTGGCCTTAAGTGATTCCTGGGAGATCATTTGCAGCTGAACCACCTCCAGAAAAAAGATAACGATTCTTCCACATCCTGTAAAGTTCTTGCCTTCGCAATGTCATTTAGAACAGGGGCAGAAAAAGTTCTTGTGCCCGGGTAGGACGAGAAATCTACCCAGTTTGGTAGAATGAGAAGACTCGCCATGAGAAGCCTACAACACTGGTGTGACAGGCATTTGCAAGGAAGGCCTGGATGGAAGACTTGGGAAGTTTCTACACATTTCCATTTAGAATAAGCTAAATGGACCAACAGCAGATATGGCATTCCTCGTCACTCAAACTCCTTTCCCCATATTAGCATCCTCTGCAAGCATGAGAACATTTATTTTATTATTAGTGTGACTACATGTGTGCATGCAGGCACACACATGCACGAATGAGCTTGTACATGTGCATATGTGGTATGGGCATGAGGATGTATTCAAATGCAGGTGTGGGGGAATGTATGTGTATATGTGTGCAGAAGACAGTGATTGACATCAAGTGTCTTCCTCTCTTGTTCTCCACTTTATTTTTTGATGCAGGGGCTCTCCAGAACCTGGAGCTCAGCTATTCATTGAATCTAGCTAGCCAGCAAACTCTGGGGATCCTATGTCCTCCAGTTTTCTCCAGTGTCTCTATTCCCCCAGATAGTATAGGCACCCATCAGTACTGGTTCTTAGGCTTGCAAGTCAAGTGTTTTATCACCCTAGCCATCTCTCTCCCCAGCCTACTTATTCTTTTTCTTTTAAGTTGTAGGGGACCTAGATCAATTTTAACCCTAAAGCATTCTAAATTTTCTCTGAGCATCAAGCTAGTTTATACATGGCCTGACTATACATCCAAATGTTTTGTGAATGTTTATTTATGTAGAAATGATACAATGTGCCCTAATTTTAAGCTCCTATCCTTAATCTTCCTTTTCATTTCTACATCACTGGTTTTCATTTGCTACTTTTATACTGAAATGATTAGAAAACATAAATATTCTGAATCCTTATTTTATACACCCACTTTTAAAGATGGGTACAAAGGGTGTTATTAAATTTTATTTGTCAAAGTAGATAACAAATATTTACTTTTTCTTTCTCAGTAACATCTGTCTACCATCAATTTCTCATTAATTTGACAGGGTAAATGATTGTCTCTGAGTGTAGAAGCACCTCTGAGACATCCTCTGTTTAGAAAGGATTTTGGATTAGGTGTGGTGATGCATTTTTCAGAGATTTAATGAGAATAAAACTCAGATCTGATGTTTATTACCATGGAGAAAAAGAAAATTATTTATATCTCCTAGGCTTTTCTTTACTAGTTTAGTTTATTAAACTGTCCTCTTTCTGTGTCTCTTGTCTCAGTCTGTCTCTGTGTCTCTGTCTCTGTCTCTTTTTGTGTGTGTGTCCATGTGTGTGATTTCTAACCTCAAGCCTGATGAATGCATGATAAAACCATTAGATGTTTCCTTCAATGTGGTCTTAATACCTTATTATGTTTCAAGACAAAACATAAGATATGCAAGACCAACTCATAGCAACTCAAAGGGAAGCCAGACTCAAGAAAGCCCAGGAAATCATCATTCTCTGGATGTATTCATGGGTTTTACAAAAAAGATCCATCACCTTGATCTCTACTCTGAACTAGACCAGAAGTTATAGACCTTTGGGTTCTCCTGTGTTTAAGTCTGTCACTGTCAGATTGCTGTACAAATACATGTTCGATGCTCTCCCAGGGACACATGGTCATGGTTACAGGAATCTGACCAGCTCTATAACCCACTCCATCAGAACCAGTCTCTTACCTAGTAACAGTCTCAAGATAACAAAGAGGTCCTCACTTCTTCCCATAAGATGTACACATGATGCTCAGAATTCTTCCCTAGGTATTAGGGAGATGTCTTTGGTGGGTATGAGAACCTGTTAGGGGACCCAAGTGTTCAATTCCCAGCATAAGGCCATCAAGCCGGCTTACATAAAAGATTTACTGTCATAATCACTGACATTGGGCAGCTCATAACTGTCCATAATTCTACTTCCTTGCAGATCCAATGGCCTCTTCTGGCCTCTATTACCACCTACACACACACACACACACACACACACACACACACACACACACACACACACACACACACACACTTTTTAAAAAATAAAATAATTCTTAAAAAAAACAACAACAACAAAATTAAACATTCCCACTTGAATACAATACCTGGCACCATAAAGCTGATGGACTCACCAGGAAAGACCATGCTCTTCATGCTATATTCACATTTTTCTCTTAAATTCAAGGAGTTTCCTGGGAAGGTGTCGCCACAACGTGGTCAGAGCTGGGAAGGATGTAGCACTTTTCCTTAGAAGCTCACCTTTTAGAAATGACCAATGGTTCCTACAGAGTTGTTCTTTGGTCTATCACATTTTTTCTCAAGAAATATAAGTTTTACTTGTAGCAAAATTTTGCACCCATGGGAGGCAAAAGAGCTTTGTGACAGTTTTGTATTTGAAAAGAAGGATGGCTGGAGATAAAAGATGAATGGAGAATCTGGGAGCCAGTTAGCCCTGGGTTCAAGCTCTAGTCCTTGATAGTCAAGTGGCTACAGCATTTAAACGATATTTAATTAATTATTACTCTGTACCAGAGTATCCTGGCAGACATCACAAAGTAGGCAGAATCAGTCTATCACAAGGGATTTTCTATCATTATGGGGCACAGGGTGTCATGCCTGGAGGGTAAAGGGCCATTAAGGGACAACTATCCTTTCATTTTATAGTATGTATAATGTCTCCACAGATGCATGTGTTGTTCTGTTTTGTTTGAAACTGACTTTTAACAGTTTCATTGTGTCACTCTCTGACACTCTAGAAACAAATAAACCTCTTTAAAGCAATTCCTCTATTTCAGCATGTAATGTATTCATTCATTATTTGTGGTCAGTAAAGTTTATAGGATCAGAACACATACAATCTAAATCATCCTTTTCTAAGTTAATAAGCTACAATACAATAGATTCCACAATACCTTGGCAGTCATAAAGTTGGTCACTGCAGCATGCTTCTATAGAACAAGCCTTCCCAGGTCATAATACTGTAGTTTAAATGAAGTGAAAGAAACAATACAGATCAGAGCCACAGCAAACACACACATGCACACATGCACATGCACATACACCATTAACAGCAAAAGAAAAAAATGTTTAAGCACTTCAGAAAAATAACCACAGAAATTCAAAACACCAAAGACCTAGAATATAAACTCTGAAAAATCAAGAAAAAAATCATTAGGTATTTTTGTTATACAATTTCAAACACAGTGTCAGAAAAATAGTGATATTTAAAGATATAACTTGTTGGATTGGATAAAAGTGTTTTTGTTATAACTAGTTACTTTCTTATTTCATTATAATTACATAATTTGTTGAGGGAATTTAATTGACTCCCTTCCCTTTTGTTCCTTGAAGACTTCCCATATCTCCTTCAAATTCATGGCTTCTTTTTCTCCATTAGTTTTTATTGCATGCATATATATATACATATATATGTATATATATATCGTTTTAAACAACCTGTACTTTGAGATGCTGTCAAAAGAAAAGATTTGCTACTCATATATTATGTTGGAAGGTAATAAAGTGTTGACAGAGCATGACTGAACTCTGAGAGAGCTGTCCAGCGCTGCACATCAGAAAGCTCCAAGCCATAACCTACTACAAAATCACTTCCTTTGTCATCTTTGCCATGAATTTCCTACCTCACAGATCAGAACATTCAGGCCCTGAGTGTGCCCTGAAAATTCACAAATTAAGACAGGAAAGCAGGGTCCCATGTGCCTTCCTAGAAGAACTGAAGCTCCAGATGCAGGGCCTGTGGCTTCCTATTCCAGGGAAGAGAACACAAAAGAATCACATTGACACTGTTGAACACCAACTTCCATAATCTCCTAGGGTTAGCAATTTAGCTACTTCTTATTTTCAATAGCATAATGTCGCCTCTTAGAGATGGGTTCAATTTCATGCAAGACCCTCCCCTGCCCTACTTTATTTTGTGATACTTTCTTGTTTTGTTCATCAGAGATTTCTAAAGTGAATTGCCTTTGTTTGGCAGTGACTTCATGCTAGTATGTCCTTAAGTCTGTGAAAGGTAATCTTATCTGCATCAAACACATGATAAGCCTGGTGCCAACCAAAGGAGAGCTACTTTTCAATACCTTCTTCCAATAAGCACCTTGAAACCTGTATTTTCATACATGCTTTTAATCAGAGCAGACACTGTTGGTCAGGACACTGTGTAACAAATGACATATATTTGGGAGTTATTGTAGATTGCAAGTGATCTTCATGTCTTTAATGACTACCCTATGTAATTAATATTAAATGCAGACATCTCAGTTAACTACCACTTTAAGACTGTGCCAGCCACTGCTGTAAGTATTGCCTTTGTTAGCTCATTTAAGCCTCAGAACCTTATGATGTAGGCATAATAGTTCTCATACTACAGAGAAAGAAACTAGACCATAAGAGGCCATGTGACTCACTTTAGTCATATCTCAAGTACATGTCAGTTCACAAGATCTAAGTCTATCTGGTGTTATTACAGAGACCCCACTTTAAACCACCATCCACATTGCCTTTCTGTGAAATGAACAGACTTTTCACTGTTTCAGAGAGCCATTTCATGTTCCTTGTAGGTAAAGCATGGCGCAAAGACAGGAATTAAGTAGCAGACATCTGGAAAACCCAGACTGTGACCTCCATGAGGAGGATTTCTCTACCGTAATCATCATTACTTCAGTAACTACTGAAATATTAGCTCCACTTGGAAACAGAACATCATAGAAAAAGTCTGTTAGAGGACCTGGACTTATATAAACCTTTAGAAATCAGGTACCAATTCTTTTCACACAAAACTAGAGTCTCAGATGACCCTGCCCTTTACTTTAATACTAAGTGTTATCTATCTAGGGGCTTTTTAGGATGTGTAATTCTCTTTATAAAGCAAAATGTCATAAAAAGTTGGGCCCAATCATTGCAAAGTAGTCAATAATACACAAAGAGATAATTCCAAATAATTATTTGCTTTATGTAGTCTTCTGGCCCATGTTCCACGGTCATTTCACAGTCATTCTTCTGGGTATTGAGAAAGGCAGACAAACATGATCATGCTAGGTTGATGCCTCACAGAAACTGAAGGAGAGAGCAGAAAACAACTGCTCCCTGAGATGAGACTGGGTGTCAGTATAAGAATGCCAATGGACAAACAAGAACAATTTTGTTATTTCTTTCAGTCAACTTCATCAGATACAAACAGCTACCTTCTGGAAATTCTATTGGGATGTCCTGTGCTTCTCTGGGTTGCACTAAAATCCAGAGTTACCATGCCTTGGGGTGGCTTCTGCTTGGTTGCACTCCCTTGAGCCCTGCTCTTCAGGCAGGTTTAGAGGGCTTTGCAATTGACTTGGTGACTTTACTTCTTTGAAAAATGGCTCCTCCTCCCTGAGGCTCTACCATGATTTCATGTTCAGGTTCCCACTGTTTGAGCCTTGCCCTTGAGCTCTGTCCTTCCTACTGTTGACCTCCTCTGTGAGCTCTGACTCATCCAACTAAGTGGAAAAGCTGTTGACTAACAAGTAGTTTGTGCTCTATGCTCTATAAAATTTCCAAAGAAAAGACATTTCAAGATTTCAGGCTTCTCTTTGAAATGGAGATTATAGAAAAAAAAAACTATATCCTGCAAACAGGAATTATTTTGTTTCCTCAAAAAGAACTGTGCAGTAATTTTTCCGAGATAGTTTGGGTACAAGGAATATGGGTAGAAACATAACAAAAAGAAATGTGTATAGTTTATTCAAACCTACTGGTAGTCTCTTCAGGGTCTTAAAGGCATAGGGCTTTCTATAACTTCAAAATGAGAGGAATGTGCAACTTTGTAACACTGAAACACACAATCTCCTTTTATTTTTACTAGGAATTTTGTGCCTGATCACTTTGATTCTTCTTACATGTGGGGGCTTCTATTCCAGTAATTTTTTAGTATGGCTCTAGATACTTACATATTAACTTCATCAATAGATATCAAGGCACACTAGCATTGTTCCAACATGACAATTCAACATACAGATGTTTTCAAGAGAAAAACGGGGGGGGGGGGATGATGTTTTCATTTATCTTAACATGCCTTTCTGGTTTGGGTTTTGGTTTTTTGAGACAGGGTTTCTCTGTGTATAGCTCTAGCTCACCTGGAACTCACTCTGTAGACCAGGTTGGCCTCAAACTCAGAGATCTACCTGTCTTTGCCTCCCAACTGCTGGGACTAAAGGCGTATACCACCACCACCTGGCCTTATCTCAGTTTTCAAATACATTATGTGTTTATTTTTAGGTACATAGTTTCATGGAAAAATATCTCCATTGATAGTGGCAATTTATAGAACAAATTGAGAAAATACGACAAATATACATTTAAAATAATAAAAAAATGCCTGGCACTTGTATGCTATGTCCTTCCTGCATGTGTACATGCCTGTATGTACAAATATGCGTGCAGGTGCATGTGTGTGAGAGGACACTGTCCATGTGTGCATACAGAGGCCAGAGGTCAACTTAGATGCTGTCCTTTAGGAGCTTTATTTTAAAGCATGGTATCTCACTGGAAGGTGGGACTCACTGACTGACTAGGCAAGATGGACAACAAGCACTGGACCTACTTGCTTTCTCCTCCACAGGGCAGTGATTACAGACATATGCCACTGTGCTTGGCTTTTTTACATGGGTGCTGGAGACTGAACATAGGACTCCATGTTTGTATGCCAAGCATTCCCCTGACTATGGCACCTCCCCTTTTTATTTATATAACTTTGAATGTTCCCTGTACCTTTGTTAAGAGGTTAGCAATTTAGAGGCCTTTAGTGGAGAAAGCCACCCAGTTCTTGATTTCTGATCTGTGGAACGATGTGGTGAAAGTGCTGGTGATTATGAACAAAGGCAATGACATACCAATTTACATCAGTTCCCACCACTTAAAAAGTATTTTACCCCAATTATACACTGTGGGCTCTCCAGTTAACCCAGAGCAATGCCCTCTCACATTTTAATGCTACAGGAGACTCCATACAAGCCAGATTTTTAGCCAAACTTCTCAGCGAACAATTAAATACAGCATATGTTTTTTTCACCCAGCCACCCCCATACCTGCTCCCCAGGGCTGACAGAGAATGGGTGGTGAGCCATGGAGGTAGTTGGTAGGGAGGCGGCAACTCTACTCAATAATGTTAAAACTCCCCCCCCTCTCTATTTCTCTCCCTCTCTCCCCCTACTCTCTCCTTCCCTCTCTTTCTCTCTATGTATGTATGTATGTATGTTATATGTGTGAGTATGTGCACTTGTGGGTGGATGTATACACTTGGAGAAGCTAGTCATCAATATCACCTTTGATCCATATTTTTAAGACAGGATTTCTCACAGCATGAAGCTCATAGACTGGATAGATTAGCTGGCTCATAAACTCTAGGATCCACGTCTCTCTACCATCTCCCTGTTCAGGCTGCAAGCCCGCCACCACACCTGGGTTTTGCATGTGTTCTGAAGATCCAAACTCAGGTCCTGATGCTTCTGTGGCAGGTTGATCAACTGAGCCATCATACCAGCTAGATTTTTTTTAAATAACCAAGGGTTGCTATATATAGAGAGCCACTATGGGCTTAAGGAGAAATCTGGTGTTAGGGTAATGCCCAAGGAAGACCCCAGCTAAGAATTCTAGCAATAGTAGAGAGGATGTCTGAATGGGCCTTCTCCTGTATTCAGATTTATGAATACCCCAACTATCATCATAGAGCCCTCATACACAGAGATTCACAAGAATCAGGCTGAGCTCTGGGAATTCAGACTAAAAAAAAGGAGAGAACTTATAAGCAAGGGAGGTCAAGATCATAACAGAGAAATCTACAGAAACAGCTGAACCAAGCTCAAGGAAACTCATTAACTCTAGACCTACAACTCTGGAGACTCCAGGGGACTGAACTAGGCCCTCCATGTGTGGGAAACAGTTGTGAAGCTTGAACTATCAGAGGGGCCCCTGGCAGTAGGACCACAATACAAACCTGGTATATGAGCTATCTTGTTGGAGCCCATTCCTTAGGGTGAGATGCCATGCTCAGAGGCAGTATGACAATTATATAATCCCAGCACATGAGCTAGCTTGTTGGAGCCCATTCTCTATGATGAGATTCCATGCTCAGTCTTAATGCATGGAAGATGGGCCAAGCCCTGCTCCAACCTATTGTACCAGACTATGTTGATACCCCATGGGAGCCCTTATTCGTGAGGAATGAACTGAGAGTGAGCTGGGGAGAAATGGAGTGTGAGAGGAGGTGAGAGGGGATGTGGAGAAGGTGAGGGGGTGGGAGGAGGGGTGGGAGGGAGAACTGTGGTTGGAATGTAAAATAAAATCAAAAAATGAAAAAAATAAAATGCAACTTGTTAAAATAGAAAAAAAGAAAGAAAAATAGATAACCAAGGGCTCTCCAAGCTTTTAGAAAACAGGATATATGAGAAAAATAACCTGTAAAGCTCATTACCCTCAATAAACGTCCATCAGTTATGATGAATGGCAGGCTTCTCAAAGTTATGCACCTTTGAATGCATTCACAGATCGATACATCTCGGGAGGAGGGTATGGTTATATGTTTCCAAAAACACAAATCAATGTGGTGGGGAATCCATCACCCATTTTATTTTTCTTCTTTTCATTCTATAATTCATTTTAGTTTGAGTCCTCTGCTAAATTCTAATATTGTTGTGAGGGTAAGGGAAAATGAAGAAGATAACTGGTCATGGTTCTTCATCCCGCTAGAAAATGCCAGCAGCCCTAAACTTATTTTCTTCTCTCATAATCCTAAAGCAGCTAATTATGCTTTGCTCAATGACAGGATCCACCAGCAAACATTGTTTATATCCTACGGAAGTTAAACTCCAAGGTGCAGCAGTAAAGATTGCACTTGTCCTTACCAGATGGATAGATGCATGTTAGGTCTTTTCCTAGTTGTCTTCTTGGGGTTCAGAACATTAGTAAGTACCTCTTATATTTATTCATGAAGTTCTTGATAGGCAAATCATTTAATCTGGTAAGATGTTCTCAGCCTCTACATATGAGTTTTACCTACTTATTAAAGAAATGCGATGCAAATCCATGGCACTTGCTATTTTTTATTCTTCACACCCACTAGCTCCCTCTCAGATATATCAAGCTGCCACTTTGTTCAGAGGTGCAGAAGGCCAGAAAGCCTCCATCCTCTGTCCTGGCAGTTGTATCTTACTGAATGTAATGGCTTTGATGCTATTATGCCTCCCAAATCCTGTCTTCCAAGATAATAAAAATTAAACTTTTAGCAGCATTTTGAGAGGGAGGGGCCATAACTCTTCCCTCTATCCTAATGGGTTTTACTTTTCCTTTATGTCAGTGAGAGACAACACCTCCTGCTGGTTTAACTATAAGTCTCCCTGATTGGTGGGGTTGTTGTATTACTTTAATCTCTTCTAATTGTTTAAAACTGCTACAACCAAACCATTAACATTATAAAAGGATATTTAGTCTTTTCACTTTTAAATTTACTGTGCTTTACCCCAAAATTTTACATACTAATGCTTTTTTTAGTCTTTCCTTTGGTAGATAAAGTCATAAAGCTCAAAAGAAAGTATTAAAAACACAGTGGAAAACAGAGTTATGAGGCATACAGGGAGAATGGAAGAAAGGGCAGACACAGAACAACTGTGATTCACTTTTAACTGTGATGGATTTAGAAGCCACCTGTAGGAGTTCTTAGGTAACAAATGATAACAAAATGGAGACATTACTGTGGGAAGATAATGTCCCACATGGGAAATGTGAGGACTGGCATACATTAGGGTGAGAAACAGGCTAAACGTGTCCTCTATGTCTGCATACTTTTCTCTTTGACACACATGCTTTGTGACTTGAAATGGTATCATAGTGTGCTTTACCTTATCTTCGAGTGTGTGGGGGGGAGGGGGTGTCCAGTGTTTTAGCATTAAGCGTGATGTTTCCTATGGAGTCTTCACACTCAGGAATTCCTATCTGTTAGTAGTGCCTTGATCTAACTGCAAAAATGGTCTTGGATTTTGTCAAATACTTTTTTACATCTACTAATATGATCCTGTGAGTTTAAACTTTATCCTCCCTTCCTGCAGCAGGTGGGAGAATTGGCCCTAAGGTCATTGCAGCAGAAGAGCTGTCCCTACTCCTCACCAGCAGCAGCACTCTGGAGAGCAGGCCCCACACCTTACCTACATAGCACATTAGAACTCAGGCCGGAGAGCCTGTCCTGCCCCTCATCTGTCATGCAAGGCCATGGGCAAAGAAGAGAAGCCCCCCTTTGCCACTTGCCACTTGCTGCCTGTGGCTGACAAGGCAGCTAACCTTCTCCCTTATCCGCTGCAACACCCAAGACAGTGATCCCTGCACCTTGCCAGATCAACAGAGTAAAGCTGACCCTGTTAGCAGGGAAGTGGCTGAGCTGGCCCTGAGGGCTGAAAGTGGGATAGCTGGCCAAGCCCCACCCCTTGATTACCATGTGATGGTGAGGGCCAGGGAAAGATGTTCTCCCCCATTGCCCCTGCCACCCATGGCAGACAAGGGCTGATCCTACTCCTTACCAGCTGCGGTACTTGGGAATTTTCAAAATGTCTGGTATTGCATCTAATTTTCATTCGCAGATAGTATTTATATTATCTGACTCTTTTCAAGTTCAGTAACTTTTGTTTTGTGGTCTAATACATAGCCTATCTTGGAGAATGCCTTGTATACAATGGAGTGTAAGTTGAGGGCCACAATCCCATATGGGGTCACATAACTGAATGTGAAGGTTGCCAAAAAAAAAAAAAATTGACAAAACTGAATTATGTTTCTGATCATATAATTACCAAAAATTAATTCAAAACCAAATGCATTATGAATCTGAGATGCTTGGGGCTGCTGTTACCCATGTTTCACCACATAAATCCATTACAGCCTTGGTTCTGAACACACTATGTGTGAACTTTGTACTCTGTAGGTCATCACACCACATACTGCCAACGAATATTGTTTAAAACACCTCATCTCAGAAGCAAGACAACTAAAGGTTATTAGCTACAGCACTTTTACTGTAGATTCACAGCTTTCTGCTCTTATGGGAATATATGGTTTAATTAAAGAAAGCAAAGATTCCTAATATTGCCTACCTTCATTCCTCAAAAGAGAGGAATTAAATCGGTACATATTTGCATTGGGATAGAATATTACAGTTTAACATCTCTCATTGGTTTAATGACTTGGCTTTCATAAAACAAAGATCATTAAATGAATTTAGCTTGGGGTAAGGGCATATTTCCAGCAATTTCTGAAATATCCCTAAACATAATTCTGCCATTTTGAACTGTGTGTTTATGGGAAGCAGCATCTAAGCACACATTATCACATCAAAACTGGGTAAGCTCTGAAAACTCTTGAGCACATTCTGCATCGGGCAGTATATCAAATCAGCCAAGCTTCGCTCACAGTTTTAAAAAGCACACCCATCTTCTTAGTATGCAAGTGTGCTTTCACTTATAATAGTGAAATTATGTGTATACCAAAGATTTGTTTTAAAATAAACAAAAAGGAGATGAGATAGGGTGTCGGTGGGGGGCAGGGGAGGAAGGGAGGGAGAAGGAAATGGAATTGACATATAAAACAATATAATATATTGTTTTATATATATAAATATATATATAATATATATATATAAATATAATGTAATATAAATAAAAATAATTGTAAAACAAAAATTCTCCATGATTTCTCATCAAATAAGTGCTTGATTTGTATAGCTCTTTTATATACCTCTATACTTGGGGTTATGTAAAGTTTTCTCAGGTGAAGAGAGATGACAAGAAGGAAAAAAATTTAAGTAGCCATGCACTTGAGAACAAATAATCTGCTGATACTGTACTAGAAGTTTGCACGGATATCCTTAGGAGACAACAGATGTTATTCAAGTATTCTTTGTTCCTAAAGCGATCTGCCTATTTATTCTGTCTGTCATTTAAATGTTGGAATTCTCACTTTCTGTTGTACTTTTACTAATACTTTCTGTCTTGTTTTGTGTATTTCAGTTACTGTCTAGAGTAATTGCTCCTAACCTGGAGAACTTCCTTTATTGTGTCTTATAAAGCATGTCTACTGGCAATAAATCCTCTCGTTATGGTTGACGCAGGGATGTCCACTTTACATTCACTTTAGAAAGACAGTTCTGGATCTAGATTTCTTAGCTAATCACTTTGCTTCTTCTGAGCTTTTGCTCTGTTACCCCACTACCTTCAGTCTGTTACCCCCACTGTCTTGTTACCCCCACACTGCCTGCCAGCCTGCATCTTTACTGATGAGAAGTCAGTGTCAATCTTTTTTTTTTTTTTTTTTTTTTTTTTTATCTTAATAGTGCTTTTTTTTCTTGATTTGTATATGAATAACCATTCTTCACTTGCTCCTTCCAAGACCGTCTTTGTAATTATGCTTCTGTGTCATTTAAGTCTTGTTTTTCAACAAAGTTTTCAACATTTTCCAGTTATCAGTTCTTCACTTTTTTTCCTACCTTTTCTTGTGTAGTGAAATTACCATTATGCCTTACTGGCTTTTTTAATGTGACCCATATTTCTCCTTTTTTCTTCTTCTTTTTTTTTTTTTTTTTTTTTTTTTTTTTTTGTCTTTCAGACTGGATAATCACTATGCACCTTCAAGTTCTCTGATTCAAATGCACTATATGACCCTGCAGATTAGTTTTCCATTTACATTAATATGTCTTTACCAGTATTATATTCCAGTTGTTTGTACACTCTTTTATTTTGGAAGTAGTGGTACACTACAGCTTCTTCTCTGTGTTCTTCAAGCATTATCAGTAACAGCCCATTGTCAAGAGTCTGTCTGGTACTATCAGGAACCTCCTCTTGCCTTTAATGTGTGTGGGGGGGGGGAGGGAGGAGAGAAAGGAGGGGAGAAAGAATTAATTCTTTGTTTATATTTTTTTCTCTTTCTTCAAAGGGAACAATTTTGGTAACATATTCTTATCAAATTTAATAATACCTCTCTCCACTGGGCCAGGGCACCAGTGAAATCTATTTCCTTTGTACTCAACAGTTCCTGAGGTTACTGCCAGGGGATTCAATCTTAGGCATGCACATGGTAGGGGCTTTTAGCCCAGCTTTTTATTCTGGGGGCATCAGACACACCTGAGTTCTCACTAATCCTGCCTAACTATTCTGTTTTCCCAGTTCCCTGGAGGATACATTGTTGTGCTGTCTGGTCCAATTAAATCTGTGCCTTGTGTTACTGTAATCTTTCAGTGCTGGCTCAAGAGTTTTGTTGACTGCAGGGGGATATTGAGGTATTGAGGGGGACACCTCTATTGTGATTCTGCCAGGCTTACTAAAGGGCCTTCTTGTTGTTACTTAGTACTATTCGCTCTCTCTCTCTCTCTCTCTCTCTCTCTCTCTCTCTCTCTCTCTCTCTCTCTCTCTGTCTCTCTCTCTCTCTCTCTCTCTCTGTCTCTCTCTCTCTCTGTCTCTCTCTCTCTCTCTCTCTCTCTCTCTCTCTGTGTGTGTGTGTGTGTGTGTGTGTGTGTTCAAGTGCACTCTTAGGTTTAAAAGTTCCCCAGTCTCCATTCCAAAATCAGTTTGTTTGCAGTTTTTTAACTTTCTGTGCTTATGACTAAGCTCTTCAGCTGAGGGAAATCCCTAAATCACTCTCCCAGACCCAGAGGAGCAGTAAGTGACCTGTCAGAGTAATGCCTCTGCTTCTGGAATAAGATATGGAGCTAGAAGCTAGTTGCTGGGCTCTTGGATTGCCTTTCCCATAATGAAACTTCTTGCGGTTTGACCAATCTAGACTCTCTAGTACATTGTCTGTCAAATTTACTAAATTTCTGCTACTGTGTATTTGATTATCTTTTGTTCACCCTCTTCCTTCCTTCTCTCTGGGACTCTGGTGACATGAGCATCACAAGATCCCTGATGATTTCTAGTGTCTTCTCTGCTGTGGATCCCTTCCTCTGTCTTCTCCATTTGCTGCTGAGTATTCGCAGGCAGACTTTAATTTTGACTAACATCAATTTTTCTTTTGTGACCACATCCTTCTATTTTACCAACAGAAAAAGACATTTTTCAGGCACAGCCTCCTTGGTGCATAATGACTGTGGTCACTACTTATGTTCACACCAGAAAACATTGTAAAAAAAAAAAATTGAAGTGGACTGAAAAGTATGAGTATTGTTTCAATGGAATTTAAACTACTCCTACCTAATACCTAATTCCCTTCCTGGCCTGCACTTTCATTTTTTTTTTTTTTTATCTTTTTTATTTAAATTTGAAACAAGCTTGTTTTACAAGTCAATCTCAGTGCTAAAATTTCCACTTCCTCCTTGTTTGAGGTAGCTATTTACTTCTGAGGTCCTCTATACTTTCCTTGTTTCAAGCATATTCTTAATGGCTACTTCAAACTCCTTGTCAGATCATGGAAGCATTTAGTTCATATTAAAGCTGCTAACTATGAATTGCCTCTTTTATTCAACTTGAGGTGTTTCTGTAGCATCACATAAATCCATTTCAGCTCTCTTCTATAGGCAGCCTTGTTACAAACAGTTTTCCCACCAGTCTGGTCCCACAGCCGTATCAGCCCCAAACAACACACAGAGACACTGAATTAGATATAAAGCTGTTGACCTGTTACTAGCATTCCTTATTGGCTAGCTCTGTCTCAAATATTAACCCATTTCTATCAATCTAAGTGTTTCCACATAGTCTTATCTTACCAAAGAGTGTCCCGACTTCTTCTCTCAAGTCCCTACATCTTGAATCTCTCTACTACATCTCCCAGAATCCTCCTTGTCCCACTTATCTTGCTTTCCTTGCTTTATTCATTAACCATCAAGAGAAACATGTTTACAGAATGACACCTCCCATCACAGCCTCACTGCTGCCAAGTGACAGTGACAATACAAGTGCTTTGTTTGTGTCCTCTAAGAGGCAAATGTCCCAACTCCCAGCTAGTCTTCTATTGTGGGAGAGAGGAAGGAAGCCTCATTACAACTGACCAGGCTGTAGTCTAGATGCCACACTCTACCTTTGCTGGTGTTAGCGGAAGCATGGTTAGCATAGGTGTTTATTCTTCCATGGTATTTGGGGAAGGAAACAGGTCATTGTCTGAGAGTTATCAACCTTACTATGCTGCTCCATTCCTGGTCCTTTGGTTAGAGACAATGGAGCCTTGAGACTCTTGTCTGTGTGTGTGTGACACCTGGACCTCCACCGCCTTATCTTGAACAGAAAAGACAAAGACAAAATACACAATGCCATGTTGTTTTTCAGATCTTCATCTCCAAAGCCAGTGTACACTCTTCTTTTTATTCTGATGTCTACTTAACAAGAGAGATAGGGCAAAGTAGATCTACTCCATCTGGGTCCAGAACAGAAGGTCCATTGTTACTTCATGAATTTACATTCAGCTAACTACCTACTAACATTAAATTTTGTTTTCATTTGGACCACTTAGTTCTTGTGTTCTATTAGCCAGACATGAAATAGTAGTTTCCAGTGGTCCCTATTTGGGAACGGAGTGACAAGGCCTAAAAATAAGACACTAATTACCCACATGGATTTTAGTTGATGTCTTCACCCATTGCGGGCAGAACTAGTTCACACTTGACAGACATTCACCATTGCAGTTTGTTACAAATTAAATCTCAGCATCACAGACTATAGTCTTGTGAACTCAGGCATGTGTGGTTTAAGTATTTGTAGCTAGATTAAAGGAAGCCTCTGACCACAGAGATGAAAAATGACTGCAATTGGTTGTTGTTGTTTCTATAACCAGGGGAAAATGAGAATACTCAGTTTGCATTTCCTGAACCATCTTTACACCAAAGACCCCTTTCATCTTTGTCAGTGATGGCAATTTCTGCCAGAAAGTGGTGATGATGGCTGTTGTATCTGCAGGGGACCCTAGCTGACTCCTGCCTTGGTGCTTATGAGTAAGCGTTTCTCCTCCAGGGACAAGGGCATAAGTGGAATGCAAGGAAGGAGGACAGGATGGTCACCAACCTAATTAAAATGAAGACAAGTGGCTTGCTGGATGAGCTTACTCCAAAGGAAACAAATAAAGGAAATTTCATTTTTGTGCAGACTCCAAGGATATAACCAACTTTATGAGGTGAAATGTAATGCAATGTATTCCCAGCCTCATAAGCATATACCCACTGCCTTAGCTGCCTACAACACAAGCCTGCCCTTCTGCAGTGTGAGAGAAGATGAGAGATGTACAACGGGAGATGAAAGGACATAAATACATTCAGCGAAAACGATTAATTACAAATAAAGTCTGTTCTTGGTTGTTTTTTTTTTTTTTAAAAAAAAAAGTCCACTTTAAATATTCTCGTGTTCATTCTCATCTATGTGTGTGTTAGTTTTCCAAAAGAGGGATGGGAATCTTTTAATTCCTAAAGTGTAGCATGTAAAATCTACAGATAATTGTTACCATGGTGCTGTAAGGATCCCACAGCAGACTAATGTGTTCTTAGGGCTAATGCTGCTTTGGCATTTAATATGCTGCTTCTTCAATACAGAAACCTGGAAGGAGAAAACTTGCAGCTACCAACCACTATCTCCTCTTATACACACCAGCATTCCTGCTTGTTCTGAAAAGCTGTGTCTTTAAGGTTCCTAAATGAGAAAAATTAAGAAATAATTCCGTTGAGGGGCTCTCATTTAGCTACAAGTCGGCCAGTTCTGAGTGTGGGAAAAATACGAGAGGTTGACCTAAGGAGCTGAACACAAAGGGCAAAGCACTTTCCATTGTACAGTTTGTTGCTGAACATCTCAAGAGAAGAGAAACCGTGCAGGAGAACAGGCTGTTACTAAATGGCTGCTCACACCTTCTCTCTGAAGCTTGAAAGTGTGTTACAAATGTGTCTATCCCACAAATAATCACTGGTGGGAGGAGGAAAAAGGAAAAAAATAGATGCAGATCCTAGACATCTGCCCTTTTTTTTTGATATATTATTTCTAGGATGATACTGCAATAATGATACAGCAATAATCCAATCAGCCCCAGGAGAAAAAAATATTGTCATGTTAAAGATTCAGAGTCCTTTATAATGAAAACTTGAAAGCTGAAATAAATGATATTTGAAGAAATTATCAAAAATGAACATCCACAACCTTTCTATACCTTTATTTTTCTTAATGTTATAGATGGGTGTTTTAAATATTTATACCTGCTCCCAAAATCAAAATGGATATTCAGATATATTTTACTTAGTCCTCTAAAGAATTTTCTATGGCATATATGTGGGTATTATCTTCTTAGAAATATGGAATAACTGGTATTTAAAGGGTTACATTCTTGGACAATGGGGCTCACATTTATAATCCCAGAATTCAGGAAGTAGATGCAGGATAGCTGTGAGGCTGCACCCAGCCTGGACTATGATGTGAATCTCAGAACACTTGTCTGAGCTACAGAATGAGGCCCCACCTCAGAACAAACAAATAATGACAACAGAACACACACACACAAAGAGAAGAAGCCACCCCCCCCCAAAAAAAAAAAAAAAAAAAACCAGAGGTTGTAGTACTAGCTAGTATATCTAACTGGCAGGAAGGAGGACATTAGAAAAAGAGGTTTGAAGCCAGCTACCTGAGCTCAAGGTAGACACGTTACAGAGTATCTCTACACCTCATTGTCCTTGTGCATAAATCTAGGGTAATGGTGCTCTCTCTAGGTCACTAGCATCTACAAAAGTTAGATAAAATAAAGGGGAATAGAGTGCTGCGTAGCATATGGCAGATATCAGAGAACTTACTTCCTGTGTTTCACAATCACTTTAGTGGTCTCCATCCTGTCTCGATGTCTGCAAAGTCCATATCCTTGGCCCAACTCTGGGTGGTTGTTTGATGATTAGACTGAGTTCTAGACAGCTTCCATGAATTTAGCCAACTACAGCAAACAAACAGGAAACACTTCCTCACAGGAAATCTGTACTTCAGAAGTAGGGAACTTAAAAGGGAATGCGATAGGCCAAAATTGAGACTATGCCATGAAGAGAAGTGGGCAAAAGATATTAGAGGCCCAAACAAAATGTGCAGCTGGGGGGAAAGGCAATGGGGTGATATGAATAAAAATGGCCACTACAGGTCCATAGAGAGTAGCACCGTAAGGAGGTGTGGCCTTGTTAGAGTACATGTGGCTTGGTTGAAATGTATCACTAGGGGGTGGGCTTTGAGGTCTCAGTGTGAATCAGACCTCTTTCTGCTGCCTGTGGATCCAGAAGTAGAACTCTCAGCTCCTTCTCTAGCACTATGCCTGCCTGCATGCTACCATGCTTTCTACCATGTTGATAATGGACTAGACCTCTGAACTGTAAGCCCGTCCCAGGTAAATGTTTTTCTTCATAAGAGTTGCTGTGATCATGGTGTCTCTTTACTGCATCAGAAACCCTAACGAAGACAGGCAACAATGACAAGACAGACTGAAGTGGGATCATGACTATATCCCACTACACACTACAATCTATCCTCCATTAACAGTGTTAAATCCATGAGATTTCATTTGTAATTTGAGTGATAAAATATTTAAACCTCTCTGAGCGTTAGGCTGATGGTGTTTAAATAATCATGTGTACTGCACAGATTAAAGGTAATGTGTTTTCTAGGGAAAATCCCTCCCCCAAGTATTCCTTTGTACCTAGAAAGTGGAACTCTCATCTACAGAAAGTCTCTAGCGGGAAGCCAGGAAGTTGTCAGGCAGGCTGCGACTGAACCCAGGGCCTCAGAGCAGCCAGGAGTGCACTCTACTACTGAGTTATGGCTCCAGCCCTGAATTGTTTATGTATTATTTATTTTTCCATGATTTATTTATTGAATATTTACTATAAGCACATCAAAATGCCAGTAGTCCAATTGACAGCACTGACATCAATTAAACATCTTTTGTGGCCAGGGTCTATAACTTACAGTCCTAGCCCCTAATGCTCAGTGTCCTGGGGGAAGAGTTGGAATTCCTTGTATATTTACTACAGGCCACATCTGTGGAAAGGAACAGAAAGAACCCAATGCACCTGTTTATTTAAAATGGTGACAGAGGTATCTTACCAAGGCAATGTGTTGAGAGGATAATTTCTTGTGAGTGAAAAGTATGCATCAGAGTGGGCACAAGTAACTCTAGGTGTCTGTCTTTCTTAGCTGGATGTGGCTGCCCCCAGTTCAATTATTGCCTGGCAGGGAATTTTGAAGAACTTATTTCTATACTGGTACTTTTGAAAGTTGCATTTAAGCTGGATTAAAAAAAAAAAAGAACACAGCTTGCAAGTCCAGAACGGGGTTTTTTTCTGTAAATACAGTGAGTTACACATAAGGTATAAACTAAGCTAAGAGTTTGACAAAAGTAATGCCATGAAAAAAATCAAGCTGGATTGAAACTTCTTTCATACTTCTTGACATGAGACACATTTGGCCTTCCTTGTCTATGCTTACTTTTTAAGCCATTTGTTAAATAGGAATGGTGGTCTTCCTCCTCTTAATCTCGGCATTTGAAAAGCAGAAGCAAGCATATCTCTTAATTCAAGGCTAGCCTGCTCTACAGAGTAAGTTCCAGGACAGCCAGGTATAAACAAGAGAAACGGTGTCTCAAATAATAAAATAAAAAATAAAATGCAAAGAAATTCTCAGAGATAAGCAGTAGCTCACGCTGGGCTTTGACTGCTAAATAAACACTATGTTTCAATTGAATACTCAGTATTTATATCAAAGAAATGATACAGCAAAGTCAAAATGACTGCTATGTTTAAGAGATTTTTCAATAATGTATTTCTAAGATACAGTTCATACGATGATTGAGATTTCTCTCCAAGCCTTGTCTATATGTTATGAGACGTTTAAATGGTTCCCCTTATGCAAGCCTTGACTAAACAAATGAGGTACCAACTCAACAGCTCAACATATTATCAGTTAATGATCTAGAAAACCACAGATGGATTATAAAGTACGTGGCATTATCACTATCTGTGTGGCTTCTTGCCAGTAACATTATAATGATCATAAATTTGGTAAAAAAGTAATTGCCTGCCCCTCCATTTTTACTATTATTACATACTTTATCTCATCTATTGCAACAACTGCTTAATTCACACTCACACCCACACACATGCATTCCAGCAACATATGCCATTTCTGTCCAGTCACAAGTCAGTAATTGGCTCTCCTAGGACCCGTTTGTACAAGCTGGAAACCTGAAATCCATTATGATCCGTTTCTGTTCGCCATCCAAATGCATCCTCGAATTCCCTAAAACTTTAATCTTGCCAATCCCACCAGTTCACCTACTCCTGCATGAATTATCTCAGGGACTCCTGAGCAGTTAGTTCTCCATTCTCCCAGCCTCAGTCTCCTCCAAACGACACTATTTGATGCAGCAATACAAACATGAACATTTAATGACAGTTCTTTTCCCTTCTGATGGAACCGAAACTCCTATTTGTTAAGTACTTCAATAAACAACTGACCACGACTTCAGCACTGCTCCTGTCTACACTCTTCTTTTAAATTTTGTTTTGAGCTCCACTGCACTTCTTGCTTTGGGAGAAATCTGTGTTTAGGCACCTGCCATTGCCTTATCTACAACACTTTTCTTCCTCTCATTTGCCTTATTGTGTTTGCCGTCCCATTCCACTTCTCCAGTCTCAGCTTGAATGCAACTCTTTTCTGATACCTAAAGCCAGACTATGTTCTTCCCTTTTGCTGAGGGCTCAGTGTCTTCTTTATTGTGAACTGCCATTTCCCTGGACTTTACCTATTTCTTGACTGGCCAACATCCCTGCCAGTTACTAGCTTCAAAAAGTAGAGACTCCGTCGTCACTCAGTTTCAGCCCCTTCACCTCACACATAGAAAGAACACAATACATAGCTTTAGTGTGAAAACTATATAGTTTTCATGTGGAAAATCTGAACATTTGTGTAACAAGTCTTTCTCTGTCATACCAGCCAACTCCCAAATATTGACACAGTGTTTTTATTAATTATGAAAGTTTGGCTTGTCCCACAAGCTCTTATAACTTAAATTACCCCATTTATAGTAATCTATGTTCTATCATCTGGCATTATCTATCTTCCATCTTGTATCTCCTATTTTCTCTCTGTGTCTCCTGGCATCTCCTCTACGCCTTGGTCATCTTCTCCTCCTAGGTATTGACCATTCAGCTTTTTATCACACCTATCACAGCAATACATTTTCACACAGTGTCCATCGGAGTGGTTCTTATAATGAATGCCCAGCTTTCCTGTTAACAGAAGTTTTCTATGGATTCAAACAAAAAAATAATAATTTTACCCAGGCAGTTGTCTTTATACTCTATGTCTCTAAAAAAATGCCTTATTTCCTAATCCCCACTTTCCTGATCTTCACAAAATCTACCTTTTCTAAACTATCCAACATCTGTAACTGGCCAAGACCTCCTTATATAACCAGTATTACTTCATGGTATTACCACTTTAATTTAGGGTAACAGTGGTTCCTGAAAACTTACTGCATACATTGCCATACTCTGCTTTGGAATAGATTCATCTAAGCATTTGCTATGATAGTCGGTGCCATAAACCGTGGAGAATAGTTAAAGTTTTCTAATTATATTTCTCTGTACATCTATCTGTCTTTTCTAACAAGTGGAAACAGGAACAGAAACCAAGATCCTCCCTTTGTATACTGTAAATAGGATAGTGCTCAAGACATTCTGTCCTAATTACTAAAGGCACTTAGAATTGGGTGGATTTGGCCTACAACCTACAGTTTCCATTACATTTTTAATGTTTCCTGTATTACTTTCTATTTGTCAGTTGGAATAATACTTTTGTTTGTTTGCTTTGGCTAGTTTTAATTTTTCATTTGTAAACATAAGGTGAATGGGCTGCTATGAATTAATTCTTCAACATGTTGCCTCATTGGAAAATATTGAGAAGTACTGTACATCGAGCCTTAACTTCACCTACAAGCACTAGCAGAGCATCAGCCATATAGTATAACCTGCTGTGGCGCTTGTGGTAATGGGGAAAAAAAAGCTAGTCACTGGGCAGTGGTGGTACACACCTTTAATCACAGAGTCAGGCAGATCTCTATGAGTTCCAGAAAAGCATGGTCTATGTAATAAATACATGGATGGTCAGAGCTACACAGAGAAACCCTGTCTCAAAAAAAAAAATAGTATTTTCCACCCCTGTGATGCTTGTAATGTTCGCTTGCATCCTTGTGACAGAAGGGAGACAGTAAACAAAAGACGCTAAGTTTCATTATATGTTTGATAGCTACAAAATAAAAAGATACAGGAAATAGTACAGAATTTGGAAAAGGACAAGTCTCAGAAGAAGTGGAGGTAGTTGGAAGTCGTGGTCATATATTACAATGTCAGATAGGGCAGCCAAGACAGATATCACTGGGAAAAAATGTTCCCACAAAAGCCCAAGCTAGTTGAGAAAACATTGTAAACATGAGACTGTATCGTGGAAGAATATTCCAGGCAAAGAAGCAAAGAATCTAAAGAAAAACATTACAAGAGTCTTGCAGGAGGAGCCAACAGTCCCATGGGATATGTCAAAGTCAGTAAGGAGGACCATTGCAAAGATTATGGGACAACATAGAGTCATTTCTTATAAGGCTTTATAATCCAAGTACATATTTTGGCCTTTGCTCTGAACAAAATAGAGAAACATGGGGTACCACAAAGCAAGGCCTCCAATCATTTGATGCTCATCTTAACAGGATCTCTCTGGCTGCTGTCCTGAAAATAGACTGTAGTGGAAATGCAGAATATTTGTGGAGGCCAATCAGCAAGCCATAGGGTATGGACCAAGAGGGACAGTGGAGGCTTCGAAATGGCTTTGAACCAATTCTGGATAAAATGAAAAGATACAGGTAACAGGATTTCCTAACAAATTGCTTGAATTGTATGACAAAAAAAAAAAAAAAAAAAAAAAACACCTCACAGATTTCCCCAAGATTTACTTGGATAACTGGAGAAATGCATTAATATGGGCAATTGCATATAGAATATGTTTGAGGGACTGCAAAAGCCTAGCTTTAGCATACTAAGGCCAAGATATCTCATAGACAAAAGCCTCGAAGTACTGAGCAGATGTGTGCTTCTGGAGTTGGGAGGGAGAGGAGTCTAGGTTCCAGATATAGGTTCTAGATACTGGGTCTAGGTTCTGGAGTTTGGGGCATATGGATAGCATCATAGTAATAAGTCTACATCATCTAGGGTAAGGGAAGCAGTTTGGAATTTCTTTCAGCAAGGAGGTGATAATACAGGGACAGGATGTAGGAACAGCTCTCAAATTCTGTGTCCTTTTCTTTAAACACTGTAGCTCATTATGTGCTCTGGGTTTCTTCCTAACATGCTATTAGAAATTCTGGAAATAACATCTAGAACCTTCATTTTTTAATAACCCTTTCAGGAGACACTTCCATTTGACATTTGAGATCTTCTTTAATAGGAGCTTAATAAATATTTGTTAAACTCATTCAAGTTTTAGTTTCTAATTTTTATTCAATAACAATGTGACACTCAGAGGTTCAACTTGGTTTTGGTTCTGATGGTAATTGTGAGGCAGAATTGTGATCCATATCTTGCCGATTAGGGTTAATTCTTGCAAGCTGTTTGGGAGCACACCGTGTCAGCTGAAATGGCAGAGCGCAGAGGAGAGACTAACGCTAATCCTTGCTTCTGCTGTGACATGAGACAGAAGCCTTGAAATTACACAGTGTGACATCAAGACAGAAGTGTGTCAAGGCTTGGGGATTATTTCTTGTTTTCTCTGTCCTAGGTTCCCCATAGGGGTTTAGGCCAAATGATTTCTCAGAGGAATTCTTGGTTATGTTATTCTACATTTCTACCCTGATGTTTCTACAAGGAACACACTGAAAAGCATCACCCTTGACTACAATGCGGCCTGCACCTGAGCATGTTTCCAGTCCAATACTCCCAGATACATTCTAGGGATGACAAGGTTATCTCCTCTGTGGCTTTACTCAGCTGCCACCAGACACAAATGCTGGCCTGTTGATGGCCTTAAAAAAAAAAAAAAGGCTGCAGAAAAGCAGGTCTTATCTTTCCACGATGCTTATGCCTCTGTCAGGTAGAGAACTCAGCAACATACAGAGCAGAAAATCTGAGATGCCCAAAACTAAGCTGTTGTCCTCTATTGTCCTTTCTCAGGGGTTTTTGTTAAGATGGACATATTAGTTATGCCTTTAATCCTAACACGTGGGAGGCAGCAGCAAGCAGATCTTTCTGAGTTTGGTGCCAACCAGGTCTACCAAGAGAGTTCCAGAAAAACTAGGTTTGCACAGAAGTACCCTATCTCATACACACACACACACACACACACACACACACACACACACACACACACACACACACACACGCCCCCAGTCCCTACACTCAGTTTCTCCCATCTGAACTCTGTTCACCTGGAACAATGGAGACCTTTCATCTGTAGCAGCAGTTCCCAAAGCCATGCACACCTTGTCAAGGTACATCAGGCTCCCCCCGAAGAAGTGAATCCTGATAATATACACACACCTACAGAATTTCCCTCACCCTCTGCCCAAATGTACAAGGTCGATGTTGATTAACCTCTTACTCCCATGAGGAACATGTGACTTCTCCACAGTGCCAGTTGGCTTGGCCAATATAGAGTAAAGAAAGATGAACTAGAGCCTGCCACCTGGCTAGTAGAAGTACGATCTTCTTTTCCTGAGAGCTAGACCACATACCTGGTACACCACCAGTGAGTGGAACTTACACTGTTTGCTGAGCCATGGAACCAGAATGCAATCACTCATGGTTTTGAGCATCATTTCCTTGCTGAGAAAGATTCTATTCTGGTTGCTAAAGCAAGAGTTCCTATTTCTAAGTGTGCATAAGAGTCAGCCAAAGGATTTGTGTAATCACAAAGTCTTGGGTCTGGTTGCTAGGTTTCTAGTTCTGTAGGTCGGACTAGTGCCTGCGGATGGGTCCTATTTCTCACAAGATGGCAATGGTGTTGCTCTAAGAATCATACTCTGAAAACCTTCACAGTAGAGAGCTGTAACATTTACACAAAGAAGGAGGCCTGCTTGTACCTTATATTTGAGGAGGGGTAGCAGAGGAAGGAGAGAGGAGGAAGAGGGAAGAGGGGAAGAGAGGTAGGAAAGGGGGGATATGGAAAGGGAAAAGCAAGATCAATTTTTTGGTGATACTGTGATAAACAACCCAAATTTCACAACCTTCTAAGGCATGTAATATTGATATTTGCAGTTGTTTGAATGAGAATGGTCCCCATAGGTTTATAGGCTCCAATACCTGCTCCCTAGTCAATGGAGCTGCTTGGGAAGAATTAGGAGTGGCTTTATTGGAGGAGGTATGTCACTGTGAGTCCATTCAGTTTTAAGATTTAAAAAGATTCTCACACCATTTCCAATATGTTCTCTCTCTCTCTCTCTCTCTCTCTCTCTCTCTCTCTCTCTCTCTGTCTGTCTCTCTCTCTCTCATATTCTCTGTCTGTCTGCCTGTCACCTGCTTGTGAATAAAGATGTGAGATCTCAGCCATTCTGCTACCATGCCTTTGCTCTGCCATCATGGACTCTAACCTTCTGAACCCATAAGCCCAATTAAACATTCTTTTATGAATTACATTAGTCATGGTGTTTAATCATGGCAATAGAAAACTAATACAATTTCCTCATAATATCATTTGAATTTTGGCCTACTTCTGCCACACAAGCTGTAGGGGATGGAGATGATTCTAACTCTGCAGACACTATTTATTTTTTTAGTAACAACTGTGCTATGTTTCTTTATTCATTGCACTTTATCACAGTCATGAGTCAAGGCAGGTCCCCAAGTCCTGTCATTTTTTCTCTTCCTTCCTTCTTCAGCCATCCATATAATCAGGGTCTCAGGATGCCTCAAAGACACATCTGTGACTAAGATAATACCTGCCCTTCAAGGCTTCCTGAAGAAGAAAATGGCCAATATGTTTATAAAGCCAACCACTTAATATTATAATATTTTATAATATTTTTAACTGTGAAATAATCCAGTCTAATTTAGGATTAGCCATGTGTGTAAGTCACAGATTCTTCCTGTTATTTTGGTCACATACAATACTTAGATAGCTGGCGCAGTCTTGTAGTTCTCGAGACCTTTCTTTGTGTTCAATTTTATCTTCAAATCAATATTGGCTCCCTCTTTTATGCTCTCTCTCTCTCTCTCTCTCTCTCTCTCTCTCTCTCTCTCTCATGTTTTCTATTCCTAACCTGGCTCAATCTTCCTGGTCGCACATGTTTTCCTTTCCTCCCCCTCGTTTTCTCCTACTTCTCTCTCCATTCGCTGACCCCCCCCCCACTTATCCTGTGCTCTGGGGGACTTGTCCCTTCCCGGTTCTGTGAGGGACTTTATATGAATCTCTTGAGCATCGTGGAAAGGCTACCATAAATGCCCTTTCCGGATAGTGAGATCAACAACTAACTTATCCATGGAGCCCTCATCTAATACCTGTTGGAAACAGGAGCAAACACCCATACATAAACACTGAGTCGAACTAGAACCCAGATGCAGATGGAGAAGACAAAACCAAGCAGCAGAAACACATAGAGACAGCTTACCTGAACAAGGAGGAGCTAACGGGCCTCCAGACTGATAGCTGGGAAGCCAGCCTGGGACTGACTCAGTCCCCCCTGAATATGGGTCTCAGCCAGAAGGATTGAGCAGTCTAAGGGATCTCAGACAGTGGAGCCAGGATGTGTACCTGGTGCACAAAAGGACCTTGCTAACACATCCCCCATGGAGGGATAACTGCCTTAACCTAGAGACAGGAGAGAAGCCCTAGTCCCTACTTCACATGACCTGTCAGATCTACATGACCCCAACTGGATGGGGTGGGGGATGGGAGGGGAGGGTGGTTGGGGTGCATGTGAGAGGACAGAGAGGGTAAAAGGGAGAGAAGGATGGGAGTAGGGAGGGAGGGAGAGAGGAAGGGAGGGAGGGAGAGGGAACTGGGATTGAAATGTAAAATAATAAATAAAAACAAATGCTTTGACTCCAAAATTTAAGTTCAAGGACAAGTTACTGGGGAAAAGGATTTCTATTTTTGTTTCCACAGAAAATGAAAAGCTGTGGATTCCTTCCAGACTAATGTGCTTTGATCAAGCCAGACTGCCTGAAACAGAGTAGCAGGTGATCCTACATTCAAAACAGCTGGACAAAGCAGCTTACAGACTACAGCCAGGATTTCTGCATCTTCTTATGATCCCATGACAGCGCCCCTTACCAGCAGGAAGTAGTTTGGAAAGAATGACGTCCAAATTCCCAAATATTGTCTATAAATGTTTGTTTTCATATAAATGGACTTGGTTATATAAAATAAATAAATAAATAAATAAATAAATAAATAAATAAAACAATACTTAGATAGCTGGAATAGTAAAGACTCTTTATCATAAACACCCAGATACTGTCAGTGTTAAACACCCAACCCTATTCAGTATGAACTGTGCATGCTCGAACCTACAACCCCAAACAATAGCAGCCAATTAAATCTAAGACAGAGGTTATTGGAGAGGATAATTGAACATGGAATGAAAGCTGAAAATGCAGAGAGTAGGAGGTAGGATAAGCTTAGCATGCAGTCATCTGTGCAACCACAAGGGCTTGATATCAGAATACCTCATCCACTGCAGATACCAGAATTCCATAATGTTCAAATGCTTTGTGGAGAATGGTGAAGTGTCTGCATATAAATCCATCACAATAGCATATAATGTCTCTATATTCACCATTATACCTAATACAATGTCAATATAAACACTGTGGAACACTATTCAGAGAACAAGGGAAAATATCTGCATTCAGAACAGATGGAATGTTTAAAGACAAATTTAGATTCTAGGTTATTTGAATATAGAGAGATGCAGAACCTGCCCAATGTGGAAGGCTGATTGTAGTCTGAGCAGCTGGGTTTAAACATGGGAGCATTGTCAAACCTGTGCTTTCCTGAAGACAAGATCTGTGTCTGGCCTGTCCCCCTCCTTACAGGTCGCATCTTAAATGTTATTTATACTTATTATAGCCAAATAAATGTGTTATGAATTATGGAAAGGAAATAGGGAAATAAAGTAGAAAAAGGAAGAAATCTGCCATGGCCCTTGGCAAAATTTTCATTAGCTCCTAGAACATGTGACCTCTTCCAAAGGACTGTGCCTCCTTCCTGTCTAGGCTGGTAGTTACATTCCTCTTTTTCAAGATTTTTTTTTATTATTATAAAACAGTTTTTCTCCTTTTTTTTATTTTTGATACTTCTAGGCAGTTTCTGTTTCAATCAATTAGACTAACATGTACATATATAACCTTTGTTATTTTTATAGAAAAAAATAGCTAGTGCCTCTAGATATATTGTAAATCACTTCCTTAACCTCCCCATGATTCTGTAGCCAGCCCTTGCTCCCATCCATCTATGACTATTCTCTCCTGAAAACGTTCATTGCACATAGGTCAAGGTAGTTCTCTGGGAAGAGAAGCAAAGAAAAAGAAACCGTACTTCTTATTAAGGGCTTGTTAGTATAAAAACACAATAGTTTTGTTGTTGTTGTTTGTTTTTTGTTTTATTTTGTTTTTTGTTTTTGTTTTTGGGTTTTCGGGGCTGTTTGTTTGGGGGGGGTTGTTTTGTTTGTTTGTTTTGTTTTGTTTTTTTGGTATGAAACCAGCCTTCAGGTCTGGTCATCCATGTTGAGTGTAAACGTCTCTTGACCAAATGATGAGTCATTCTAAATAAGAGTATTAATTTATTTTCACCTTTAAGAGTGAAAAGGTGGCAATAGAGGGTGTATTACCCAGTAGCAGTGATTGGGAAATCACAAGGTTAATACAGGCAGCCCTGCCATATAACTTTGCCAAAGATAAAAACTCAGGATTTGTAAGTCAGACATAAAAAGGGAGAAAATATGTCATCCTGTGGCTCTCTCTTGTTTTATTTATATCTAGCCCAACAGCAGGTTCTTCTATAGGCACAGACCAGAGCATCATCTAGGAATATGTTTACTAGAAATTGCTAGAACTCCTAGATCACTGTGGAGGTGTTCCTAACACATGATGATGTCCTGAAGGAGGCAGTGAGCCTTGCAAACCCTCCTCATGCATGCTAACACCGAAGAGCCATTGCTACAGTTACATGTCCATAATGAACCTCTGTACGAGCATGTGGAACATGGTGACTGGTGACATAGAGATAGGCATGCTGACCACCAGGATGTGATCCAGCTGGAAGCTCTGATAGAGGCCCAGCCACTGAGTTCAGGACTCACAGGCTACCTGATGACTGTTTAGCACACTGGAAGCTACCATGGCCCAATGACAGGGAATCTAAGCATGCTCACGTGTGGGCTGCCTGCCAGACACCTGGTTTAGATCTTGTTGTGAAATAAAGATGAAGCAATTAGCTTCCTGTTGCTAAATGGACTTCTCCTGGTGCCTCTTGGACATGCTTTATCCCCTGCTGAGCCTTGCTGGGATGAATTAGGGGCTTTATTGTCCCACCTCACATTCCACACTCTGAATAAATACGAAGATGGCTCAGTTGGAGGGATCTGAAGCTACAAACACCACACACACTCCCAGTTCTGGCCAATACAGGACTGCCCACCGGGCTTCACATCACAGCTAGACCAGGCCTGAGAAATAATTACTGTTACTCTCAGGTTTCTTCCCTCTTGTTTATGCAGCTACTTCTCCCAAATATAAATTTCTTCTAATCTATCTGTATTATTTAAGTTATGATAAACCATCTACTTTTCTGGGAAAACGATCACTATTTACTCTATTCTCCTAAGTGGGAAGACAGGAAAACGTGGACAAGAAGAGTTAAGTAGGAACAGTTTTCATTTTTTCATGCAGATGGACAGATGTTATCTATGTATCATTCTGAAAACAGCTGGTGAAAATATTCAGTCCACAAAATATCATCTTTTGTCCTCAAATGTGCATTAATTTAACCCATTTCTTGTATATGCATATAATATATATTTTCTATACTATTTATATAATTATATAATATATATAGTCCTCTTTTCCTCCCAGCATTTCACTCTTCCTAGAGTGCTTGCTGTTACTACTTTTACTGAATATTTCTATACAAAATCATACCTCTAAAGTGATGACAGTGAGTTCCACATTTAACTGTTTAACTGTAAGATTAGCCTCATTCCTTAAGGTCACAAGTCCTATAGACACACATTTGTGTTTCCATGTGGCAACTTAAGAGAATTTCTACTGACCCAGCTCTATGAACCACTTCTCCTCCTCCTTCCCCTACAATTCTCCCTTTCTTTCTCTTTGTCCAACGGGTGACCTTGGATGTCCCCAATTCAACTACTTTTATATTACTAAAAGTAATGCAATGTAGTCAAATCCCTCCAATCTTAGAAAAGTCAGATCATGGGTACATCCCTATGTAAAGAAAATTCTTTTCTATTTTTTGGTTTGAGGTTTGATTCTATTTTTTTTTTCCTTTTTAAATTTATATTTGAAACAAGGTTGTTTGACATGTCAATTCCAGTTCCCTCACCCTCCAACCCTTCCCTATCACACCCAACAAACTCCAACCCATCCCCTTTCTGCTCCCCAGGGAGGGTGAGGTCTTCCATGGGGAGTCTTCAAAGTCTATCACATCATTTGGAGCAAGGCCTAGGCCCTCCCCCATGTGTCTAGGCTGAGAGGGTATCTCTCTATGTGGGATGGGCTCCCAAAGTCCATTCGTATACTAGGGATAAATACTGATTTATTACCAGAGGCCTCATATACTGCCCAGTCCTCTAACTGACACCCATGTTCAGGGGGTCTAGGTCGGTCCTATGCTGGTTTCCCAGCTATCAGACTGGGGAGCATGAGCTCCCCCTTGTTCAGGACAGCTGATTCTGTGGGTTTCTCCAGTCTGGTCTTGACCCCTTTGCACATCACTCCTCCTTCTCTGTAACTGGATTCCAGCTGGAGTTCAGCTCAGTGTTTAGCTGTGGGTGTCTGCTTCTGCTTTCACCATCTACTAGATGAAGGCTCTAGGATGGCATTTAAGGTAGTCGTCAATCTCATTAAAGCTAGTTTCTCTGTTATTGCTTATATTGTTAGTTGGGTTCATTCATGTAGATCTCTGGGCATTTCCCTAGTGCCAGATTTCTCCTTAAACCTATAATGGCTCTCTCTATTATGGTATCTTTTTTCTTCCTCTCCTCTATTTTTCCCTGTCTCAATCTTCCCCTCATGCCCACCTCTCCCCTCCTCTTCTCCCCTATGAGAGACATACATGGTCCCCTGGAGAAGGGGAAAGAACCAAGATCTCTCGAGTAAATTGGGAGCATGGAGGGAGGGGAGAGGGAGTTAGGGAAATTCTTTTTTTAAGAATGCTGGGTAGTTAGCCATGAATCCAGTGCTAAGCATTGTCAGCAATCAATCATGAATGTTTATTTGTATCATCAAAATACTAAAAGAATAACTCAGGGTTCTATGAATAAAAACTTGCAATACTAGCCACTAAACATGTTGGTATGACTAGAAGCTTCTCTCAACATTATCTAGAAGCATTGTTTTCTTGAACTTCTAATAGTTCATTCTTGCCTAATGATTCCATTCAGGGAGATTCTAGGGATGGTAGGCTGTGTCCTTCTTTCTTCATAGCCCCAAATCCTCTGAAGGGTCTTTCCATGCCTGCCTGTCTAGCAGGTTCAAGTGTGAGGTGATTCAGGAAGCACAAAGCATTGTATGGAAGCTAAGTCAGGAGCAAACTTCATTCCTGCCTCTGAGCTTTGGGATGCAAAGGACAAACCAGGCATAAATGCACTGTTTTGTATGCCATCCATAAAACTGGAACTTTCAAAGAAATACTTTCCTTCTACTTGGGTAATAGGAATAAGATGTAAAAAGGGTTGGGAGGAAATTAAAGTCGAGAACAAAGCTGCCTTCATTCTGCCATGGGACAAAGACTATAAGGAGAAAAAAAAACTTGAAAATAAATTATTTACCTGGGAGTCCCGTAAGAAGAGGACAACCAGAAAAACTCGCAGAACCAGGCTACAGGAAACAAAACAAGCAACATTAAAACAAATCCCAATAAAGTATCTTCTGGTTTCATTTTGTTCTTGGTATATAAACAAAGCATTACATGTTACATTAATGCCTGTGTTTAAAGGTTCAAAATCAAGAGTTCTAAATGACTAGCATGGAAAAATAAAAGAAACAGTTACCTTGCAGGTTTAAAACAATACAGTAAAATTCTAGAACCCATCAGAGGCCTCCCAGGGACACACAACAGTCATGTTACTGAAACACTCAGCTAAACCTATTGTTTCATGTGATTGTTCCAAGGTGGCAACAACAGTGGCTAAGGGGAAAATTGAAAGGAAACAAATTCCTAGCACCAAAGTGGTGCAGCCAATATTCTTGGTAGTGTGGTAGCTTTTGAGGCCAAGTGACAGAGATGAAATCCATCACCTTTATCCCCTTACTCAGCTTCTCTGAAGGCAGTGAGCAGAGAACCCATGTCAAAACTCTCCAGGACCCAGCTGAGGGCATCATCTGTGACCTCTGTCTGGAGCCCTCCATGGAGTTTGGCCACTTACTACTCATTCCACTTAATCATAACACAGCCTAAGTGATCCCAAGAAAAGAGGCTTTGGATAAGCTGTGACTTTTAAAATTAATCTACTTCGAGGTATAGTTGCCCTTGAAAAATAGTGCTATTTTCCATTTCTCACTCTACAGAAAATAATGCAAGTTAAGGGATATCTTGTCTGCATACCTGAGAAAAAGTAAGATGCAGGAACTTGTACATGTTCTAAAAGTTTCCATATGTGACATAGGCATTGCAGAAAGGTAAAGAGTACACTGTTGGAGGCAGAGATGCTGAGTTTGATGTATGCCAGTTCAGATGTTGTGCAACAGATACTTGTCTGAGCTCTCTGAGCTTTGGTTTTATTTAAAAGAACCCTTCTCTCCCCACCTCACTTGGTAGCTGCAATACTTTTACAGTTAAAAGAGATTATGAAACACCTTCTATATCCTGTAGAGGGTTGTAAATATTGCTGCAGCTCTCAGTTGATGCTTTGTTAAATGAAGAGTATCAGATTTTGTTTATTACATGTGCCTTTGGTATGTCTTTGTTGCTCATTTAAAAATAGCTCAAATCCTCATATTCAAATTATTAAGTAATCCCTTTATAGGTGTTCTTTAAGTGTTTCTTATTTTATTTATTCATCAGTTATACTGGGAATAGAACCCTGAATCCTGAATCTTCTGTATGAAGCTGCCCTACTCATCCAATATGTCAAACCCTTTCCTTTTTTTTTTTTTTTTTTTTTTTTTTTTTTTTTTTTTCCCTTCTTGAAGTAAGATCTTGCTAAGTTGCCTAAGTTGCCTAGGCCAACTTAAGCGTTTCTTCACTTGCTATGTAACCCAAGAATCATTTGAATTTGAAATCTTCCTGCCTCAACCTCCCAAGTAGATGAAATTATAAGTTTGCATCACCAAGACCCTGGGGTAAGGCCTTGTCAAGCAGTACCTTCATATGTAAAATTTCATATATATGATTAGCTTAGTGGATAACACTGCTAGGTTTATAAAGGTTCCTCAGCAGTTGATATTCAGGCATGGTAATTTGGTGTTTTATAGCCTCCTCCACAGGCTCAGTTACAGCTCACAAACCAACTGTGAGAACCAGAAGACTTCTACCGGACATTGTCAGAAAGGTCAGAAAGGGTGTGTGAGGGAACACATGCACACCAATATTAGAAGCACCCACTTAAATTGTAAGCAACCATATGTGGGAGACAAAGAAGCTACAACTGTATAAAAACCTGGAGACTGCAACATTTGAGGCTCTAGTTTTTGTACAATAATCCACTAGAAGCCTGATGGCATAGTAAACTGTTGCTCATAAAAGAAGTCTTGTAGCCCTATGTCATAGATTAGCAAGCCTGCAGAGAGAGAGAAAGAGACGAAGACAAAGAGAGAAAGAGAAAGAACCCTCAGACTCATGTGTACATGAGAGGCAATTTTTTGTTTTAGTTTTAGAATCTTTGGAACCCTAGAGTCCAGTCCAAACTCAGCACCACATCTAACTGCAAGCTTGTCAACAATCATATCTCTGGGCTTGACTACATCTCTGAGGTGGTTGAACAGATAAGTTTAAGGGACCTCTCAGCTCTAATGTTAGGTTCATTTCCTTGCCAGTTTCTTTCCTGAATTAGATTTGTTTTTTGAGACTTTATGCCCTTTGTCTTGCAAGAATGATTTCAGAGAGCTTGATGAAGGCTCCTTGTTTGATTGGCATATGATGCTTTCACACCTGAGCTCCGTAACACCTACAGCTGGCTCTTCATGTAATCTTGTAACCCACTGCACTTATAAGAAAACATAACAGACATGGGCTGCAAGTGGTCACCCAGGAAACGGTGTATTCTTATTATTAATCACACTCCCTTTTATCTATAACATCCATTTGCTATTGGCTGTGAGTCAAACTTCTAAAGAAATATTATATTCCCCAATCACTCTGAGGCAATTTTCCCCCCAGTTTGACACTCTATTAGAAGTAAATGTTGGGGGTATTTTTTGTTTGTTTGTTTGCTTGGTTTTTGGTTTTTGTTTGTTTTGTTTTGTTTTGTTTTTTAATCAACTTTTGGGTTGTTTCCAGAAGCAATGTGAAAGATCTAACAACTTTTCTCCCACACAGATAAAGATTGCTCCAAATTAAGGAGGGCCAACAGGTATCCCCACCTAATGATTTGACAGCTGTGCTGCTCACAGCAGTCCTGTTCTGATGAGCATAGAATCCTCCCCCAAGTCTGACTTCAGACTCTGTTCCTGGTGTCTCCCGCCCTCCTTATCGCCTCCTGTCCAAACATACCCCTCACTGTGCATCCCTGTTCTCTGCAGCAGTGCTATTTAGCTCGGGGAAGCCAGGGAAGCAGAGTGGAGACTGCAGGGGTCTAGAGAAGGTAGAGATCCAAGGAGAATGGGGAGAAGTACCCGAGGAACCATGTGCTGGGGTAGTCAGACCTGAGTGGTAATAACAGATTGCTAGAGGTTGGGCAGAGATAGCCTAAGAGTTAACAATCCTCACAGACACAGTCATGGGTGGAAGGAACAGTTCCTGTTGTGAGTTGTAAGTACAGGAGCTTAACCAGGTTGTCATGGTAAATGGGGGCGGGGGCAGGGGGAGGGGAGGGGACCCGTGCTTCCAGAATTGGAAAGGGGAAAGCTGTTGAAGCAAACAAAAAGCTTTAGAAACATTTTTAAAAGCATTAATGCTGATCTTTATAAAAAGAAGTTTATAAGATTTGCAACAATGCATCTCAGAAAAGAAATCAAATCAGAAGAGAAACCATGCAAAACTAAAGCAAGGTGGATATGAAGAAACAGACCTCAGCTCAGGGGGATGCTGAGGCCGGAGGACAGTTATAAGTTCAAAGCAGGCCTACAAAATAAGACCCTGTTCTCACAAAGAAAATTAACCACAACAGTAAGAAAGGAAAAACAGCAAACCAAATAGTGGATATCTAGCCTTTAAAGTGATATACCACACCATTAAAACACTGGAAAAGGCAGTATGGCCATAATACATTGTAGCACGCTTTCCAAGGCAAATCAGTAAGAACTTCAATGTTTTAATTTTCAAACAGTAATAATAACTTGGGACTAGAGAGAGACTGGTTAAGAGCACGTTGCTTTTACAGAGGACCCAGGTTCGGTTCTCAGAACATACATGGGAGCTAATAACCATTTGTAATTCCCATTCCAGAGGAACTGATGACCACTTCTAGCTTCATGTGGTACACATAAAATGTAAAAATACACATACATGTAAATGTAAAAGTAATTTTTGAGTTGTTTTGTTTTTGTTTTTGTTTGTTTGTTTGTTTGTTTGTTTGAGACAGGGTTTCTCTGTTCAATAGCCCTGGCTATCCTAGAACTCGATCTGTGGACCAGGCTGTCCTCAAACTCACAGAGATCCGTCTGTCTCTACTTCTTGAGAGCTGGGATTAATAGCATGCAAAGTAAATATTTTTAAAAAAGAATATTGATATAATAAAAATCAGACTGCCCAATTACAACAAACTAAGAGTTAGGAATGCAGTTCAATGGTACAGTACTTATAAAGTGCTTGCATAGCATGTGTGAAAGTCTTGTGTGGTGTTGAAACAGAATGTCCTCTATACCACATAGAGAAACACAGGAACACAGCAAAAGTAGCTCAGAAGGATGATTTCTTTTTGTTAGGAGTGCTCCAAGACCCAAACTGGACTAGCAAGTAGCACATGTGGACCATATAACCTCTGTTTTTTGGGGGTTTTGGGGGGGTTGTTTTTGGTTTTTTTTTTTTTTTTTTTTTTTTTTTATCCCTATAACACAAGGGAGTTTGGCTGAGGGTCAATCTTATAAGTGAAGTAAAGGAAATAAGGAAAGATAACTAACCCCCAGGCCCATCTGGAAATCCAGCAAGGCCTTTATATAAATAAAAGCTTTACCAAAATTTCTAGGGGGGGGTGGTGTTAAAAAATTTTGATTCCTTTTCATAAACATCTTACAAGATGGGCAGATTTACAAAATTTGTCCTGGATGAGCTAGCTACCAATGATAGAAAAAAAAATTCTCCTAGTGTTGTAAATGGCATAAAAATATTGTTGTATAAATTAGCCCATATAATTTGTGCTAAAATACTGAAATAGACCAAACTGAAAGAAAGCACAGATTAAAGAAATATATGTAAAAAAAATAAATAGAAAACAAACAATCTAATAAACTGGAAAACAAAATAAATCCAAAGTAAGCAGAAGAAACTAAGTAAAGTGTAAATCGTAAAAATTAAATTGAAGGCAAAAACTAAATAAACATTTCAAACTCTTTTCTTGAAAACATCAGTCCAGTAGTGGTGGCACATACCTTTACTCTCAGAACTCAGGAAGTAGAGCTAGGTGGATCTCTGTGAGTTCAAGGCCAGCCTGGTCTACAGAGTGAGTTCCAGGACAGGCTTCAAAGCTACAGAGAAATCCTGTCTTGAAAAACAAAAAACAAACAAACAAACCAAAGCAGCAACAACAACAACAAAAAAGGAAAACATCAATAAGATTAATAAGACTTTAATGGTGTTGATAGGAGTGGGGACAGGGACCAGTGACACAAATGACCAATTCAGAAAATAGAAGAGCATATTACTAGGAGATTTAATGGTGTGGAAGGAATACTGTGTACTATTTTAGATTCACCAACTTGATAAATAAAATGGACTAATTTAAATAAAGATTTGATCTGCTAAAATTTACACAAATAATGGACTTTCTCAGTAGACCTCTATCAAGATTAAAAAAAAAAAAAAAAAAAAAAAAGGCTCAGGTGGGCCCACTTCCTAATTCATTTTATTATGAAGCCAACATTATCAAAATTCCAGAACCAGGTGTCATAAGGAAACTATAGGATACTATCAGTTACAAGAAAATCTACCAAAAATCCTTAGCAAGTACTCATACACAAAATCCAACCATGTACACAGAGAAACACAGAGAACTGAAGACATGGCTTAGTAGGTAAGAATACTAGCTGCTCTTTCAGAGGACCCAGATTCAGTTCCCAGCACCCACATTATGGCTAACAACTATTGGTAACTCCGATTACATAGGATCTGACATCCTCTTCTGGCCTCCATGGACACCAGTATATACATGATATACATAGATAAATATAAGCAAAACATTAATGAACATAAAATGGAAATAAATAAATAAATAAGTCTCTAGAAAGATAAATAAACACCATGATAAAGAGATAGTATCCCTTCATACGGAAGTCTAGTAAAACATCCAAGGTCGGTTCATACAATGCACGTCATCAAAAAGTTGAAGAAGGCCTGTGGGATAGCTCAGCTGTTAAAGGCTAAGCTCACAACTAAAAATCTGAAGAAGAAAAAGCACAGGATTTTACCAACAGATTCAAAATCAATATATACTAATACTGTACTAGTGGGGAGAAATCTGAAACCTTCACACTAAAATCAGGAACAAAGGCAAGAAAATCATTACTATTATTTCAACATTCTACTTACAATCCTAGCCTAGCAATTGCATTATAAAAGATAATGCATTTCTTCCATTTATTTCTTTCTGGCATGCAGCTGAAATACATAAAGACTTCATAGGCTTGTTCCTTTATAGGCAGGACTAGTCAGGCTAAGTAAAAGGCCTTCTAACAGACTCCTTTTCCTGGTGTTTCAAATATTTTTTTTCTATATCTGCAACCTCTTCCAGAAGAATGAAGTCTTACTATACACAAATAACAGCCCAAAATATATGTGATGTATCCACTGAGCCCATAGTTCCCCATAGTACATTCCTGCTTGCATGGATTAGAAGCTGTCCAAGAAACAAATATAATCTAGCTGAAGACCTCTGGAGAAAGCAGCTCAGGAACAGGTCTCTCGCAGTTGGAAAGGATGGTTCAATGCCAGGAGAGTGCAACTAATCTCAACCATCAGTAGAATAAAGTATTAGTATAAAGTACTATGATGAGGTCAAGGGAAAGTACCTTAGGTGCTTTGATCTTCCCCTTCCAAAAGATGTAGGCACTTGGGAGAGATAGATTCCTCCTGTCTCCAGACTGTGACTTACATACACCTCAGCTCCCATGAACAGGCTGTATATGGGTTGTCTATTTCTGACAATGAAGAAAGTCCTTGAACACGGTTGCTTCACTACTCTGCCCTTTTGGGCCAAGAAATGCTTGTTTTCTGTAAGTCTTGGGTATTTCCATTCATTTGGCAATAAAAGCTAACACAAGAATGAACTGTATCATCTTACTATTTGGAAAGTCTGGAAACTTTCATTAGAGTTTAATTGCTACAAATAATCAATATAATCAATGCTTTATAGCTTACAAATTTATGCTCTATGTCCTTTCTTTTACTTGAGTTACATGGTTAAAATGTTTTCCTATGTTTTTCTCTTCTTTTGACTGTGCATATTACTTTAAAGACTCCTGTATCAGGATTTTTGTGTTATGTAGCAGAAGAGGTAATGAAGGAAACATCTAGATGTTATGAGGCTAAGATACATCCTCCTTTTCCTCTGAGACAGGTCTGATAACACACAAAGGTCCAGAGAAGTATAGAGCAAAGTGTGCACTCATGACTGCCTTCAAAATGTCTCTTGAACTGTGAAGGTGCTAGGTGGAAAAGGAGGTGTCCAGGAAAAAGGGTGAATGACCAGAATCATCATGCAATGTAGGCAAATAAAGAAATATCAGTCAATCCCCATGAATCCATGATTCATATGTTTTAAAATTATCTTTCAAAAGAGTCTTCTGAATTATTTATTAAAATTCAGATTTTTCAGGCTTATTCAAGGTGTACTACAAGAGAAAAGTGGAGGCAGATTCCATAAGTAGCATATTTCAACAAGTAACCCTGAGTATATTAATAACATTCAAATTAGAGGTCCAGTGGTCTAGGGGGGATACAATGCTTGACTAGTACAACCTAGATAAAAATTAAGGCAAGGGTACATCAGGACTTGACTTTGAACTTGTCTGAGTTATTATACCTTGCTCCAGCATGCTAATATCACAAATTCCTCAATTTGAATTTAATTAGAACTCTAGTTGATGTTCCTACAAATATTACATTATTAATAAGAGTACAACGGATAGCTAAAAATCAACCCATAAAATTGAAATGACCCATTGATTAACCTGTCAGTGAAGAGTACCTGTGTGCTTACCAAAAGAAATTCAAGACATGGAAATGTTCTGGCCAGAACATCACCTTGTTTGTTATTGGTAGGCATGGATCATCTGCCCATGTTCTGCTGATCTCCAAAAGCAATGACTCTAGGGAACCAGGCCCACGTTTCATTTATATGATGCCACACTAAATTAGTTACAAGAACATTCATGGTTTACACAGACAAAATGGCTTTGCCTCACTTCTTTTATAAGGATAATAAATTTCTGAGATTAAAATTAATGGACTGGGGCACCAAAAATCTCAGTATTCACATTAATTATATGTTCATTTTCTTTTGACATTTACAAGGTAATACAAGTGAGAAAAATGTTTATTGTTCCCAAATTGAAACACAAACATTAAAAAGCAAAGGTGAAAGGTTACTCCGGTCAAAGGTTGATTTGGTAAACAATTACACTTAGAGAATTTGTGACTAATGGAACTTTCCCTTGCAAAAAGGATGTTAATAGCATTTTAAAGTCATATAGTACTCTTATCTACCAGTTACTAATTTGTATGCACTTTTTAATAGATTAGTAGCCCTATTGGGAGACTGTTAGACCTGGATCTTATACACTTTGAAAGAATTAAAAAAAAAATACCAACCACTATATTAGATTTATTCCTATACTTTTGGACCATCAGTCTGTTGAAAGACAAACTCTTAATTCAACAGAGAGATGATGCTTTCCAGTCTCTGATTGCTCTAACAAGCTGACAAAGTCCTTTTTAGGTTGTTCTTTAGCAACAGCATGCAAAGAAGTTATTCTAAGTGCAATTTTGTGAGCTAAGTCCAGTCATACCAACCTAGTTTATGTAAGATTATTTAACATGTCTACCTCCTCACAGATCTGTTAGTAAGGAATAATTGTCATGTGTCCTAAATGTATCCTAACTACAAGAAATTGGCTAGGTTCTCTGACACTCATTATACATTTTCCATTCTGCTATGTTAGTATTTATACTGTGTATTTAGCACATTTACCCTAGAAGACTGAGCATGCAAGTTGATCCAATATAAAGTCATTACAATAAATAATATTTGTGCTCCATAATAAAATCAGATAGAATTGACATGGAACCAAACACAGGGAATAGCTGGGCTCAGACAGACATGCATCCTGAAATAGAACTGTCCAAAAAGTACATACATTCTAGGTCTTCTGGGCCTCAGCAGTCATGTTCCACATGCATGTACAGTAAGAATAAGTGAGTCACCACATATTCTTAGTAGTTTCTTACACAGAAATGGCTGATTGACACATAGATCTTCTGTCAATCAGATAATTTGCTAATAGAAGACTTCACAAATGCAATTATGGAAGCGTGAAGTTATGAAAATAGCACTTTCGATGTGCTGAGTTAAAATTAATATTAATAGCATGCTGGGAAGTCTACCAAACAACTCTTTCTCAATGTTTAGTTGAACCAACATAAGCGTGTATGTTTATATGTATATATATATTTACAATCAACAAATGTCAAATCCGGGAAGAAATCATATATCCAGAAGGAAATTCTGAAATGAAAGAAAGAATGGTGAACCATGTTCCTTCCCTATACAGCTCAAGAAGCATTTCAGAAGAGGACAGGAAAAGATTTTACGAGCCTGAGGTTAGGAAGGACTGCAGCAAAACCATGTCTTCTGAACATGTAAGAGGAACTGCACTCATGTACTCACAGCTTCTATGGACAAGCCAGTCAAAATTCCCATCATGGCTGGGGGAGGGTCGAATGAAGACCCACCCCTAGAGGAGGAGCTTTGATGGCTGAAGGTTGATGGTGTAGGGAGAGTCAGCTTTCTTCAGTAAGTAGTATCTACTAGAATGACCACATTCTAGTGGGAGGTCCTAAACCTATACACACACACACACACAGAACAAACTGAACTCAGCAGACTGTAAAAGGAGGACATGGCAGTAGTACAATATGTCCAGGGAGAGGTCTATGAGGACTGGAGAGGGAACTGAGTAGTGTTTGTATGATCAAAATACCTTACATACGTATATGAAGTCTTCAAAGAAAGAATAAAAAATGAAGATGATAGTCTCAAAAGAAGAAAAAAGGGGGAGTGAGAAAAGGCATTTGGAAATGTATAGCTACATTTAAATCAATATGGTTATGAAGTATTATGGCTAATGAGTGTTTTGTTATTAAAAGGAGGGGATTAAAGAACTTAACAATATCTTGGTAAGAGTAAAGTTTGTGACATTATTTTACTTTCAGATAAATTCTGTCAAGTCAAAAGTACATAGTGATATTTCAAAAGCAACCAGCAAAAGTCATAACTAAAGTATGTGTAACTTTCAACCCAACAGAAGAGAAAAAAATTAAGTAAGGAAAGTGTGATAATTTGGAGAAGAAATGTCCCCATAGGCTCACACATTTGATCATATGATACCCAGTTGTTGGGACGCTATAGTGGTTAGGAGGAAGTTAAGCCTTGGAGGAAGTGCATCACTGGGAACAGCCCTTGAGACTTTAAAATGCTGTACCATTTTCAGTTCATTCTCCATACTTCATGCATGTGGTAGACGACATGATCTCTTAGCATTCTTCCATGCCACTATACCCACTGTTTGCTGCCACACCTTTTTCTCCTTTTTTTTTTTCTTTTTTTTTTTAAATTTGAATTTGAAACAAAGCCGTTTTACTTGTCAATCCCAGTTCCCTCACCCTCCCATCCTCCCCTATCACCTCCACCAAATCCCAGCCCATCCCCTTTCTGCTCCCCAGGGCTGCCATACCTTTCTGACGTATGGATTCTTATTTTGATGGAACCATAAGCCATAAGAAACTCTTTTTCCATAAGTCACTTTTTTATTTTGATTTGATTTTTGTTTTGTTTTGTTTTTTTTTGAGCAGGGTCTTTCTACATAGCCCTGGCTGACCTTGAACTCACAGAGACTCCCCTGCTGCTCACTCCCAAGTATGGGATTAAAGCTGTGTATCACCTTGCCCAGTATTCCATAAGTCCCTTTTTTATGGTGTTTTGCCACAATAACATAAAAGTAAATAATACAAAAAGTTTAGCAAGCAAATTAATAAATAACAGAAATAAACAGAAAATAAGAATAAAGAAATTCCACAAAAAGATCTGTGCATCCCAGAGATTCAATATGGGATATGATAATCTATAGTTATCAATAAGTAGAAATAAATAAATACATAAAAACAAAACCCTGATATTAATGATTTACCTCAGATAAGTCACAGAAATTAATTCTCAAAATATTTAAGATATACTTTAGAAGCAAAGTGTTCAAACATTCTCACAATACTTTGAATTTAAAGCAGTGTTTTAAATAATACCCATAAAAACCTGAAAAGTTAAAAGACATTAAAATTTTTTCTTAAAGCTATTAATAGATTTTAAAAAATTCACAAGTAGGAAAATATTTGCACTAAATATACATGAAAGAATACTAAAATAATTTCCAAGTATCTTCAATAAAAAGGAAAGAATTAAACATTAAGTAAATAAAATATTTCAGAAAAATCTTGTAACTTCTGAAAAGAATAAATGTAGTAGTTAAATATTTTTCCCATACTTAATTGTGACCATAGTAATACAAAATAAGATCAATGTGATTTAATTTTGTAGCTTCTATGCTATCAAAACATAGTATTAAAGATTTTTTACACTTATTTATGACTGGGCATGAGGATGCCATGGTACCTATATGGAGGTCAGAGGACAAGTTTAGAAATGTAGTTCTCTCCTCCCATCTTGTAGGTTCTTGGGATCTAACTCAGGCTGTCACACTTGGCTACCTCACCCACAGAACCATCTCACCAGCCACTTAATAAAGATTAGTTTTGACAATTCTTTGAAGCTGCTAGTAGGAATGTAGCTTGGCCACTGCCCTTTGGGGCTCTATAGGACATTTACACATCCAGCTACCCACTGGTCTGATTCCAAACATCAACAACCCAGACACTCTCTCATAATGTACAGCAGGAAGCCTGTGTGAGAACATTTATAGCATATCAACTGTGATAAAGGAACATCATGAAACAAGGAAATATAAATGAGATAAAGCTACACATAACATTGATGAATCTCAGAAATAATCTTAGATGACAAAAGCAATTTTAAAATGGTTATCAAATCATGTAACCATTTAAAGCTTAAAAGCAGTGAAGCTGCATAGTTAAGCTGCACAATTCAATATATAAGGGCATATATATATATATATATGTATATATATATATATATATATGTTTGTGTGTGTATGTATAAATAATAAAACTATTACTTTAAAGGCAAAATATAAAAATACATATACATTTTTCCCCTGGTATGGGGCAGTTAAGAAGGGATGACTCTAAAAGATAAGCAGTATTAGGAAAGGTTCTAGCTGTTAGGTAATGTGTTCATTCATCATACCTGTGTGTTTCACATATCCATAATATATATATATATATATATATATATATATATATAATTCACTACATAAATATTATGTGTGTACACATAGCATATATATATATATTCCCCATAATAATAATTCATAGAATCAATAAGGCAGAATTCTTTTTATGGACTCTGGTTCAGATGTACAGCAAATAATTGAAGAGAGGTAGACATATGGGGCTGAAAACTGCTTAGAAGGACATTAATAATTATGTTGAGTTCATGTTGAGTTATAAAGTACATGCTAGACAAAGGCAAGAGTCAGGAAATATCAACTTCCTTTGAAATATACAAGCAGTATAGAACTTTAATAATGTGGAGGTATACAGAAACTAGACTCAGCATATAAAGTATATTGCATGTATGGGAAGCCAAGTTCAATTCCCCAAAACCATGTTAAAAAAAAAAAAAAAAAAGCTGGGAGTGATGGCTTGCATTGGAGAGGCTAACACACTAACACAGGTGTTTGCCTTAGTTGGGGAGTTCCAGGCCAAGGGGAGACAGTAAATCATAAACCTAAGCTGGACAGTATTTGAGGAATGCATAAGGGGTTGACTTCTGACCTCCACACACAGGTATGCGCAATTAAACACACACACACACACACACACACACACACACACGCCTTAAGTGTATGGAAACAAAGTTTTACCTGATTCACCGTCACATTGGGATTTGGTTTCCCTAAATTTCCTCTGTTAATTGCAACTTGTGATGGGAATTTGCTAAATGAATATATGAAATCTACTTTTCTCAAGAACTTTCCTAGAAATTCTTTGAATAGTTTGTGGATACATCTATATGCCATTGCTTAGGAAAGATACTGGCCTTCTGACTTTTAAATCATTCAAATGTTGTTCATTGGCTGCCCCTGGCTATCATTACTGTGGTAGTAGTGGGATCCTAGCAAATTTGGCTCCCTGTGCACAGAAGGATGTATTGGAAATGTCAAGCTGACAGCATACAATGCTGGACACACTGAAGAGTCTCTATGAGTATCTTAAGCTACAATCACCCTCTGACACTGGAGACTCATTGTCTTGGCTGTTTGAATAGATTTGGTCAATTGCAAATCTGTAAGCAGTAGAAGGATGAAATCAGTACAGGTTAATCATGATCCTCTAGTGGATTTCACAGTTCCTGCCCTGTCTAAATGGCTACTTTGTCTAAGTAGCAAATAAATACTTTCACCATGACCGTCCCTTCAATTCTAGGGAAGACACCTAGGAAGCCATATTTTCCAGAACATTACCACTACACTAATGACAGCTAATGAGTACCACTTAACTGGCATAAGAGGCTGAAGATCATGAGACCATTATCTTCCCTAAGCAGTGGCATGGAGAGGCAAGGACAAGCTGTTCCAGGAAAATTCTTGAGAAATGTAGATATCACATATTCATTTAGAAACTCCTGGCTGTGGAGTTTCTTCCATTAAATGATAGTTACTCAGTTTTACCCTTTCATAGGTTTCCTGCGAAATCCCTGACTCACAGATGAATAGCTCTAAGGATAACAAGGAGAAAGGGAGGAAAATATACAAGAAATGAAAGGGTCACTTCCATCTGGAGCAATTTTCGAGAAGAAACACCAAAACACATTCTCCATCAGAGATAAAGGCATCAAAATTGAGCACGCCAAATATTATATACAGCAACCAATGTGTTCTTTGCATCTCATTGTTTTGGTTTTCGATCTTGTTTAATAAGAAAATCCCACAGTGATTAAAAAGTAAACAAAAGTATGAGTTGGGTTCTCCAGTTTCAGCAGCTGTGCTTATATTGCAGAACCTGATGGATCCTGAAAATTCAAAGCCTCAGTGTTCCTCATTTTCATTAGCCTAGACATCGTGGGATAACATTAGAATCCGGATAATGAAGAATCTTGTTCAAAGAGTTATAAATTATTAATCTTACATCAGTGGATTAACTGTTAAATAGTATTCTATGCCAATATCTAACCTTACTATGCACATTGCAAGCACTCAGCAAATTGATCACAGAAAATGAATAAGCAAATGAATGTTTTAACAGAAGAACACTCTTTACCACGGCAATGTCATCAGACACCTGGATTCAAAGTGATCTTCTACATCATCAAAGGAGGGGCAAGCACACCTATGTTCCAAGAACCATGGTGTTTGGTTGACAGATATTGCTGTTTACAGAGAAAGTGCTGCATTAGTTAATTAAACTTAGTTGGAGGGACATAAAAATGAGAAAATACTAGTGTTGAAAACTAGCAAAATAAAAAAAAAACAGCTTCATTATTTTAAAAGTGCTTTTGTTTTTTTTTTTTTTTTTTTTTTTTTTTTTGTTCTGAATCATCATCTTGATTCTAGGGAGTAGAACAAACTGATTCAGACACAAGCCAGTGCTGAAAATCCCTCTACTCACAAATTCTGCAGAATAATCTCTACCTTCAGTTCCAGTGTACAAGAGTCATCTTCTCTGGCGTCCCAGCTCATTAGAAGCAAACAGCAGTGTCTCCAGAGTTGAATCCTTTTCATTCATTATTCAATATTGATGTGTTTTGGTATAAAGAATTGCCTGCATTCAAAATCTCTTTTTGAAATAAAAGAAATTCTTGGTTTCCACAAATGCTCAGCCATCTCTTATTCAAATATGTGCTCCTCTTAAGAGATGAGAAAAACCAGAATGTATTAATGGGAACTATGTTTACAGGTTTTTTTTTCCTCTTTGGGTATCTTATTAGCGAGATCTGTGGATACTGGATCTATGGTTGGTCTTTAGTATACCTCATTCCAACTGCTTAGAAGACTCAAAAAGAACTTCTTTTAATAAAAAAGAAAAAAACTGGTAAGTTTGATCATAGATGTGACATAATCTAGAAAAAGAATTTCTAGTATATTTTAATGCATTAAAACAAGGCAAATTGGGTCTGTTACCCATTTAACATCAAGTACTCACATGTAAATGCTGTGGTGTAAGTAAAATGAAAAGGTAGTAACTTAATATTGCCATTAATACACATTTGTTTCCATAAAAGATTTGCTTTTAAAGGGTTATACACAGTGACAATTAATTTGATTCTCTATTAATAAAATGTTCACTTAGAAAGTCCAAAATTGGATATGTTTTTAAATTAAAATATTATTTAATGCAAGTATAAGGAAAATAACTTGGAATATCTAAATATGCAAAACCAGATTATTCTTTCCCTCTTGCCATGAAAATTTGTAAGCCAGAATAAAAGCTTATATAACAACCCCATTCTCTGAAAGGACAATTATCACAAGAATAAGGGTGGGCCCTCAGTGATTAATAAATTCACAATTTATCACACCACCTTGTAGAAAGAGCTGAGTCAATCACTTGCCTATGATGACCTGGACTGCAACTTGACGAGGAGAGTTTAACTATGGTTTCAGAGGTATCCATTAATTGAATACAAACACACTACCCTGAAGACAGACTTAGATTTACTAGACCTTTTCATTTCTTTCCCTACTTAATGGGGCTTTATTTGAATAAATGTTCAATCCTTGTTTCTCCCCAAATACGATCACAAAACCATAAGCCAGGCATCATAGCACATACCTATAATGCCAGAACTTGGGAGACTGTACAGAAGAATCTATGGTTTCATAAATAAATAACAAGAAAGAAGTGCCCTCAAAGAAGAAGGTATCTTCTCCAAGTTCTGTATGTAAACACTTCCAGCATCCCTGGGTAACCCGTCAAACACACATAAGCTCAGCTAAGGCTAATCAGTTTGAACTGAGAGTTCATCTTCTGCCACAGGGACAGGTTCAAATGAAATCTGAGTTCAGTCCAACTAACTATAAGCTAGAATAAAATGGAGTCAGGAGGAAGCCTGCAGTAGTTCAGTGTCAACAACTCACAACCGTAGCATGTCAGCTGTGGTTTATAACACAGGAATTAAATTAAAAAATGAATTTTGAAGTGGTTCTTGAAAATATCTTTGAAGATCAGATATTCAAAAGCCATAAAGACAGTGTAGTGCTCCAAGACAGTGTTGAAGCTGTTAAGACTGTTATTGTTCCTCTGATTGTCTATGGACCTTCATATTTATCTCCCATACTTGGCAAACTCAACTACAAATGGGTCAAGGACCTCAATGCAAGATCTGTCCTGGTAGCCCAAATCTGATAAAAATGAAAAAGTAAGAATTAAAAATATGCTTGAGCTCGCTGACACAGGAAAGGATTTTCTAAAAAGGACCCAATAACACAAGCATTATGACAAAAAAGAAAAAAAAAACTGGTATCTCATGAATCTAAAAGGCTCCTGTATAGAAAAGGATACAGGATTTGAGTAAAGAAGCAGCCCACAAAACAGGAACCATCTTAACCAGCTATATAAATCAGCAAAGGGCTAGGATTTGTAAAGAACTCAAAAAAGAAAAAAAAATAAACATTAATTAAAAAAATCTCTGCCTGCAACAAGATTCCAAGAGTTCAGCTCAGTCTTTAGCTGTGGGTGTCTACTTCTACTTCTATCAGCTACTAGATGAAGGTTCTAGGATGGCATATAAATAGTCATCAATCTCCTTATCGGGGAAGGACAATAAAGGTAGCCTCTCCAATATTGATTAGATTGTTAGTTGTGCTCATCCTTGTAGATCTCTGGACATTTCCCTATACCAGATTTCTCTTTAAACCTATAATGGCTCCTTCTATTATGGCATCTCCTTTCTTGCTCTCCTCTGTTTTTTCCCTGACTCAATCTTCCTGCTCCCTCATGCCCACCTCTCCCTTCCTCTTCCTCCTAACTCCCTCTCCCCTCCCCATGCTCCCAATTTGCTTGGGAGATCTTGTCCCTTTCCCTTCTCCAGGGGACCTTGTATATCTCTCTTAAGGTCTTCCTTGTTTCCTAGTTTTTCTGGAGGTGTGGATTGTAGGCTGGTAATCCTTTGCTCTAATGTCTAAAAAAAACCATATATGAATAAGTACATACTGTATTTGTCTTTTTGTGACATCATTCAGGATGGTTTCTTCTAGGTCCATCTATTTACCTGTCAATTTTAAGATCCCATTATTTTTTTTCCCCACAGAGTATTCCATTGTGTAAAAGTGCCACATCTTCTTTATCCATTCTTCAGTTGAGGGGCATCCGGGTTCTGGCTATTACAAACAACACTGCTATGAACATAGTTGAACAGATGTCCTTATTGTATGAATGTGCATCTTTGGGGTATACGCCTAAGAGTGGAATTACTGGATCTTGAAGTAAACTGATTCCCATTTTCCTGAGGAACTGCCATACTGATTTCCAAAGTGGCTGAATGAGTTTGCACTCCCACAAGCAGTGGAGGAATGTATCCCTTTCTCCACATCCTCTCCAGCATAAACTGTCTTTGGTGGTTTTGATTTTAGCCATTCTGACAGGAGTAAGACGGTATCTCAGAGTTGTTTTTATTTGCATTTCCCTGATGATTAAGGATGTTGAGCACTTTCTTAAGTGTCTTTCAGCCATTTTAGATTCCTCTATTGAGAATTCTCTATTTAGTTCTGTACCCCACTTTTTAATTGGATTATTTGGTGTTTGGTGACTAGCTTCTTGAGTTCTTTGTATATTTTGGAGATCATCCCTCTATCAGATGTGGGATTAGCGAAGATCTTTTCCCACTCTGGGGGCTGCCATTTTGTCTTGTTGACTGTTTCTTTTGCCTTACAGAAGCTTTTCAATTTCAGGAGGTCCCATTTATTAATTGTCAATCTCAGTGTCTGTGCTACTGGTGTTATGTTCAGGAAGTGGTCCCCTGTACTAATTCATTCAAGAGTACCTCCCACTTTCCCTTCTAAGAGGTTCAGTGTGGGTGGATTTATGTTGAGGTCTTTTGGGACTTAAGTTTTATGCATGGCGGTAGATATGGACCTATCTGCAGTCTTCTACAAGTCAGCATCAAGTTATGCCAGCACCATTTGTTGAAGATGCTTTCTTTTTTCCATTGTATGATTTTAGCTTCCTGTCTATTTTTGCATCAATACCAAGCTGTTTTCAGGACTATAGCTCTATAATACAGCTTGAAGTCAGGGATGGTGATGCCTCCGGAGGTTCATTTATTGTACAGGGTTGTTCTAGCTATCCTGGGTCTTTTGTTTTTCCATATAAAGTTGAGCATTGTTTTTTCAAGGTCTGTGAAGAATTGTTCTGGGATTTTGATAGGGATTGCATTGAATCTGTAGATTTCTTTTGGATGAAAATGGTGAATGAAACTAAACAGAGTTCTCAAGAGATGAGATACAAAATAGCTGAAAAAGATTATTTTATATGTTCAACATCTTTAGCCATCAGTGAAATGAAAATTAAAACTGCTTTTCCTAGTGAGAATGGTCAAGATCAAAACACAAATGATGACAAGTGTTGGCAAGAATGTGCCAAAAAGGGAACACTTAATAGCTGTTGGTGGGAGTACAAACTGGTATAGTCAATATGGTAATCAGCATGAAGGTTTCTCAAAAACTAAAAATAGTTCTACCACATGATCCAACTATACCACTCTTGGGAATACCCAAAGGATTTTATATCTTACTACAGAAATATCTGTTCATTCATGTTCATTTACTGCTATATTCATAATAGCTAGAAAAATAGAAATGACCTAAATGTCCATCAACTAATGATAGCTAATGAAAAAAATGGTACATTTATACAGTGGAATTGTATTTAGCTATTAAGAAAAATTAGGCAGGTGGTGGTGGCACATACATTTAATCCAAGGACTCAAGAGTCAGAGGCAGGAAAATCTCTGTGAGTTCGGGGTTAGCCTGGTCTACAGTGTGAGTTCCAGGACAGCCAAGACTACACAGAGAAACCCTGCCTTGAAAAAAAAGGAAAGGAAATGTGAAAATAAATGGATAGAACTAGAAACAATCATTCTAAGTGAGGTAACTCAGACCCAGAAAGACAAAAGTTGCAGATTTTTTTCCCCATTTGTTGGTGTTAGCTTGAAATCTTCAGATAAATATGATGAATTTGAAATGCTAATAAAGGCCAGAAAATTAGTAAAGGGCCATAAGGAGTGGTTTTCAGAGGAGGACAGACAGAACATGGTGATACAAACACTCAAATGGGATTAATTAAACAAGAAGAGTTAAACTGGAAAGGGGAATAGAAGAGGGAATGTGGTTAAAGATAAGTAACTCTAAAGACCTTAGAGAAAGTAGAAGACATACTATTGTAGATATAAAGAGAGAATGTGGTTTGTCCTGTAATGAGATCACAAAGCCATAATCTAAAAAATAAAAATCCTGGTGCTAGGAATAATTTTCTTCTTCTGGAGTTGTTGGCCAGTGAGGTCCTATAGACCCCCAAACATTACAGGTTTTTGACAATGCTATTGTTTACTCTCCAGAATATGACAGTAAATCCATACTGAAGATACTACACACCTACCTGAGTCACAGAATATTGAGATAGTGAGCTGGTATTGACCTAGAAGCTTCATTGCTACTGGCTGGCTTTCACAATGCTAGAAGGTGCTATCCACACTACTGGCAGAAAAAAAAGTTGCCTTTGAGCTTACATGGTTGTGAACCCTTTAAGTTATAATAATGACTAGTCTGGCAAGGCATGCCCACTGGTACAAAAGTGGCTTAAATATCATGGAAGAAGACAATCACTCTCTGATTACATTTAAGTCCTTCTCCAAAACATGGCATTCATACCTGGCACCGTTGTTGAGCCAAAAACCTGTGACAAGACAGCTCATAGGCCATAGGGGAGAATCTACTACTATTCTTCTACTGAAAGACTTAGTAATAAACTGACTCTTAATGGCATATGTTATTCCCATAGATTACTGGATCTCTCAACCCTCATCAAATAAGCTTTTATTTGCATTAGCTAGTAATTAACACAGGGACCCACAACTGGCCAAGGTACAAAGAATAAGAGACTACAGTGTGCCTAGCCCTAAATGGAATATCTATACCCTTTCCTCCCAAGGCTCAGGGATTCTTTCAGAGGGGTGGGAAGACTATAAGAGTCAGAGTTGGTGAATGAATACAAGGAAACAGTATTCTCTAGACCCAAGAGGGCAGCCCCACATGGGAACTCATAGAAGTTATGACAGCATGCACAAGCTCAAGCTCCATGCAATCTTAAACCAGACATATCCCAGCATGGAAAAGGGAGAAAGACATGAAGCCCCACTCCTAAGCAAGAATCTACTGGTGACTGATAGCTACTGAGAGGAGAGCTGGTTTTCTTTAAGATGGTTGCCCCTACTAGATCAACCATGCTCCAGTGAAATAGCATGTATTTATGAATATATGAGTGGCATGAATTGGTCTTGATAGATGAAAATACACTGGGAAACAAAGTTTGGAGGGGAGGTAGATAAGAGTTGACTGAGGAGTAAATAGGTTAAATTTTATGCAAAATTGTCAAAAAAAATCCACTAACTTTTTAAAAAGGGAACCATAAAAACAATAGAATCCAATTTCAGAGTTCTTTATAGACATGACACACACATTCACTAGAATCTCAGTTAAGGCAGCTATTGTGGAAAACAATCTAGAGCTTCCAAAATACTGATAAAGGAACTACCATATGATCTAACAATCACATTATAACATGTACAACTAAAAACAACTGAAATAAAAGTGCTCATAGTCTTTGTGTGTTGTGTGGTGTGTGTGTGTGTGTGTGTGTGTGTGTGTGTGTTTGGGGGCTTCACTTTTGAACATTGAGGACATTGAATCAAACTTAGTATTCATCATAGATGAAAGAATCAATAAAATATGGTACCTGTGCAAAATGGAATACTAAACAGTCTATAAAAGGAGGAAATTCTACCATGTGCAAAGTGTGGATGAAATTGAAGAAAAATGTGCTAAGTGAAGTTAAGTCGGGCACAGCAAAAGAAATGTTCTATAACTTCACTTACATGTGAGATCTTTAAAAGTTAAACTCACAGAAGCAGACAGACAGTAAGACAGTGGCTACTAGAGACTTAACCATCATGCAGAGGGTACTGCAGTGATGCAATGACAGAAAATTCAGGGCACACTTAGACCCACAGCATCCCATTGTGATCTAGGAGTCATATGCTTCCAGCAAGTTTGTCCTCTTGGTTCCTTACCATGGCTTTATGGGAGAAGATAGTCAGAAGAGGGTCAGAATAAATCCTTTATAGGAGAGGTGTGTGGAGGGGTTCCTTTTGAGGAAAGCATAGAATGGAATGTTTTATAGAACTTAGGCTTTGGGGTCTGGTGGAAGCAAGCTCAGTCCCAAATCTCCTTCTTACCACTTACATGATGTCAGATGATTCAGTTGACCTCTCTGTATGGCTTCCACATTCATGAAACACAGCTGAACTAAATTACCACAATTACAAAAATTAAATATGATCTTTCTCTGTACACAAAATGAGGTCACTTGAGTTCAGCTATTGCTTTTTGTTTTCCTACAGTTATTGTTATTATTGCTCTGTTGTTATATTTCCACTGATCTAGAGGTTTACACCTCTGAATGTTTTAAAGTATAAGCTGTTAACTTTCAAAAACCCCATACAGCAGGCTTAAAGAGAAAAAAAAAGGCTATGGTTTTGTGAGAGCTGAAAATGAACCTTTCAAATTCCTTTTTTACTTCCAGATACTGAATAATGCACAAGTTCTTGCAATGATACATAATGAATGAGAGCGCTTACATTTATTGAATGTCTATTAAATGCCAGACTCTGGTCATAAAATTCATATGCAGTATTTCATGTAGTCTCTTTAAAAGAGCTGCAAAGCATAGAATCTCTCCATGTAATGGATGAACAGACAGTGATTCAGAGAGACTAACATTCGTAACATTGCACCAAGGATCAAGTGAGGGTATTTCCCCACGATATTGTATTCCAGCAGTTTGGAACTTGCCATGTTAGTTAGAAAGGAAAGGGAAGCCATTCAGGTTTGAGATCCTTTCTGGTCATGTTCCCAATCTCAGAGGATATAATAAATTATTATGTATGTATCACCAAATGATATTCAGTATATTCAAATACTCTGCAGGAATTGTCTTCCTCTTAAATGCTATAGGGAAAGTCCAAAAGCTTGGAATTTCAAAGTTTGGAAAGAACTACTGAGGTAGAAGAATAATAGAGGTGTAGTGATACATAAGAAAGAAAAGAGAGCCAACACTGAGTGTCTTGTAACTACAACGCTATGTACAACAATGGTGTCTTAAGTACAGAAAGGTTGTGAAAGTAAAGATGTGCTGGCCTCCTTCTATCTGCCCAAGCATTACTCAGCTCTCTGCTCCCCATTGAGTCATCTCCCTATTAAAACAATGTGGAATATGTAGAACTAATGAGAGAAGACCAGGTGATGGTGGCACACACCTTTAATCCCCCTAGTCTACAGGGTGAGTTCCAGGACAGCCAGAACTGCACAGAGAAATCCTTTCTCAGAAAAAAAAAAAAAGAACTAATGAGCGAAAACAGTGAAGCAACAATGAAGAGAATTCAGAACACCTCAGACTGACTGTCAGAAGGACAGGGTGAATGAATCCTGAAGTTGCACTGACCTCCCTTTATTCAGCAGCACCTTTTGTCTCAAAAAAAAAAAAAAATCATAAAACCCATCCAGTCTTCCTCATGGCTTGTCTACTGCAGACAATCTGTACCAAGTTTCATACTACTTGATATCAGGTTGGAGTTTGCAAAGCTCACTAACCCATTAGAAGGCAGGAGGTTACTTCCAACCTCCCTTGTTTTGTGTAAGATTTCTTAACAGGCCCTCAGAATAGTAGAGTTGATACTCAAAGAGTATACAGACTTTTGGCTGAATAAACCACACTTGGTCTTCTTTTCCTAGCCCTCATCATTCTGCATTTTAAGCTCCTATGCCTGTGCTCTGATTTGAACATGGAATGTTGTTTATAGACTCCTGCTGAATGCTTGGTACCCAGCTGGGGGTGTTTTGAGAGGAAGCAGCGGGGCTTCATTGTATGTATACAAGGGAACATGGCTTGAAGATTACGCCTGATCCTCAGTCCCTTCCTCTCTATCACTTCCTCTCTGGCATGAGGAGAACAGTTTCTCACACATGTCCCTGCCTCTACAATGCTGTGCACCATCATAGATCCAGAATCAACAGAGCCAAAGACTGGGTGTCCTGAAACTGTGAGCCAAGATAAAGCCTTCCTTACTTCTTTATTTCCTTCATTCCTCTCTCCCTTCCTTCTTCCCTTCTTCCCTTCCTCCCTTCCTTCTTTCCTTCCTCCCTCCTATCCATTATTTAAGTCAGGTATTTTGTTACATTATAAAAGATTCTAATACAAAGCATTCATTGAACTAGTGATTGGATGGGCAATAGGATGGATAGAAAAGAGGAGCCACGTTGTATCTGTCTATGTGGATTCCTAAGATCCCTTAAACCCTACAAAAAGTGGGTGATAGAACATGTCCCCTTCATTCTGCCAGCTGTCATCATGGGGGGGATTTCCAGAGATAAAGATGTTAACAAACTATTTTTAGAGCTGCAGAGGTGAGAAAGAGTGGGCTGGAGTGATGAACTGACAGTTGGGCCCAACACAATTGCAAACTGCTTCACACTTTGTATTTTCTGAACCCTAACTACACTGCCATCACCATCTGGGTTGTGAGGTCTTCAATAATTTTTTTTCTTTCTTTACATTTTTGTAAAGCGATCCAATGACTTTGCTTTTAGAACTGAAAAAAATATGTCACAATTATTCATAGTATTTATGTTGCATTCCCCACACATTCCAATTTTGTGACAGACAGAAATGAGAAGACACAAAGAAAGCAAGCAGCACCATCCCTACCAAAAAGGTACTTAGCATTTAATTTCAGTTCTTGAAGAGTCAAAAGCTGTGATTTTTCCAAATGCACAGCTATGCTCTATGCATGGCTTCCTCTCCTATCAGACATTACCTGAAACTGGTACAAATACAGATTTCTAGTGTATGACTTTCCAAGCCAAGGCAAGAAGCCAAGCAAGCTCTCTCATGTTTGCAAAACTGAAGGACACACTCAGAGACCACTGAGATTTGTAAAGAAAATCTGGGCACATTCTTTGCATAGGTTAGGGGTAAAGAGAATTCTTGGAAAGGGATCATAATAATTAATGGATTTTTTTTTAAAGAAGTAACTATGTTTTGGTTTAAAACGTCTTTGAAAGCCTCATTTTTCAACTGAATGTTAATGACAATTTGGTGAACTGGCAATTTTCAATTTTTAAGTTGGTGATTAGCGATAAAAGGTTCTGTCTGTGGCTTTTCAGTATAACCAACTAGAAGCACATTTTTTTTCCTAGAGAGTGACAGGCTCTTATACCTGATACTTTGGGAGATAAAAATTTTCAGAGAGATAATATGCTTTCTGCTTGTCAATGAGTAAAGTGTCACATGCCTGAAGTCCTTCAAGCATCACAGCAGGGACAGCCCTGCTGCAGCCATAAGGAACTTCCAGACAGCTCTGTTGATTTGATCAAAAGAGCTTCTACTAAAGCGAAGATGCAACATAGCATAGGCTAGCACAAAACAAAGAGAGAAACCTATGGAGCTGAGAAGTGATGTTGACACAAGCAACTGTTTGTAGCTTCCAAACTGGCAAATGAGTCACAAAGTTCTTCAAAAGAAGACATCTGTAAAGACACAGGAAGTGTGAGCCTTTATCCCCAAGCAAGGAGGAGTCTGAGTCACTCACATCTCTCTCTCTCTCTCTTTCTCTCTCTCTCTCTCCTTCCCTCCCTCCCTCTCTCCCTCTCCCTCTCTCTCCTTCCCTCCCTTTCTTCTTCTCCCCCCTCTCTCCTTCCCTCCCTCTCTTCTTCTCCCCCCTCTCTCCTTCCCTCCCTCTCTTCCTCTTACCCCCTCTCTCCTTTCCTCCCTCCCGCTCTCCCTCTCCCTCTCTCTCCCCCTCTCTCCTTCCCCCATGGGCAAATGACCTGTGCCTCACATAGTGGGCATGCCAGTCACCCCACTGTAAACTGCATGATATGTGACTGTATTTAAATAGTAACCAAAAGTATCTTCAATTTATTTGTGGCATTTAAAATTTTAAATACTAAATTTTTTAAAAGAATGAGGGACACAGAGAAATGAAGTGTCCCCAATACTACTCATCATGTAGCCACTCTGTTACTGAGACTGAATATAATATTGTTTCTCATAAATACTTACAATTCTTCTGACAAAAGTGAACACATGAGTGTCAATGAGATGGCTCAGCAGCTAAAGGTGCCACCAGGCCTGAGGACCTGAGTTCCATTGCCAGATTCTACATGGTGGAAGGAGAGAACTACTCCAGAAAGTTGTGCTATGACCCTCATACATGGGCTGTGGTATACCTTCATGCACACATGTAAGTGTACAGACACAAAGTGAGAGCCTGCGTTTGTAAATCAGTATCTAAAAAGAAAAAGCAAGGTGCAGTGTTGCACACCTTTAATCCCAGTACTCAAGAGGCAGAAGCAGATGGGTCTCTGTGAGTTTGAGACCACCCTGATCTACATAGTGAGCTGCAGGCCAGTCAGGGTTGTGCATAAAACCACATGAATTGGAGTACTTCTACACAACAGAAAACATAAGTGTGCATGTGTCTAAAGGGTATTTTCCATGTGTCTAAAGGTAGTAAATTCTAACAAAGTTTGACTTTAACCACAAAGCAGACACATTTTGCTTCCTGTGGTCATATGACCCTTCTGTGTGTCAAAAACAGACCAGGCTCCTTGAGGACAGGGAGCATTTTATATCTGGGATGTCAAGAGATTGGGCTATTGTGATTTGCTCAATATTGTTCAAGTACACATTTCCCAAAACATGACTGACTAGGGATTCAGACCATATAATTTAAAAAGAGACAATGCATGCAAGAAAAACTAAATCTCAACACAGAATGTTTTTCTTCCTTTAATTCCATGGGAAAAAAAAACAGTAGTAGTCAGGGCTGTAGAAATGGCTCAGTGAGAGCGCTTGCTGTGCCAGCATGAAGACCTGAGTTTGAATCCTAGCACCCACATTAAAACACCAGAAAAAGCTGCACAGATACTCATAACTCCAGTACTATGGGGGGGGGCAGAAACAGGGGGATAACTAGGACCTGCTGGCCACCATCCCAGCTCCATGTTCAGTGAGAGGCCCTGTCTCAAAAGACAGAGGAATAGAGAAGGACACCTAATGTTTTTCTCTGTTGTTGCACACAGGCAAACACACCCAATACATACATGTATACACACCCTCCCTTACAAACGGACAAGTAATAAAGCAAATGTCAATGAAAGCTTGTTTTACCTAAAACTTACTTGTTCAACTTTTAAAATAGTATGTGTAGGTTGAACATGAAAGAATTATGCTTGTTTTGTCTTCTTGATTTAGTAAACTTGGTTGTTTGACTTGGTTTCATTTACAAATAAGCTAGAGGAAAAAATATGAATAATGTTTGAGTCTCTCAACACACTGAATGCTGTCTTGCTTGACAAGCACGGGACAAACCTCTGACCCCACCACCCAAACCCAGGAAATAAATTACCACTTGTCAAAACAAAAAATGGAGACCTTGCTTCCACCAGAGAATTTGACCACACAGCATCCTTCTGTGGGTCTTTGTAGAAATGTTATATCCTTCTTTGTTCCTCTAACTCTCTGCTGAGAACCCCAGGCCAAATAATTCAGACATTCAAATGTCAGCTCTGAGGGGACATGCAAAGGAGCAGTTTCCATTTTCAATTTCCATTGCATAATTTTTTCCTTGGCTCCACATTTCTTTGAGCTCAGCGGGGCTGTCTGTAGGGTATAATCAATGATGCAAACTGATCCAAAATGTGGATGAACGCATGTTGGATGAAGGAAACAGCCCTGGGAATATCTATTGGATGTCCCAGCATTTAGTGTTTATAATTGCTTCAGGATGAATGTGTATGTGAGAGGAAAAGCACAAGTTTCTCCCCTGAATACTTAGCCTCTAGGCACATGGAGTTTAAAAGCAAAAATAGAAGTTCCCTTGACTGCCATTAGAGGACTTCATGAACAGAGGCCAAAAGAGATCAAGGTTGGCTCTGAAGTCCAACCCAACATGTTGTCCAACATTTGTGTTAACTCAGCCTCCCTCGAAGGCTTTGGTGCTGGGAGGGAGAGGAGGCCTGGCAATCTGGTTAGCATCTGGTTGTCTGGCATCAACTTGAAACCTATTGAGTTCTCCGTTTGAAGAAGCTGAGGGACTCTTATAGATAAAGCAAGGATCTTGGAAAGTGTGAAGAAGCAGATGGCTCTCTCAAACAGCAAATCTAACTGCAGGAGACAAGCACCCAACAAGCTCTCTCAAAGGAGCATTGTTCTCTTCCCAACACCCTCTCTGCTAACACCACAGGAATCACTTCTCCACTTGTTATCAACTTTGAGGCAATAAAATAATATTTGAAAATCACAGTAGTTGATTGTATCTTTTTCTCATTTTCAGACTCCTATTTGATCACCATCAACAACTCATTGTTAGAGGAATCCCAGTATCTTTTCTAAAGTCTTTACCAGTAGAATTTACCATTTTATATAGATTTTTTTTCTTTAAAACACAAGAACATTTTTTGAAGGCTCAGTTTCTCATTCAAGTATTTTCTTTAATGCATCAAGTGAATTTCTGGTGGCTTAGGGTATACACACCAGGAAGCACTTGCGTAATTAAAGGCTTCATGGCAATTAAAAATTTCTGTACAAAACTCCTAAAGCCCCAAAAGATTGGCTCAGCAGCTGGGACTAATCTCTTAAATCATTCACAACCCCAGGAGCACCATGAGCATCTCTTAAAAGCAGGTCAGCAGAAAGGTGCATTCTCACTACGTGGTAGAGAGGAATGAAACTGAAGAAGTATCTGTTGACATTGGTAAAACTACAGATGGTCCCTTAGAACATCAGCTGCCAGGTCAATTCTTTATTGCTGAGAACTTTTTGGATGATTGCTTGTTGGGCCTAAGGTAGTGAATACTAAAAACACAGATCCTACATACACATGTTCAATCATGTTCTGCCATGATATGAAGGAAACATGAAGTGCATGTGTGCCACGCTTCCAGAAATAAGGCAAATTTGTAGGCAGTTCTCACAATAGTAACCGAAGTCCATATACTAGTTCCCACTTGTAAAAAAAAAAAAAAATGTTGAGCATAAATGAGTGAAAAGACATTATTATACACAAAAGTTTGAGTGTATTCTCAAGTTTTCAAGTGTGCGACAAGTGTAGGATCTTCGTAACTTGTGATAAATCACTAGTAAAAATTATTACCATTCATTATGTAACATCCAACGGTTATATGAGCTCCCTGGTTCATGCATACAGAGGCCTAATCACTTTTCTAGGGACTGTTTTACAGACTACAAATCCACTACTTCCTCCATATCTTTGTGTGTGTGTGTGTGTGTGTGTGTGTGTGTGTGTGTGTGTGTGTGTGTGTACACGAGCATACACAGATGTGTGCTTCTAGGGATGTGCTTCCTGGCCTGGAGCATGCTAGGAAGCATTGTTCCCTAAACGATTATTATTTACAGCACTAACATTATTTACATTTTGGTCATGCATCCTAATTTTGAAGTTTAGATCAACTTCCTCATCAAGCATTGCTGTTGAATTCAAATCCCTTCTTCTACTAACTCATTATCATCCCTTAATTGTCTTAGTTTCCTTTCTCACTGTTTCCCCACTGTCCATTTCAATGAAAAACAAAGCCATAGCTCATGCTATCTCGGTCATTGTAGTCTTCCTTCCTCATTCCATCCTACTGGTGCTCAGAACTCAGGACTCAGTATCATCCTTTGGTAAACCCAAGGTAGATCTTCTACAAATAGGTGTGACAGTGGTGCTGTTAGAATATTTATTATAAAAGCCAACTTTCTGTTCAAAACTGTCCAGGAAGAAGAATGGAGTTGGCATGTATGGCTGAAAGGATCAGAAACCTGGTGCTCCTGGAACCTGCTCATCTCAACTCCTTTCTGCTCTGGTGGCTTCAATTTCTCAGTTCAGAGAAGAGCCTTCCACACAAGGCAGGACACCTAGTCTCTGAAAGCCTCAGAGCTTCACAGTTCTTCCCATAGAAAGGTCCAAATTACCATCCTAGATCCACTCTGGGGCTCCCCTCAGAGAAGACTTAGATCACCTCATGTCCTCATGTTGACCTTTAGGTGATACCTATGGCATGAGAAGGCACAGGGGTAGGATTGACAAGGAAAAGGGGAGGAAGTATTCTAAATAGGCCAACTTCTATGTGCCTTCTAAAAAGAACTGAAAGAAAGCTTTAAAGAGATCGTTGAATACCAGGACCTAGAGCATCAATACTCACCATCAAACCCATTGTTCAAGCCACAGGTTCCTTGACTGGTAAATAGAAAAGTAACATGTAACATACTGGATATTAGCTCTAAGAATGGAAGGAATTCTGACACTTGCTACTACATATTAAATCTGGAAGACGTTAGGTTTAATGAAACAAGCCAGACACAAAAAAGAAAAGACAGGTGTCATCTTATTGTATTCATGATAAACAAATTTAGTTATTTTCTTTTGAAATCTGGCACTGGGAAAATATCCAGAGATCTACAAGGATGACCCCAACTAACAATCAAAGCAATACTGGGGAGGCTACCTTAAATGCTCTTCCCCAATAATGAAATTGATGATTACCTTATATGCCATCCTAGAGCCTTCATTCAGTAGCTGATTGAAGCAGAAGCAGACACCCACAGCTAAAGACTTAGCCGAACTCCTGGAATCTAGTTGCAGAAAGGGAAGAGTGATGAGCAAAGATCAGGCTGGAGAAACCCACAGAAACTGCTGACCAAAACAAGGGGGAGCTCATGGACTGCAGTCTGACAGTTGGGAAACCAGCATAGGACCGACACAGACTCCCTGAACATGGGTGTTAGTTAGAAGGACTGGGCAGTCTATGGGGTCTCTGGTAATGGATCAATATTTATCCCCAGTATACAAATGGACTTTGAGAGCCCATTCCACATAGAGGGATAGTCCCTCAGCCTAGACACCTTGGGGAGGGCGTGGGCCCTGCTCCAAATGATATGACAGACTTTGGAGACTGGGGAGGAAAAATGAGATGGGATGGGGGTTGGTGGGAGGAGAAAGGGGAGGACAGAATGGGGTGGGAACTGGGATTGACATGTAAAACAAGCTTATTTTAAATTTAAATAAAAAAATTAATTGTTTCCTTTTCATGAAAAGAGGCAGTACTCTTCTCATAAAAAGGTCATAGACCCTGCATGGGACCAAACTAGACCCTCTGAATATGGGTGATAATTATGTGACTTGATCTGTTTTGAGAGGAGTGGGTCTGACAGTGGCACCAGGACCTTACCTAGGGACATGACCTGGCTTTTGGGAGCCCACTCCCCATGATGGGAGAACTTGCTCAGCCTTAATACAGGGAGAAGGGGCCTAGTGCTGCCTCAATTTGGGTATGCCAGACTTTGTTGACTCTCCAAGGAAGAGAGACCCCCCTCTGAGGAGTGGATGAGTGTGAGAAGAGGGGAATGGGGGTGGGAGAAGGGGAGGGAGGTAGAGCTGGGGTTGGTATATAAAATGAGAAATAAAAAATAAAACTTCAAGAGTCAAAAGAGGGAGGGAGCACAATCAAAGGTCAAGGCATCAATGACCACTGCAGTACAAATGGAAATAACTCATCTTACAGATGAGCTAGGTCTTAGGGAAAGGTGAATATAGGAACACTGGCTCACACTGAAGAATGGGAGGAACCCTATTCAGCCAAGGCACGGTTGAGCAGAACAAGCAGAGAAGATGAAAATACAAAAGCTGCCGACAGCTTCTTGTACGTATCTGTGATTTGTAGCTAGAAGTTGGAACCTTTGGTTCAGCTTGTAGAAAACAAGGAAGAAATTAATAACAGACTGAACACATGGTTTGAAGTTTGACATCCAGCTAAATACTTTTAAAATTAAATACAAACCAAACACAGTCACAATATTACGGAGCCTGAAAAATGCTGAAGCTATATGATTCAGTAGACTCCCACGTATGCACCTCAGAGAAACTTAGTCAAATCCACCAGAAAATATGAATCAGCAATGATACTTGAAATGAAAATATATCAAGACTAACTCAAAATGTCCTTTGGCAAGAAAATGACTAAACAGTGTACTGGGATTTTTGTTTGTTTTTTTGTTTGTTTGTTTGTTTTTCTTCATGTGATAAAATCATGTGCAGTGGTGAAACTAATTAAATCGAGTTACTGACATTGACAGATCTTAAAAGTATAATGTTGAGTAAAAGAAACTGTAATTCATATATAAAGTTCCCATACTACATGTTGAAAAATTACTTTTGAAAACACCAATGAGCAAATCTCTAAAGAAATGCAGGGATAATAACAGTTGCAGGATAATAATTATCCCTGAGCAGCCAGAGAGGAGAATATTAAAAGCAGGTCAGGAGGTGAGGTTAGAATACATTGAAAGTCTTTTACTTCTTAATCTGGTTAGTAAACATGGGAGTATTCAATTCATTTTAAAGCTAAACTGGACACAAATGTTATAGGACAGAGTTGATAGAAAAACATGTTTTCAGGAAGACAAATAAATAGAAATGCCTTCCATTTGTCCTATGGTGTTTTGCCAGAGACAAATGTTTACATAAAAGATACTGGGCACAGCCTTGCACTGGTGTGCTGAAGTCGGCCACCAAGATAGAAACGTACAGTGAACAAGACTAAATTTCATTTTGCGTCCATCTCTTGAATGCGCTTCTGGTTTTATATTATCTCCTGACACTTGGAAACCATAGGAGAGCATAATGGAAAGGATGGACTGAGAACACAGCTGACATTTGGACACTGTGCAATAGGCAGGGAGAGAGAGGCATTTGCAGTTTGTGAAGTTTTACATAGCAGCTAAAAGGAAAATGATGAATCTGGAGCTCTGACTGGATATGTTCTCACTGTGACTCTCTCTTGCTTACAGTGGGTGGTTCAAACCACAGCTCCCAGAGCATTATGTAAAGCCTTACCCCATGAGTGAAAATATTTCAGATTAGTACACTCCCCAGGTAACCCACTGTGCTCTGTTTACTCAGCTTATTTCAAACATTGGCAGGGGAGGGGGCCCAAATTATACACAGAGAAAAACGGATGAAAGCTGTGATGTGGCTCTCTGCTTTTGGCTTGGTGGATTGGAGTGTATGCTTGAAATGATATCCAGCTACTAAAGTTCACAGGCATTGAAATCACTTTGTCTTTCTATCAAATGCTGTGCTAAGTCTCTATCGCAATTTCAACATATGGTCCTGGACTGGAGGACTTCTGCTGTAACTTAATGTGTGTTTGAAAGGCTTCCATATTCCAGGGATGTAAAAGTGACTGATAGTGTTGACGTGTGTATCTAGAAAGATGGATCTCATTAGAAAAATGCCTCTTAACTCATCTGAGCAGCTGAAACAGTCCCTTGGCCATCTTGTTCTAAAAGGAGCATTCTCCCATGACAGAGTGGAATCAATTTAATAGTTTCTAAAAACTTAGAAAAGTCCTATAGTCAGAATTTTATCTTGTTTTTTTTTTTTTTTTTTCTTTCCAAAGAAAAGGGGGAGGGCATTCAAAGAACAGATTTTCTGGTGTCTGTTTCACCAGTGCCTCTCCAAGGACACAGAATATTGTCCAAAGAATATTACCTTGCAAGAGGAAGCAGAATCGGTGACCTCGAAACAACCAAGACTACAAACAGAACACATGTGAGGTAGGATGCATAGGAAAAATGAAGCTGCAGTCCACATTCCTCATGGCAGAGCCACACACATGGACAACAGGTCAGGAAATGATTACTCAGAACTACACACACGAAATAAATGTACAGAGCTGGGGAAATCTTCCAGTAGTTACAAAACAAAAGAAGAGGTGATCCAAAAATGAAGTCTCCACTCATAAGAAATATCAGTCCAAAGAGATAGGGCCAGTTGGAAATACTGCAGGGCTGGATTCCAAGACCTTGTTGTTGCCAGTGTTCTAAAGATTTATTTGACATTCAGGCAATACATATTAATTTCTCTAAATATACCCTCCAGAATTGAGCTATATGAAAATTATCAATATGCCAATGACAGGTAAACCGTTTAAAGGGAAAAAAAGTATCATTTGGATAAATGTGTGTTACATCTTACCTAAGGAAGAAAACTGAAAACAAATTTGACTTCACAGAGCCTTAAACTAGGCATGGTGTACATGTCTATAATCCTGGCACCTAGGGAGAGGGAGAAAGGAGGATCAGGAGTTCAAGGCTAACCTCAGCTACATAGAAGTTTGAGTCCACCTGAGATGCATGAGACCCTGACTCCAAAAGTAAACAAAGAAAAAAAAAACCTTATCTAGGGAACTTTGAATCTATTCAGTAGGAAACTTCTCAAAAATACAGACAGCTGGGGCTGAGGTCAGTGGCAGAGTCCTTGTCTAACATGTGGGTTTCCATCCCTAGCACCCCCCCAAAGTGGAAGGAGTTAAAAAAAAAAAGAAAAGAGGGAGTTATAGCCTTCAAAATATCCCAGAGATGATTACAAAGACTGGTGATCAAAGAGACTCAGAAAACTGACATTTTTCTATTCACCAAGTCACTTCAGAAGCCATGATCCTTCTCATGTGCCTTGCTTTCATGGCAGCAGTCTGCATGAAGAGAAGTCCTCCACAGGCTAAAAGTGAGAGGGCATGGGGAGACAGATGCAATGGGCCTTCTTCATGTCCATCACTGTTCAGCCCCGCCTTCCTATTGGAATCAGCAGAGATGATACAAAGGGTACTGACCACCTTTACGGGCTCAGTTCATGCTCTGAGAGCAGGCTAACTTCATCCCCAAAACCACACCTAACTGATTGTAAATTACTCCAGGCCTGTACTGGCAAGGTCTCTCAGGGCCTATTTAGTACCGAGTCAATGGCAAAGTGTGCCATTGGTGATTTCAATGTCTGCCACTCACAAGTGAAAAGCAAGTAGCATCCATATCTCCTATTTGTCATCCTTGTATGTTATTTTCTCTCTGTAGATTTCTTTAAGTATTAATTGCTCCAGAAAAGTTTCTTATCCAAAAGCTCATTCCTTGAAGAGTAGCAAGTTTATCCTTGTGCCACTTAAGAGAGGAGAATATGTGGACTGAAGTTGGCTTTGCTGAGTCCCTCCATTTTTCCCAGGTAAGAAGCAATTTCAGTGAGTTAACAGCCCAGAGATACAGTAAGCGTGCTTCTCATACGTGTATTCCCAAGGCAGTATAAATAATACCTCTCCTTCGCTAATGGTGACCCGAGAGAAGACCAGCAGAAGCCCAGGCAGAAGCACTGGAATGTGCCAGAAGAAGCCCTGTGGAGCTCCCAAGGGCAGGGCTTGCTGACCACAGCAGGGTAGAATAAGGGCTGACCTATAAAACACATGCATACAACTCCACAACTCTTTAACAAAAAGGTGTGTGTCCTTAAACATATGGTCATTCTATCTTTTACAAGTAGCCCCTTCAATAAAACAAAAATAAAGTCAAAGCACATTATTGCCATAGTGTAGCTACAAGTGGCATCAGAATAGAGGAAGAGCCAGATTGCTATACCAGGCACTTTCAGAATGAAGAGTGTGGGCTGTTCTCTTCACAACACCCCACATACTTCTCTCAACACACGGAAATGAAGAAGCAAAGGGAAAATGTACATCTACATTTTGATATATGATATAAATTATAAATATTTGGCCTCTGGTTTACTTAGAGTACAATCTAATATGAGCTAGAGGTTCCATCCTGTAATGGTTGACTCTGTCACCTTGACAAAACATGGAAAGTCTCAGTGAGGGAATATCTACATTGAGAATATCTATAGAGGAGTGTCTTATTTAAGTTAGTTGGTGTGAGAGGTCCCAGCCTACTGTAGGCAGGGCTACTCCCTGGGCACCCGGTCCTGAACTGTGTGGTAGTAGAGAAATCAAGTGCAAACAAGCAAGTGGTCAAATATGCATTTTTTTCTCTCAGCTCTTTCCTGAGGATGTGATGAGACTACCTGCTTCAAGTTCCTGACACCATGACTCCCTTGCTAGAATGGATGGCAACCTGGAACTGGGCTGAAATAAACCCTTTCTCCCCTAAGTTCCATCTGGTCAGGGTATTTTATCACAGCAATATAATTAAAACTAGGACATAGCCCAGCCCTCTCAAATAGCTGGGAGGTTTCCTTCTGTCTGAGGACTACTTTCAACCTCTGAATATCTGCACAGCTCTTATGTCCTAAGGGGACACTTTCCTCGCCCAGCTGCCCCATAACCACAATTCCTTTCCTTCTAAATTATTCTTTCAATAACAAAATTTGTAAATAGTGCTATAACCATCCTGCCCATCAGATTTCTTCTCACTACCAGTACAGGTAGTGAGAAGAAAGGGCAACAAACATGAGGAGTATTCTGCTCCTTCCTGGTCTCTTTCTTTTAAACATTATCAAAACTTACTTAGAATCTGTATTATCTATAGACCTGCTAGTCTGCCCTCCAGCTGGGTGTTAAGGCCTAAGAGGTATTAAGAGCAAGGCTTGTTGCTTCTTAAATTCATAACCATCCTCATTCTAAAAGATTCTCAAGTACTTTGGATCGTGATCTCATGTCCAAAGATGTGAAAATTGATTCTCCCTAGTGTGCTTTCTTCAAAATTTGATCACTAAGAGGTGGATGTACATTCCACTATGCCTAAGGTCAGCCCTTATTCAGGAGAATTTCCTACAAGGCATTCAAGAGGATATGTATGTCTCAGGATGTGATTCATCGCTCCTGCATGTGTGTGGGGTTTGTATATTGGGAGGATGTTTTGTTTTGTTTTGAAACAAGACATTTCTGTGTATAATATGCTGGCCTTAGGCTCTTGACCTTTCTGCCTCAGCCTCTCAAGTGCTAGGACTACAAGTGTGTACCCCATATCTCATGCCAGGACATGAGTTTCAGGACAGCCAAGCAGAGCTAGAATCCCAGTGTTCTGATGACTTCAAGCCTATACACTGTCAAACAGAAGGGAAGACAGGGAGAATTCAACTTAGCTTACCAAAGTCCTTGAGTGAGAAAAATTCAAATAGTTGATGTTGAAAGTTGCCTGCTGAAGAAAGGAAAGGAAACAGATGTAGACAGAAGTGAAACTTCCACCTCCAAACAGAACCAACTACTTTTAGGGGAAGACCAGACAACTTTATATGGTATGGAGATTCCACATTGTTTTGCTAGGCTCTCTCTTCTCTATTTTCTCATCATATACGTCACAAAGATGCTGCATTGGTCCTGGCTCCAGCCTCTAGGTGTAGCTTCTATAGCTTCTGCTCCCCTCACCTGGATAGCTCCTAATTCTCTTCACAGTTAAGCTCTATCCATTCAAATATCTGTGAGAGGGCTCTTCCTGACCTTCATTCCCTTTCAGGACTACCCTTGGAACACCTGACTGCTGATAATTTGGAGACTCTCAGGCTTTGCCCCCAGCTCTAACTCAAAATCACACCCTAAAACCCAGTTTGTATTAATAAAAAAAAGTAATTTTATTTAATGAAAGAAAACATGGGTGGATAAATAAACAGTTGAACCTAAAGGCCAAGACCATGGAAGATATACCACATCATGGTAGGAGACTCTGCAAAGCACAGGCATGAGAGGGCAGGACTGGGAGTCATTCTGTGGTGTGGGGACTTGCAGCAAACAACCCCTGTCTCAGCATAGCTACAGCAGTTAACAGTAACATTGTCTGACTCCAGTGTGGTGACAGACAGTGATTGTAGCAGGGAGAAAAAAGTAGCCATGTGTTACAAGTAGTCTGTTCGAGTGGAGCCACACAGGAGCATAGGACAAGATGCCTTTCTATGCGAGCCTATCAAGCAATGGTCAAGGTAGGAAGCTAGCAAGTAGAAAGACAGGTTGTAGTCTGATGCTAAGCTGCTAAAATGTATGGCCCTCACTTTTCTGAGACTCACTTTTCTACTCTGCTAAACCCAAAGTAGGACATTGCTTAGCAATGCCACCAAGGGTGCCCAATCTCCCAGGGATCATGAATTCACCATCCCCAGTCATCTTTGCTCTGAGTATGATGAATGTTTTTATTTTAGTTCTGGTAAGTGCTCATTTTGGAAACTATTTTTCCTCTGTGTCACAGAGTCTGTATTCACAGATGATGGCAAGCATATGACCCACACAGGCCAAGATCATCTCATTCATAGCTCTACACAAACCAGGTGATCAAAATTAGTAGTAAATCCCAACTTAAGCTCACCAGAGTTTCCCTCTAGCTACAATCTCTATGAATATATTAACAGACCAGCTGAGAAAGGCCAGGCTTCACTGGTACTTGTTGCGAGTAAGGTTTTTCCCCACCGCAGGTCCCACCGCCATGCCAGCCCCAAATAATACAGTCTCTGCATCTTGACTCCTTCTTCCTACTTCCTCGAATCCTCCTTCTCTCCTAGTCCCGCCTATCTTGCTTTCCCATTGGCCAACAGTACTTTATTCATTAACCAGTATGAGAAATGTATTTACAGAATGACATCTCCCATCAGGTACTGGCTGCATCCTAAAGTCTACAGGTCCTCTACTTTGGATTTTTTAAAATATGTTCACTCATTTTTGCTTAAGTTAATGTATTTGATTCTTGTTATCTGCTCCAAAAAGCAAACTCTATTGACTTATTACATTCCCCCTCAAAAAATCATTAAAAACACAAAATATTTGACCTATGCTTTCTGAGCCTTTGTCAGTTTCTTCCAGCAGCCACATATTTTGATGACTACTTGTCTTCTCAGCACGAGTGTGTTCTTTCTTTAACAGTGTGCCTGTGGTTTAAAGTCTCAAGTACATGATGAAGAAAATATATTTCAGTCTGAGCTCTTACTAAGAATTCATATCTTCTAAAATCTTAAAGGTCACTATGGTCTTAATTTATGCCAGAAACAGGAATTTGGGGCTGAATCATACATGAAGTCATCATTGCATCCCTCAACAAAATGTTCTTTCAAAGCTAGGTCTGGTGGCACACACCTTCCAAGGCTAAAGAAGGAGGATTGAGGAACAAAGGCCAGGAACCCCTGTTCATGGTGGACATAAAGAACTAAATTTTTCCAGTAACATGATAACCAAGTTAGTATTGAGAATGCTATTTTGTAGATAAAAAACTAAAGTGGAGAGAAGTTAGTAATGTTCCACAGTTTACACAGCTAATTGGCAGCAGAGGTTGTATTTGAGAAGAGTGAATGAGCATGAACCAAAAGTCAAGAGAGGAAGAAATCTCCATTGGATGAATGGAGTGCAGTTAGCAGGATATGAGGCAATTTTCATGAAGAATATGAAAAACCACTAAAAGTATCATGGGGCAGGAGAAAGGAATTATCTAGGAGCCTGCATCACAAAACTCAAATCAGTGCCTTGTTAGGGACCTACCATCGCTTACAAATCAATGTATCCAGGCACGCAGTAGATACTTAATAAAGATCTTAGAATTAGAGAGTGCTCTTACATATGGAAAGTAATTAGCATTAAGACCAAGAGGAAAACTGTTATTTCATTTTAGAATCTCTTTGTAGGAAGACTAGAACTTTAATTCTAAGATTGTGGAACAGACAGATCAGTTCCAAACACCCATTCTAGCAGTAATGAGCTTTGTGACTATAGGGTATTACTCAAATTCTCTGGGATCCTCTTTCCTTACCCATAAAAAGGGGACAATGACATCTTTATCACAGGTTTATTTTAAGTACTAAGCTGTGAAATGTACTCATATATACAGAATAACCAGTTTTGATTGGCAGGCTAAGGAATTCATAAATTATTATAGAAGAAGCCATTACTCCGTTGAAGTGAAGATCAGGGAGGCATTCACAGAAAACCAATGCATGCAGGTGTGACAAAATGAACAAGACACATGCAGACAGTTCGGTGTACCACTGCAATTATTCAATTATGAGACAAGTATATGACTCTAGGTAGTGGCTCTAGAAATAGGAAGGAAAGCAAGAAGAAAACATTTAGATGAAGCAATCATCTATAATTGCTCCCCATACAGTATATTGAACTAGGATTTCAATATATTAGAAGTAGTAGAAGAAATGCTGAACCGATCTTAACCATTAATACTAACTGGCAAATTGATTGCAAACAAAAGCAGATAAAAATCCACAAATAAGGCAAAGATCCTACCCACATGTTAACATGCAGTGCACTGGGTCAGCTTTCCTGTCCCCAGCTCTTCTACTTCAATAGAATCAGCATTTACACTATTCACATCTCGACTGCAAGCAAACGTGATAATTTGTATCTTGTCAAATGAATTTTTGTTACCTGTATCTGTCTAGTGAAAGATCATTTTACAAGGTTTTATGGACATTTATTGAAAAACAAACACTGGTTTGGAAACAAAAGAAAAATATTCTTGAAGCCTGAAACAGTGGGTTAGATTCATGTCTATGAAGTTCATATACTGTAGTTTGGGACCACCTGCTGTAGCAATGTCACCATAATTATAGCTGTCAAATGCTAGCAATGAGTTCTGTACATGACTCATCTGTCTTTCTCTTGCAGATTCTTTAATTTCAGATATGCATTAATCATTGAATGAGCTGATTTGCTGGCATGAACAGTTCCTATAAGCAACACGGTGAAACCCTGGTACAAACCCTGTTTTCTCTTCCCATAGAGAAGCCTTCCTCAATATCTGCGTTAGCTGCTGTTACCAATTAGCGTCCTTGGCAGAGGTGGGCAAACTCCCACAGAAAGTATTATTTCCATTCATTTGAATTGGAAGAACTCATTGGTGTCCTTGTAGCCAACTTGAGCTAAACTCTCCAAGCAGAGGTGAAGGAACTGCTCCTCTTCCCACTCCTTTTCCTATGTAAACACAATCTCATCACCTTCCCCATAGATGCCTCGGCACTCTTGTGGATGAGTAAGATGACACCTAATATCTTCAGGGACCTTTAATGCTCACATTTTTTAAAAAAATTTCCATCTCTACCATTACATTAAAATTTATTGGAGAACAAAATAAGGCAGAAGAGTGGTCTGCTGGGCATAAGGGGGAAAGCACTAATCTAATAAAGGTTGACTTAGACTGAAAACCATAACCAAGTCAGATGATTGGTAGTCTATTAAAAAAAAAAAAGACACTTACTTCATGTTCTCAAACACTACTCCTCCAAAAGCATGAAGTTTCACAATATGTTTTTAAACAAGATTTTTCCAACAGTAAACAAAATCACACCTTAACAGTTTCTGTCTCAAATGAAGTGTCCAGACCAGGTCATTGAGCTACCTAAGTGGACAGCATGGTAGGATCTCATTCAGATATTTCTCTAGCATGGAATCCATGTGTATGAGAAAGTGTTGAATTCACAGTGGGTCCATGTCTGTCTGGAGTGATGGTGGCATTGGCAATCTGTGGGATCTGCTGTGGTTCCCACAAAGATCCTGTGGCTGGAGTGAATATGTTCAAAGTGCTCTTCACAGAAAAACATATACTTCTAATATATGGTTAAGATCACCTATGTAGCCATTACTTCAGGTATCATTCAAATGAGTTGTGGAATTAAAGAAAACATTTTTTTTTAATGTTGGAGTTGAAGATTTCATAACCATAGCATAGACAATGTATGTCATACAATCTGATCTGAAACAGTGGCCCTTGTCAAGTACATAAAGCAAATCAGGTTTATATTCCAGTCCCAAAGTCTCATTACATTTTTCATTCTAAATGACTTTATTAATACAAATCTCTGTGACAACTGTCTCACTTCTAAACTCCAATTATAAAACAGAAAGGACAGAGAAGCCATAGGATATTACCATGGGTATAGACAGTAGACAGGGATACAATTGTTTCGTTATTTGTTTTGGTTTGGATTGTAAGGATTTCTATTTCAATTTTTCTGACTATCACCTTTATGTCTAATCTCCTGTCTCATGCAGCTGCCTTGAACAGGATGAGCTGTGGGCTGCTACTATCATACAATCCTTTAAAGTCTTCAGGATTACAGGGTATCTACTGAACATGTCTCCACAATCTGGGTCCAAGCACTCCCAGACAATAGTTTTAAAAGATAAACATGCAGCCAGTAGTTTAAAAGGCAAAGCTGTTCCAATCAATTAGGAATACATTTCAACTTCTAGTGTTCTACACTAGCATCTTTATGGCTGTAGTGGCTTGAAAGAAGATGTCCCCCAAAGGGAGTGGCACTATTGGAAAGTGTGGCCCTGTTGGAGGATGTATTGTCACTGTGGAAGCAAGCTTTGAGTTCTCGTATATACTCAAGCCACGCCCAGGGAGACAGTTCTCTTCCTGTTACCTTTGGATCCAGGTGTAGAATTCTCTAATATGTCTGTCTGCATGCTGCCATACTCGCAGCTGCCATGCTCCCTGCCATGATGATAATGGACTAAAACTCTGAAACTGTAAGCCATCACCTCAAATGTTTTCCTTTTGAGTTTCTGTGGTCATGGTGTCTCTTCACAGCAATAGCAGCCCTAAGTAAGACAATGCCATAGCTTTTTCATAGAACCAGTGAATGAAGCAACTTCTTTCAAACTCATTTTCAATCTCAGTGATTGCTATTACTAGTTTTTTTGGCTATGCATTTTCAGCTGTCCCTCCATATAACATATCCACTTTGGGCTATTCATCAGGGTGAATTGTTTGCCCTCCTTATGTAAAATAGAAGTATGACTCCATGACACAGTTTGTCAAAACAACCTTACTTTACAACTGTTGTCCTGGCATGAGTAACAGTTCCCTTACTCACTCACAAAAGTGAGGGGGGCACACGCTTTTAATCCCAGTACTCAAGAGGCAGATCTCTGTAAGTTTGAGGCCAGCCTGGTCTCAAGTTCCAGGACAGGCTCCAAAACTATACAGAGAAACCCTGTCTCGAATTGAAAAACCAAACCAAAAAGAAAAAAAAAGAAAGGAAGAAAGGAAGGGAGGGAGGAAGGGAGGGAGGGAGGAAGGAAGAAAGGAAAGAAAGAAAGAAAGAAAGGAGAAAAGAAAAGAAAAAAGTGATTCAGATGTATAAAAAGGAACTCAAGAGAGGGAAATTACAGAGGCAGAGAAAGAGAAAGAGAGAGTATAACTCATACCTCATATACTAGATTAGGGGAAGTGTTGATATCCTGTCATTATGCTGACCCCGATCCCTGACAATTAGCATTCAGGCAGATACTTAGACAGCTCAAAGGGCCCTGCATTGGGTGGCTAAGTCATGCATTTTGTGGCTGCTTAAGGACTCTGAACACAAGTGCAAGCTTTCCCTTTTATGCAGGCACCTCTCACCTGCTTTCTCTCTTTCCAGTTTTGCTCCTGGTCTGCTGACACCAACCCCTATCCCCTTCGCTCGGTTTCCCAATAAACTCCATGTGGTTTTTGTTGAGTTGTGTGGTTCATGTTTCATCGGCCAGAGCTGCGACAAACAACAGGAAGGACATATGAACACTGAAAGTGAAGAATACCTTTTTACACATAGAGTTCTGAGTGACCCCAAAATGGAAAAACTTGAAACACTGTTCACCATAAACCAAACTTTTGCTCTGAGATTTTCATCTTGGGGTCCTAAGCATATAGATAGGACATAACTATTGCCTAAGCAAATAAATATCACAGCCACCAGAAGTGACATTAACTTAGTTGCTGTCTTTCCCGGGATGAAATAATACCCAGAGACACTTGCTAGAACCCAAGATTCGCAGGCTTTTTTCTAGGCCCTAATATCTTCTCATCAATGCTACATTTAATGATGACACATGTCTTTCAGCATCAGCTAGGCAATGTCCACAACCAGAACCCACTTGACCCACATATCTAGAGGTCAGGGAGTACCAGCAGAGTGTGCAAGACACAAGGCCCCAAGTGTGGAGAGAATGCAATTATCACTTAGTGTCAGTGCCTAAAGAGGTCAGTGGAGAAGTCCTAGGAGACCGAACCAACTTGGTATCTCTCAGCTTAGAGTTGCTTTATATTATACCTCAGAGCAAAATGGCCACCAGATGAGATGACGACAACCAGTGGCAACTTCAGATCCTGGAGAGTCTACATTACCTATAACCCATCAGAACTGTACACACATTGCCACAGGCCTCATACCACATAACATCTCTTCTGCCTATGACTGAACAGGTAAAAATGCACACACTTTCCCTGCCCTCCTCAGCAGGCACAAGCATGCACTTTAGAGAAAGGAACAGCAGTGAAGGCAGGAGGGAGGGAAGGAAGGAGGGAGGGAGGGAAGAAGGGAGCATGTTTCCTGCTCTTGAAGACTGATGGACAGACTCCCTTTAGCTAATGAGTTCTTTAATGGCTGGAATCTGGCCCTGTGTTTTAGAACAGCTGTAATTCAAATAGGATGGACCAAAGACCATGGTACAATGAAATGATTTTCAAAAACATCATAAGGACCTTCCCTCCATGGGAAGATCTGAGGTCCCTGACTAGCACATTGGCTTTAGTTACAGACAGTGGTAGTGCAGAAGGGGCGGGGGGAGGAGGTTGCAGCTGTGGTAGAGCTAACCTTACAATAGGAAAGTAAGAAATACAGTACACCACTGCAGGTCTGAAGGGCCCCCAGGACACCTTAGATTTTTGTTGTTATTATTGTTGTTGTTAATGGAAATTATGAATTTATTTATAAACTCCCTGTCATTCCTAAGGTAGGGCAATCTGTAGGAAAGTCCTCTGGGTAATGAATGACACCTTACAACAGACACAGACACCCTGAATTATACACAGTCCTCTGACTTATAATTAAAAATGAAAACACATTCATATGTATGATTAGAATATCCCTATCTCATGAACACCAAACCCTGAGTAGGAAGAAAGGATAATTTATGCTGTACCAACTGATAGAAATGCCAAGTTTGTATACTGCATAACTCTAAGTGTTATCATTCACATTTATAGGATGATCCCTCCACACACAGAGTTGTACAGTAAAAAATCTCCACAAGGCTACATGTTGGTGAGGGTCATGAAACCCACACCTTCAGAAAACACAAGAGGATCATGTCATACTCATTTCACACTAACTCTTATGAACAATGCTTAAGCTTTAGTTTTTACTTTACTTTCAAACTGATAGTGTAAAGTTGAGGCCTATGAGCCAAAAGAAAGAAAGAAAAAAGGAAAAGAAAAAAAGGAGGAAGAGAGTGAGGAAGAGGAAGGAAGAAAGGAAGGAGGAAGGGAGGAAAGAAGAAAAGAAGGACATCAAGCAAGAAACTGAAGCAATGAACAGAAAGAAAACAACATAATCATAATTTACCTACTTGGATGGAGACTGCATCCATTAACACATCCAGCTGTCTAGAACAGTCTAGCAGAGTTTTAGACATAAGAATATGGGGTTCTGTCTGCTCATACTGTAGTCCTCTCTTATTCATGCAAATAATTTTTATCCCAATAGTGACTGCCAGTTGTATGTATTATATTTCTGCCTTTCCTCCTGATGCATTTTACCTTCTTGCCTAAAGGACTGAGAATACCTACAATGCTGAATCAAACCTTAACCCCACCCTTCTCCACCCCACCCCCCAGCTTTATGAGCAGCTTTCCCGTCTATCTCAGCCACAAACTCATGAATGCATGGTAAAAGATTTGAAGCCCAAGAAAAATAAAGATAGCTTCCAAAGGAAAAAAAATTATTAAATTACAGCAACCACACAGGTGCAGCCACAAGAAGCAGCAGGCTGTGAAGTTTTAGGAGGGTGATTATTCGCACCTATTTGCAAGACTACATTGTAATATAATCGCACCTTCTCCCATCTGCTCGCCCCATCTCAGTGTGAAAGCTTACAGCTCCATAAGACAACTACCTTCCCCACATACAATCAAAGCTATATTTGCTCTCAAAGAAAAAAAGTTCCAGTAACTGATTTTCCATTAGAAAGAACTAATAAATGAAAATCATCTGCTGATCATTCTTGGCATACTCTATGACTCTGTGCATGAATTTATATAATTATATAGCCTCTGGTTATTAACGAAAAACATACTTTACATGAAATCCTGTTATGGCTTCATGCTGGTAGAAAATTGTGATTCTTCTTGAGATCCAATAAATATTTCAAAACACTTTATTTTAAATGTCTTTAATTTCACTCTATATAACTTCCTAATTGCATTGCAGAAGCCTTAATTCCATTTGATTTTACTTCAATATTTACATTATGTAGCCTATGGCACTCTGGAATGAGAGAAGACAGTCTGCTGTTGAAAATTTAGATTTCACTTCTATACATTTGCATAATAAGAGAAGTTTAAAAACCAGATTGAATGAAAACAAGATTGGGGATGACCAGCAAATGGATTCTCCATTATTCATAATTGTGTAAAGCAACATATAACAACTAGAATAGGGGGCGGGGTTCATATTCAAGCCATAATTGTAATTGAATTGGCTAATAAAAGATGGGAGAAAAAGTCATGTGCTTGTATGTGTTTGTATATGTATGTGCATATATGCATACACACATATATACATATGTACACACACACACACATACACACACACACATATATCACAAAGTCATGAAACAAGCACATTTGCCACATAACTGTAACTCCTGGTACCTACTAATATCACATAGAAAGGGGTTGTTTATCAAAGGTATGCACAATACCATGAAGCAAGTTTTGCCTACACATATGGCTGACTTAACTCCCAAAACAGGTAAATAGTCACATACTAGAGTGTTAGGAGGGGAATTGGAATCTTTACTCTGTCTACATAGCCACCCCTACACATCTACTCAGAGACTCAGAGACAAGTAAAATTCAACCAGGATTCAAAACATTAAGGCTCATGATAGACCATAGGGAGACAGATAATGAGCATAGCCTGGAGAAATGACCTATGGTATGCAGAAGCTGAAGGCATGGTCATCAGGAAAATGAAAGTTACAGTAACTCATTGGCTGGGGCTTCTGGGACAACCACCCACAGCCCATCTCATGAGCAGCAGTAACAACAGATCTGCTGTCTTGGACAAAGGGTAGTTGAATACCCTCTGTGTTGGCCATGGTTTGCCCAGAATGCTTTAAAAAATAGTTCTTCTAATCTCTGTCTGGGTCTGTCTGGATGGACCCCAAGTATTGATAGGCTTTTTTAAAAGTGCCCTTGTGATTGGAAGGTCCTCCAGAGTTCACATACTACCATAGTATAAGTGTTTCAAACTATGGTCAAAATTACTGGTGAACACACAAAAGGGTAGGGTGGTTTTCAAACAAAATAATTTTGCCCCAGTTTTCAAGTAGGAGCTTAAAACACAATAGATTTTCTCAACCTCTGTTTAATGTTACAATGTAATTATAAGAAAATCTAGTAAGGAATAATGTGAGGCTGAGTTCTAGATGTATATTTAATGATTTTCAATTGTTTCATTACTAACATGCTATGTGACAAAGGACTTCATAATGTTAGGTTTTAAGCTACAGGAACAATTTTAGGAATCATGGTGTAGCATCCTTAGGCACAGCCTGTAAAGATGAGCTTCAAGAAAAAGATGTGAGAATGGGGAGAAGAAATGGCTGCATATGAAACATAAACAAGAATGTTCCAAAGCCAAGCCTTATTACTTTCAAGAAAATTACTAACAACATATTAAAAGCACAGTGGCTGGGAAGATGGCTCAGCTAGAAAACTGCCTGTCATATAAGCATGAGAACCTGAATTCGGCTCTCTAGCACCCACATAAAAGTCAGATGCAGCAGTGAACATTTGTGACTCCATTTGTAACTAGGAGTATAGACAGTGGATCCATGAAGCTCACTGACATGCCAGCCTAGCAGAGCCAATGAGTTCTTGGTCAGTGAGAGACACTGTTCCAAAAAATAAAGTGGAGAGCTATCAAGGAAGACACAGGACATCAGTGTCTGGCATTTATATGATTATACACACATGTACACAAACATCCAATTGCATATGTGGACATTCATATGCATGCACACACATGCATGCATGCACAAATTCAGGGGGCAATTGTTTGCTTACCTTTCTAAAGGGACCTTTCTGAAAGGTACTTCATAATTTACTTGATTAATTAAGAACTCATTAAGGAATTTTCATTGAGATGAGCCAAAAAAAAAAAAAAAAAGACAATAGGATTGTGTTACTGGATGGCTTGGTTGCTAAAATATTTGATTTATGCATGGAAGCACATATAGGACTAAAGCTGCTTCTATTCCTACTGTCTTGAAGTCAGTTACAGAATTTACCATTTCTGTAAGCATAATACCAAAGGAAAAGTTTCTCTTTGAACCTAATGTTGTGTGTAGCTGATGAAAACTGTCGTCCTTACTGATAAAAAAATAATTCAGATGGAAAACATGCACTAAGAGTAGTAGCTTCACAAAGGCAAGAAAGGGTGATGAGAAACACACATGGACCACACATGACATCATCTTGCTGAAGTTTCACCCTTCTATACCATGGGAATGTCAACCTGCTTCTTGTGGTTATATCTGATGGTATCACTAGTAAGTATGGAACTTTTTGTTCCAGTGAATGGCAATCAAGAAATCATTCTCTTTCTCTCCTTTCAAGGAATGAAAAAATCAGGGTCCTGCTTTACTGAACTTTCAAGTGGGACATAGTGATCATTACCAATTCCTGCTTTCAAGAGATACAAAGCCCCTTTTAACTTCTGGATACATACAGAATCTTTCAGAAAAGTAACATTGTGATATTTTATGTCACTTCTGCATACCCTTTTAATATCTAGGTGCTCTTGTTTTGCTTTGTGTCGTGGTTCTTAATTCTATTTTCATTGAAATTACAATAACTGGCTGGGAATGTAGTTCAACTATACAGTATATATCTAGTATGCATGAGGTTCTAGGTTCAATACCTAGAAGCTTCCCCTCCCACAGATAGATAGACAATAGGTAGGTAGATAGATATAGATGGATGTATGGATGAGATAAATAGACAGACAGATAGATGATAGATAGATAGATAGATAGATAGATAGATAGATAGATAGATAGATAGATAGATAGACAGAAGATTATTAGTAGGTGATAGGTGATAAACACATAACAGACAGAAAGAGAACTCAAAGAACATTGTTGGTCAGTCTACTTCAGTCACATAGTTCAAATTATATGCTAGCCACTCTTCACAAATGTAGATGATTCTATACAGATAAACATCATAAATCCACATTTTCCTACTGTTAAAGTATACATTTTGACACATTGCAATGAAATTATTCACTAAATTATCACATTAAAGGTTGTCCTTGAAAACAAATGTTAAAGAAATTAACAGTTTCTTATTAATACATGAGTTCCCTGTGACCTCTCACCCCAAACTTCCCTTAGTTTCAAGGAAATACCCTTTCTAGGTTTCCTTCTGAACTTCCCTGCAGTCCGATTGCACCAGGCCATCTTCCAGTGGCTTCAGGTCTCAACCAGTTCCCAATGCCAATGAAGTGTAAATGCCTCACCTGGACCACTCACTTAAAGACACTCCCTTCTTACCTTTCCTCCGAAGCTGATTTGCTAATTTGAGTTTCCAGTTACAGAGAATTGTCTCTGAAAGAAATGATGGAGCAGAACCAATGCCCACAGCTTTCCAGGTCAGAAAACTGAGCCATTCTCTGTTGTACTTTCACACAGTCCAAACCATCCTTTACCTGAACGTATGACATCCTTGCCTGTTCTCAAAAGCCTCTGCACCACCTCCAGAGCTATCTGCTTAAAGGCTCTGAATCTCTAAAGATATACAAACTTGCTGAACATTGTTAGAGGTATTGGATCAAAATCCCAGTAGATTTCACTGCCGTTTGTATAGAAATCAAAAAGCAGGAATACAGAAAGGCAAAATGTCCAAATCCACAGACTAGAGTTGAATCCCATCCAAAGAGATGGTTTAGCAAGTAAAAGGACTTGCTGCACAAACCCAATGATCTGAGTTTGATTCCAGGATCCTGGAGTGGAAGGAGAATATCAACTCTTGAAAATCATCCTCTGACATACACACACACATGCACACACATATGAACACACACACACACCAACAAATTATAGCAATAAATAAATTTCTCATTCAATATTGTAAGTGCAGGGATACATTTAGTTGTGAGCCATTGGAGACCCATGGCCAAGACAAATATTCTTAACTGGCCTCCTAAATCCCTGTTAGAACGGTCCCCTCATATACCTCTCACTCATCCACATGCTTAAATCATGTACCTGATTTTACTTAGCAGATTTTTTTCATTTCTAATGGTATTTGTGTAATACCTTTTCTTAAACAATCTTATTTTACATGCCAATCCCAGTTCCCTCTCCTTCATGTCTTCTCACTACCCTGACCATCTCCCCATCCCACCCTTCATCCACTTCTCAGAGAGGATGTGACCTCCCATGGGGAGTCATCAAAATCTGTCACATCATTTGGGGCAGGACCAAGGCTCTCCCCTTGTATCTAGGCTAAGCAAGGTATCCCTCCATAGGGAATGGGCTCCAAAAGGCCAGTTCCTGCACTATGAATAATTACTGGCTCTACTACCAGTAGCTCCATAAACTGACCAAGCCTCCCAACTGTCACCCACATTCAGGGGGCCTAGTTTGGTCTTATGCAAGTTCCCCAACTGTCAGTCTGGAATCACTGAGTTCTCACTTACTCAGGTCCACTACTTAGCAGATTTTAGTAGTTCATTTGTCTTCTAGATGTTGAATATGTTAATGTCTTTAGCAGGATGCCAAGTTGGTGTGTGAAAGCTATGCTTTGTTTTAGAATGCTTGGATATTTAACCATCCAGTTGGCTAGAGAAAATCTTCTCAGCTCAACATGATGGTAGCACATGCTTAAAGTCCCAACTCTCAGTAGGGAGAGGCAAATCAGTGGGGCAACACACTGAGTTCAAGAGCAGCCTGCTCTCCATAGTGAGAGCCCTTAGTGGTCAGATGCGGTAATGCACTTGGAAGACAAAGGCAGAAGGTCTCTGCGACTTCCACACCAGTCTAGTCTACACAATGAGTTCCAGACCAAGCAAAGTTATATGGAGAGATTCTGTATCAACAACTACAAGAAAATTAACAGTAAAGAGTTTCTTAGACCAACTTAAAGTTGAAAAATTAAAACACTGGCATAAATAACTAACATGTAATTAGATTTTGTGATTCATTCACTTGCATACATATGTATATATGTACGTGTGTGTGTGTGTGTGTGTGTGTGTGTGTGTGTGTGTGTTTGATATAAATTATAAGCCCTGGGTCATCTTCCTCATATTGCAGCATTGCATCAGACAACCTTTCTTATTTTTAAGCATAGTTTTAAATTGCCATTTCTGGGCTGAGGATTATCAGGTACTTGCCCAGCACTCAAAAGGCTCTGAATTCAAGCTTTAGGACTGCAAAAAAAAAAAATGAAATGAAATAAATTAAATTGTCATTTCTAAATATAAAGTTGGTGACAATGATATTGTAGAGTTGATCTCTTATTTTTTAAACTCATAAAGTACCTTGAAGTTTTTCACCCACAGCTATAATACCCACCTTTAGTAGTACTAAACAATAGTAGGGAAGTTTTACCATGTGTCAACTTTGCCCACAGCAGAGTTGGGGGAAAACTGCATTCCTGGGTAATACAGTTTTAACCACCCGTGGAAGAAAGGTTAATTTCTCTCATGGGAAAATTTTGGTTCAAATATGAATTTTTAAAAAATGAGAGAGAGAGAGAGAGAGAGAGAGTGTGTGTGTGTGTGTGTGTGTGTGTGTGTGTGTGTGTGTGTGTGCAAGCACAAACGTGGCAGAGAAGTATATGCCACTTCCTGTCTGAAACACGAAGTGATGGTTCTTGGTACTCCTCAAACAATGACAGAGGTTTTCTAAGAATGTTGGTGATCTCGGGTCCTCTCTGCCTCAGCAGTTCTGACTGCCTTCTTCCGGATAAACAGCAGGTCAGGCCAAAAAATGAATAGAGCAGGAAGAAACCCGCATAAATCACAAGCTAAAATCAGCTCAAATGGCCACCTTATAAAACACAGGGGTGTCTTAATACACAACTCCAGCCATCATATTTGCATAAATTCCGTGAAAGGGTAAATTGTGACTGACAAGCAAAAAGCACAAGGTGGGCCTGGGGAAAACAGTAGCTGGAATTTGGCAGATTACCCTAGATCCATCTAACACTTTCTGCTGGGAATGAATAAGCTCTAAAGGAAGGGTCGTCGAAATCATCAGCTCAAATGAAACCCAGAAAACAGTTTGCCTGTGAATGCAGCATTGCTCCAACAACATTGCTATTTTTTTGCCAAATTGTCAATCAGAACTGGCATGGTCCCCACTTGCCAATTTGTCAGTTTCCTACTGGCAAGTCTCCTGCTGTCTACACAGGACTTTGTTGATGAATCTTAGCATACATGTACTGTGGCCAAAGGGCCTAGCATTGCTCCAACTCAAATATGCACATATTATGAAGGTTTTCGATGCAATTCCAATCCTTTGAAGAACCCAAACTGAAAAGTTTTCTCCTGCCCTTTGAAGACTCACTCTAAAGAAAAAGGTAACCTTGGCTTGTGTTTTATTTTCTTGTACTAAACCAAAGCAAACTGTTATTTTAGCAATGATACCCCAATCAAAATGACTTAGAACAGTCCCTGTTAAGAACTCTCCGGGCCACTGTTGTTCATAAAGCTGCACTTTGGATCACTGCATACCATCAAGTGCTGCTTTAGTAGATGCTTGGAGACTTGCAGGTAAGGACACAGCACTCTCCTACCCTTGGTTCTGTAAGGAGGAACACAGCCATCACAACAGCTGGAGTGACCAGCAGGCTGCAGACCTCTGGCCCTGCGCACTTATTCCAGTCCACTATCAACAAACTGCACCCCCTCTGTGAACAGTTTGCGAGAAGCAAGCCAACTTAACTTCGCCCATGCTCCAGTTGTTGTGGTATTCGATCAAAGGTGCTCTTGCTCTCAGCTATGCTTATGTAATTTCAATTTTAGATAAAAATTCCAATTGAGAATAAAGTCTCAAAGATAATGGCCATAGCCCAAACATTTGAAATGGATTGACCATTCCTTTGTTTCAGAGAATACAGATTTCTTTTTGTCAACTGCTTCAATAATTATTAGGCTCCCTGAAATTTCCTGAAGTTTGTTAATGTGCATCAGATAGCATAGGACTTAAGTTTTTCACCACACGCGCGCGCGCACGCACACACACACACACACACACACACACACACACACACACACTAGCACAGGAGGCAAAGACTTTGTCCATGCTCAAGATAATTAGTCTTCAACATTCTAGGTGACTGATTAAACACTGATTTCCTGAACACAGTTTTCTTCATCAAATACCTAACACAACTCTGATTTTGATTTTTATTTCTTTCACATTTTAAAAGTGCATAACTAAAGTTCCTAAATGAAATAGCCAAATGGCTAGATCAGTGTGTGAGGCTCTTCACTGACCAAAGCCCTAATATTTGTTTGTTTGTTGTTTGTTTTTTATATCCTCCCCTTAAAATCAGTTCCTTACTTACATATCTACATAACTATTTAATTAAATTTTATAAGCTATGTATCAGGGCTGAGGAGATAGCTCACAGTCCATAATGTGCTTGTCATACGAACAGTGAGGACTCGGTTTAATCTTCAGGACCCAAGTAAAAAGCCAGGACCCCTCCTGGAAGGCATCACCCTACGTGTGGAGTGGGGGAGGGGGATGGGAGGGGAGGATGGTCCGGAGGCATGAGAGGGTGGGAGAGAGGGAGGGAGGGAAGAAGGGAGAGAGGGAGGGAATGAGAGGGAACTGGGATCTTTATGTAAAATAAAAATAAAAAGTAAAATATTAAAAAAGCCAGGTAATGTAAACTTGCAATCACAACACTGGGGAGACAGAGACATGAAGAGTGACATAGCCTAATTTGGGACTAAGAAGCCAATGAGAGACGTCTCAAAAACAAAAACAAAAGGTAGACAGTGCCTAAGGAAGCATAAGACCACGTTGCCCTCTGGCCTCTATAGACACATGTATACATACACACATGTATTTACCCATGGGCATATACATATATATGTATATATATATATGTATATGCACATATGCACACATCACATATATACACAACACATATACAAACCTATATATCAAACAAGAAATCTAACTACTTTCCAGGGTTTTACTTTATTTTTAATTTACAAGCCCTGATTGAAACTTGTTGAACATGCCAACCATATGTATAGCTATAGAGTCAGGCAGGTTTGCTTCTGTCATTGCTATGTAATTGCTTTCTCCATTGCATATGTGTTTCACACTTAGTGCTTTCAAGCAAAGGCTCTCATAATGCCGCTTTTGACCTTTTAAAGCATGGGCATAAACAAAGAAATTGCAATGCACCAAGAAGAGCATTGGGTGTGTTCCAAGACACTTAAAAGTCACCACTGCTACTGTCATGATTTGGTACATACATTGTCTTGATAATAGATAAGTTTGCCAATGGCATATAAAGAATAGAATTATATAAACAGAAAAGCTCTCTTAAAACTACAGTTTCCTTCAAATGACTAGGAAAGGCACAATGATATAGAGAATGCCTCATGCACATCTTCCAGTAATTTAAAACCTGCTGATGCCTCAAAGAAATATCTAGAGCAATATTGTGCTTGGAGGGGATTTTATTTTATTTTTCATCTAACACTGCATCCATCTGGAACAAATCTCCCTGGGTGTGTTACATCTTGAAAACACTATGAAAAACATTCATTGGCCCTGCCACCCCCTTCCCCAGATCACATAACCCTGGCTGCCCAGCATATCCTGACCCAGACCGTGGGGGGGCCACTGCTGAAGTGATGGGAGTTGTTTCAGGTGTGGTTTCTGGCATTGCAGCTTCAGGAAGGAAGAATATCTGAATGAGCTAGCCATCCCACTGGCCTTCCCAGTGTGCCTAAGCAGTGTGCCAAGTCAGGAGGTGGCTGTTTGACTCAAAAGAAAACTGGTACTGTTGGTGTCTCTTAGCAGATACCCTCAATGTGTTCAGAAGAGTCAAAAAAGGCAAGGGAAATTCCGGTCACACTATTAGTAAGTAAACAAGTACAAAACTTGTTTTAGGTTTTTCTTTTTTTTTTTCTTTTTTTTTTTTTTTTTTTTTTTTTTTCCTAAGTTAAAGTTAACCTTCATTGGATCCCTAAAATTTTATCACCAAATCCTTTTCTGGATAAAAATTAATATAATTTAAATCACTCACAATCCCTCAGTATCACCATCCACAAAATGTTCAGACTGTTTTCATTTGGGTACTATTTAAAAGTATCTATTCTGGAATGGAATCATATGTCAATTTTTCAAAAGTCGATCCAAGGCATAGCCATGTTGATAAAAGTGTGCCCGGTCTCGCCTCTGCTCATGGGTGCTGATCTGATCAAATAATTTCTTGGGTCTGCTGTGGAGGAGACAGACTAGTTAGCACAGCTTTGATGATACCTCCTAGAGACACACAGTACTTACACCACCTCAGTTATACTGGTTTCCCTAAGTACTCCTCCTCCTTATCCTTGTTAATCTGTGAGGAAATCCAATCCCCCTTTCATATAAACTGAAAGCATGTGGGCTTAGGAGAGGAAGACTGAGAAAAAGTATGAATTGGATTTCCTTTGTTATTCAAACCTCAAAGCCATGTATAGGTACTAAACCAAAAAAAAAAAATTATTTTCAAGGACAGACAACAGATTGGATGCAGTACTAGCCTTAGAAAATGTTTCAAGTTACAATTTTTAAACATGTCTTCCTTCCTAAAGCGGGAACCCCTTGAATTTGGGTCTGTTAGCAAGATGCTATTTTAAATTCCTAACTGGTAGTTTTTTTTAACCCTTCATGATCTCCCGATTTTATAACCCTATTTGAAAACACAGTCCAGAATCGAAAGTACCTTGATAATTTTAATCAAGCCCAATAATTTTGTTGCTTGTAAATACATAAGCATGTAGAGTCCCTTTGCAGATAAAATTTCTAATTAATTTAAAAAGGATAATCTTTATAATGTATTTTCTTGGTGTAATAATGGCTTACTAGGTACTTTAAATAAATCTCTGTAGAAATCTGTCTTCCCCAACTATAATAAATAAATTTTAAATAGTTATCATTAAAACTAAAGCAAAGATGCAGAAGCCATCTAAGGAGCCCCCTTTTCCTTTTCCAGAGTGAGGCACCCTATCCTGAGGAAGTTTGGGGAAACAGAGAACCAAGATTGTCAATACATAAAAAACATTCGACTAAAGTAATCTTGAAGTATCTATATAAGATAAACTTTTAAATACCAAACTATGGTTTATCTATTTAATATAATGTTATGCAGTAACTGATAATAGCCAACAATGCTTGAAAATAGTTAATATTTTATACAATCTACTGAAAAATACAATTTGTATATGTTATTGCAATTTTTAAGAGGACATGTAATCTATACTAATAAAATACTATAATTACTTTGATAAAAAAGATTTTAAGTCAGATGTTTAGTGAAATTAATTTACAAATATTAGAGGATTTATCTGAATAATTTTTAAGAAAGAAAGAAACTTAAATTAGCAACAAAATAATAAAGTTGGGGTCATTTTATAAAGAAGGCAGAAAATGGATAATTAGTATCTAACAATCAAACCACATATCTATCACCAAGTAAAAATGTTTTTAATCTTCAATTTTTGTGAAAAGGGAACAAATAAAAATAACTTTTGCAGTAAACAACTGTAAGCCATCTTGAAAGTTTGATTTCCAGAAATCCTACACATGAAGTTTTAAAATTAGTGGACGTTTCTGTGGATAATACTATTTCCAGAATTGAGCAGCACTTTGTGTAGGTTTGCTGTGCAGAATGAACTGTTGTATAATACAGGAAAGAGAATACTAGTTTTCTTGCAACCATGTGTGTTGCCTTCTACCTGAGAACCAACTATTGCGAAACCTCAGCAATTTGACATGCTCACCTTGAGACTGGGCCTCATATTTGAACCAGCAACTTATATGAAGTTTGGTAAGCACTCTGGTTTGAATATGAAATAAAAACGTACCTTTTGGGGATCCTGTCCTCAAACCTACCTTTTTACAGACGCAACATTTCAAGAAATAAGAAAGTCAAAATTTAGTCATTAGAATAACATGCATCAAGGAAAACAGGAGTTAGTGGAAAGAAAGATTGATATCCACAATGAGCTATAATTTAGAATTATTCTCACGCCATCATGAGTGTTTGATGTTTAACCTTTATACATTTTTAATTCAAGAGCCTCAGCCATACTCACTTTATCTTTCCTTTTAAGCCCCTTAAAACACTGTCACAGTAAGATTCAAACTTGACCAATAACTAGGCATTAGACAGTTCTAAATGACATTTGAAAATTAAAGCAATAGTAGGTAAAAATTAATTTTTACAGTTATGAAATAAAGTAGCCAAGAGCATCCATTTAAATAACACACAAATTCTAAGAATAACTAAGTAGATTTAATTATATGTACAAATATCATGAACAATACCAAAATGAATTCTACGTCATATTTGCTTGTTTAGTTGAAGTCATGTAGCATTTTGAAACTTGCTACATCTAAGTAGAGAAAATCAATCAAAAGGTCATTTAAAGCATGCCAAATAAAATATAAAGTGTGAATCATACACATTCTACTGATAAGTTCATATCAAAATAAAAATGAAACTTCAACTTTGTCTGTGTTGTTTTAACTATGCCTAAGTTAAGAAGAGTTAATATTCAAATATTATAAACCACTTTCTCTACTGCACCTGTGATGAGTGATTTCACATCTTTTGTAAGTAAAAAAAAAACTGAGAAAATTAATAACTCAATGCTAATGCACTAATAGAAATAATAAATACATCCTTTTGTTTGCTCCAATCAGTTGGGGTCTAAGCTCTCTATCATGATGCACATTAATATGTTAGTTACTTCACATCTATGTTTTAGAGACAATTTTAAACTTTGGAGCTAAGGTTAAGCTTAATTTCTTTCCATGTACTAAGATTATTAAATATTTCAAACTATATCTTTTCATCTCCAAGAAACTGACAGTTTTTAAACAATCGTTACAATTACTGTATCCCTCTATTTTAACAAATGCTTTGTAAGCATGCACCTTTCTCATCACTAAAATACAACCTCAGAGCTCTCTGTACTGACATCTCCCCAGGGTGATCAGCATTCCGGCCACTTAATGAGCTTTACAGGGAACTCTCACAATTCAGCCTAATTTAATAGACATAATCCTCTTTTTCAACTTCCTTCTAAAGTTTGCTAACAGATCTCCATCAAGGATCAAGCCAGGAAGAACTCTTTGGCACTCTGAATTGGAAATGCCCCTTTGATCTCCCACACAACTTAACAGCTGCATTACTGTACACTTAAGAGAAACATGAAACTCACCAGATTTGATTGTTTGTTTTTCATTTGGGCAGCCTTCAAACAGATGAGCCTCAATGACTCCAGCTGTCTCCTCACTCCATTCTGCCAAAACCCGGAAGGTGCGACAGGTGCAGAGAGAGCAGCAGCCAGCAGTGTGGTCCAGGAGGACTGAGGCGGAGGATGGCCAGCTCAGGGCAGTGCAGAGCAGGGAGGGGAAACTGCTACAGGTTGCAGTGATTGGCTTCAGCAGTTGCTTTCCAGCTTTTCCTCCAGTGGGTGGTAAGTTTGCAGATGAAGACTAACTCTGTGCTCCTCTTGCTGACTCCGAAAAAGCCCCAGTGCTCCTATGTCAACTAAAAGTGGGGAGGGGGAATACAATTAGTAATGAATCTTTCATCTGGTCACATCAACTACCATGTAAAGCAAAGGAAGTCATGTCTTTTTCCTTGGTTTCCTTACTGGATGATAATTGCCAACTTTACCCTACACTGTCTGTGAAGCGCATTGATTATTAATACTTGCATGAAACATTTCCTGACCCAGGTCCTATTTATAGCCGAAGTCTCCTTTGTTTACAGCACCCTTGTGGGATCAGGAGGGAGGCTACCATTTACCCTGCGCAGCATGGGACTTGACTCTCCAAGGCTCATTACTCTCACTAAATACGAAATAACATGTTCCCAATGGTAACCAAGCGATTGGTGGCTCCATTGTCCTTCCCTTCCTTGTTCACCAATGATTGGGCAGGGCACTTAAGGTGAAGCAGGTGTAGAGCCGCACCAGGTGGTGACGAGCAAGTGCCACCTCTGAGGTGGCATCCTCAACAGGGGAATGTGCTGACTCTCTCTGGAGATGCCCAGGTTTGCTGTTTTCTCCACACCATGTAGAGCTCTAGAAACAGTCAGGCGTCCAGGCAAACCATCTTTCACCTTCCTAAAAGTTCAGAAATGTAAAATACCCATTTCTCCTTTTCCTGGCCTTACTCGTGTCTTTCTTTTCTGTTTTACGATGGAATTGCCAGTGGGTAATGACAATATGCAGAAGGGCTTTCTCAAGCATGTTCCTAAACTGGTTCTTACTCTCCTGATCCTTCACTCTGAAACGAAGGATACTGGTTTTACCAACTTCTAAAATGTGTGGAGAATTATGCAGTAATGCCAACAACAAATCAATTGATTAAATGCCTGACTACTTAAAAGAACATGGTAATAATACACAATATATGTGATGTGGCTTAAAGCCCCTTAGCACTTGGTGCACACATTCACCAGGAATTCCCGGTGGGAAAACCTTAAAAAGGTTTTCACTTCCTTTATCAGGTCACTGAAGCCCCAAAAGCTCTGTGACTTATTTGATAGCCCAAGGTAAGTTCACTGCTTCACAGGAAAGCCCCCACGTTTCCTATTGTCCAGAGGTCTGGTTCTTTGAGAATACTTTTCTACTATGTATTATTATATTTGCTTCCTGTTGTTGCATAACTCACCCTCACAAGTTCAATGTCTTAAAACAACATGTATTTGTTCTTCTCTCCCAGTTGCAGGAGCCAGGGTCCCAGTATGGACATTGCTCAGAAACTTGCCTCACTACCATCCCTTTGTAGAAGTCAGGATCTCTTCACAAATCCATGTGGCTGCTGGCAGGATTTCATTCTTGGAATTGTGGAACTGAGGTCACTGGTTTTGTTGCTTTTTTTCAATCAGCAACCACTCTCAGCTAGTAGGGTGACCCACATTTCCTCACCATGTGAACCTGTCATGCCATAGAGGCATGCCAACAAAACAATCTACCCACACTGCTAAGAGTCATATCTAACATACTTACTCATGTGTTACTATCACATCATCTTGGCCACAGTCTAAAGTGTGTGTGTGTGTGCGTGCGTGCATGCGTGCTTTGCCAGCATTTGGGGAGATGAGATTGTCTAAGACCATGAATAATTATACCTTAAGTGCAACATAAACAAAAGTATGGGTTGTAACAGCCCACTCCTTCTGAATAGCAAATGCTAAAAGATGAAATGTATCACTCCTTTCTGTTCAGCAGCTGTTTAGGTTTTGTTTTGTTTTGTTATTTTCTTTTTTTTTTTTTTTTTTTTTTTTTTTTTGTTCCTTTTATTATCCTGAAGCCATGAGACATTTTTTTAGTGTTGCTCTGCTTATTTCTTTATTACTCAGACCAAGAAAACTGTAACTATGGTCTATCTAGGTCTGAGGCTACTTTACTTAAAACACAAGGCAGTTCCCAAAACCTACTCCTCTTTTGATGCCATGCAAGAGAAGTACCCAGATGCCTTTCCAAATGGGTAGCCCTGGGTTTTGGCCATGGTTCAGCCATTCATCAGCTATGTGATATTGGAGGAACTGATTGAACTTTCTTCACCTATGAAATATAGATGAAGAGCCTATCAACAGACTCACACTAACAGGGCCTCAAACAGCATTGCATGAAGCCTTTTCCTCAGGAAAGTATTTCACTTTACTCCATGAGATTTATTGGCATGATTGTAACTTCAATAGATGGAAGTGGGTGATGATGAGAGATGTCATTCTGTAAATATGTTTCTCATACTGGTTAATGAATAAAGCACTGTTGACCAATAGGAAAGCAATATAGGTGGGACTAGGAGACAAAGAGGATTCGAGGAAGTAGTAAGGAGGAGTCAGCATGTAGAGACCCAGGAGAACACAATGCCAGCCCCTCTTTCCGGTAAGATGAGACCACATGGAAATACTCAGATTAATAGAATTGGGTTAATACTTAAGACAGAGCTAGCCAATAAGAAACAAGTAACTGGCCAACAGCATTATATCAAATACAGTGTCTCTGTGTGTTATTTGGGGCAGGCGCCATGGTGGGACCAGACCAGCGGGGGGAAACCTACTCATAACAGGGTATTTTGTTTGTTTGTTTGTTTGTGATTTTGTTTCTTTTTTGTTTTTAACCAGTGTTAATGTCTTTGAGCTATGGCCCTATCAGATTTGTATTCTGGTAAATTTGGAGATCGTCAATTGATAAAAAAAAAAAAAAATTATTTGGAAGTTCACTTTCTCTCTGTGTGGTCATTCTATAGGACCTTAGGCTGCCTATAGGCCTGGTATAAGCTTTTGGTTATAATCATTGTTTGGTACATTAAGATAATACATGCCAAAGCTTTTTGACATTACAGAACTTCTTTAAATATAACACAAATACAGTATAAGTGATTACAAAAGTAGGAGACTAAATAAATCAAATGTTTTTCCTTTCTCTGCTCTGACCCACCTCCCTTCTTTTTTAAAAAGTATTTTTTATTGAAAATACTTTTTTCATGCAATATATTCTATTACAGTTTCCCCTTTCTTCTCCTATCAGTTCGTCCCCACCTCCCCTCCCATCTGGATCCTCATCCTTCTTGTCCCTCACTAGAAAACAGACATTTAAGAAATGGAAACAATACAAGATAAATCAAAATCAATTTGGAATATGACAAGACAACCAAACAAGAAAAACAGCCATAGGAAAAAACACAAGGAATGCATATACATGCAGAGACATACATATATACATACAGGAATCCCCCAAAAAATCATATATATATTAGCAATATGAAATAAAGAACTTCCAATGCTGTTGACTTTGTTTGCTGTTGGCCTTCTACTGCTGCGAATAGGGCTTACCCTTAAGAGAGGTTCTTTCCTCAACGAGACTCCCTTGAAGAAAATGAACATTCCATTTGCGGAGCTATCTTCTGGGTTAGGATGGGGACGTGTTCCGTACCAGGCTTTTTCTTTTGGGCCATCAACCAGCTCAGCCTTAGCTCTTTTCTGGCTAGCACGTTTAACTTAAATTATCCTTTCTCCCTTTATCTACCTTTTGTCTTGCAGCTTTTTACTTTTCTTTCTTTCTGTATGTCCTACTTTCGCTGCTTCTGTCTTTCTGTCTGGCGTTTACCTGCCTTCTTGCCCCAGGAGTGTCCCTTGTTTTCTCCTCCTCCTCTCATTCTTCTTCTCTATCAAATCTAGATTTCTCCTCCTATCTATTCTCCATGCCTGGCAGCCCTACCTATCCCTCTCCTGCCTAGCTATTGGACATTCAGCTTTTTATTCGAGTAATCAGGTACATTAGGCAGGCAAGGTAAAACAAATGCAACATATCTTTACATAACTAAACAAATGCAGCATAGACAAAAGTAACACCTTTACACAGTTAAAGTAATATTCGGCAGTACAAATGAAGGGAGCACATCTGCCTAATTAAAATAGTATTCCACATTGTGTCCACTTCTCTCAGCTCAAGACGCACTTCCCTTCTTGAATTTGCTCTCTTTCCACCTCCATAGCTGAGCCACAATGTGAAGGCTATTTCCTTCAATAAGAGGAGTACAGAAACTCCCTCATAATCAAAAAAAGAGAGAGAGAGAGAGAAGAGGAGGAGGAAACGTAAGCCAGTGTTTAGCTTTGAGATGCAAATAAACATCTTTATAAACCCAAGGGGAAAAAAATTATCTTTCAAAGCTAAAATCCTCTCAGTTTTCCAGAGCAAAGTCCAAAGGTAAATGGAAACTGAGCAGTGAGTATCCAGAAATGATGTCATAGAGCAGAGAAGATTCAGAGGATGCTTCATGAGGGCTAGCATGACATCTGTGCCACCAAGTCAGGCTCAAGCCCCCATTTCTCAGGACCTTGGCTGTGAGGCCACAAGGACACTTGATGGAATAACAGAGTCAGCTGAGACTAGCTTTCTCTGGAGTCCTGGAAAGAGTCTAAAATGCTCTGAGCAAGTCAAGATGGCTATGAAGGACCAGGGTGCTGAGATGGTAAAGACAGCACTGGTTCGTGGACCTTAGAAACCTCAGGGCACACTAGGAGATGGCTCTAAGACAGAAGGTATGATTCCTTCCTAAAGGCCAAGAAAAGATGTGACCCTCCAAGACCAGGTTTTCAATAGCAGGCATGTATAGTGTAAGACTCTTCAGGTCAAAGGAATGGCAGGACCTTGTTGTACCAGGAGCACCAATACACAACTAACCAGGCAGGTGCCAACAGAGGATTCCCCAGGTCTAGGCAAGAAAAGTGGAACCCAAGTGTCTAAAGACAGACACGCAAGTACAGTTCCCCCTCCCTGTAGCAACAAAAATATCAGCCACACCAACTTTGCCTGTCCTCTTCCAAAGAGACTGATAAGATGCAAGGTTAAGGTGGAGAATGGAAACCTCTCACTGTCCTACTTGAGAAGACAAACAATGCATAATCATGCACTATAAAGTTCTACTTAAACACATATGAGATATGATGTGACTATATGGATTGTATTAAACTGGGTTTCCTGTTAAGATACCATTTCTTGTTGGGGTATCTTTAAGGAATATATTAAAATTGATGTATCATCAGTAGAAGCATCCGCTTTATGCTACCAAATAAAGACTTGTGCTTCTCCATTTTAGTATGATTCCTAGACAGATGACTACCTTTTAAATACCTATTGTTTAAATACCTATTATATATATATATATATATATATATTATTTATATATATATATATATATATCTTGAGTTCTTGAGTAGGTGGTCCTGGACCTTCAGTGGTTGTGTGAAAGTAATTCTCCCATCCTTGGTGAATTTTTACAATGGAGGAAGAAAGTTAATGAAGTGCCTTGTTGTTCAGTGCAGTGTGTTTAATAATGGGAGGTCAGTTTATAGAGTGGGAAGGGCCACCAAACAAGTTTTAGGGACACTGGAAACTTTCATGAAGTGAATGAGCCCTTAGTCAAGCTCTGGAGGGAAAATTTGCCCCTTGGTAGAAGAGAGAGTTGGCTCTGGCAATGAACTCAGCAGGTGCACTGGCTGAAGCTGTCCATAAATACACAATATATAACGATCGGGGAGCTAGTCAGCTTGGTTATGGAGTTGATGTCTATTCCAGGTTTTTCTTTCTTTCTAATGACAGATTTGAGATGACTCACTAAAACCAAAAATGCCATTCTCCAGGATCTAAAAATTACCCTGCATTTCTTAGGCAAGACTCCTATTCTTTGTGTATTGCCCCAATGAATAATTCTCATGTCTTGACTAGCCTTGCACTCTTCAATGCTTTGTTAAAAATGGAACGATAATGGGCAGGAAATCATCCACTGCACTGAGACATCCAAGAATTAACATCCCCAAGCACGATCTATAAATATAACTGTGAGTAATGATCTGGATGGTGCCTAACTTCACATTTTATTAGTTTACTTAATGTCTTAGTAATTTTTTTAGCTCCTATAGATATAGATACATGTCCCACCCTATCCCATTCACTAAAATAGTCAGGTCGTAGCAAGTGCAAGACATCAAAAAGGACTATGGCACAGCCTAATATTGAACCTGTGGATTGTGTCACTCTCAGTTTCAAACAGATACCAAGAAGCTCTGCTCTAGCCTCCAAGTTTTAAAATCTCCAGCAGTAGCTCATCAAGTTCACCCACTCTGGTTTGTTCTGTGGCATGTCTTAAGCAAGGTGCTTTAATCCAGTCCTGGAGCCTCACACACAATTCCCCTATCACGATCTCACCCTATCAAGTAAATTCCAGCTAAGGAAGTAAGGAAGCAGATAAAGCAGGGCAAGAAGACACCAGACTATCCTTTCAGTAACTCTCTGCTCATGCAACATTTCTGCAACTCCAGCAACTGCCCAACAATGAGTGACCCTAGCTCTCATCACTCAGTCCTTCCCCTGGCTCTTCAATGTCCCTTCCTCCCACTGTCTCTGAAGTTACTATGCATGACAGTCAGTTTACCATATGGTTTCCAGTGTTCAAATTCCAGTGGAATTATGACCCCCCAAATGATTTGTTGAAATCCTAATAAACAGCAAAAAAAAAAAAAAAATGGTAAAGACCTAGTTCCCTTCAGAGACTATGAAGAGTAACTTGGCTCAATAGTTAACTCTTTACAGATGTAATCAAGATGGGGTCTTTAGATTGGGTCCTAAGCTAATATGACCATCATCTTCATTAAAAAAAAGAGGGTAATTTGAACACAGAGATATTCATGAACATAGAAAGAACATTGGGTAACAGGCTAGGCAACCTGGCATGTTCCTTCTACAAACTGAAGAATGCCATGGGTTGTCAGCAAATCACCAGAAACTGGGTGAGGGACTTTTCTTTGCAGCCCCTCAAGGAAGCTATTCCTTCCAACCCCTTGCGCTTGAAGTTCTAGGCTCCAGAATCAACACAGCAATTATCTGTAAAAAGCCTTTACTATGTGGCACTTCCTTTGGGTAATTGCCCTCCCTGAGGATGACTTGCTTATAATTAACAGATAGTGGCAGAAGTGGCAGGCTTTATCACTGCAGAAGGAGAAGCACAAGAACCTGGTTTCAGGGTCACCCGACATTGCACAATGCTACCCTGTGTAGAGGCTCACATGCTGACACAGCAAAGCCAACCAACTACCACCCAAGTGATGAGGATCCTTCACTCTATACAAGCACTCACAGGTAAGGCTGCAGCCCCAGTCAGCTCTTCAAAGATTCTGAGCCAAAGAACTTCATGCCACCCATGCCCATGTCCTTGACCCTCAGAATCCTATCATATAGCATTTTCTTCTTTCAAGCCATGGAATTTGGGACAATTTGTTACAGCAAAATAGATAATTAAAACAGGGTGTTTTCTTCATAATGTTTTCATCATAAGAATGTTTACTTTCAAGGAGGATCCTAAGAGAGACATAGATGGTCCCTCAGAGAAGGGGAAAGGAACAAGATCTCCTGAGCAAATTGGGAGCATGGGGGGAGGGGAGAGGGAATTAAGAAAAAGAGAAGAGGTGAAGAGGAGGGGAGAGGAGGACATGAGGGAGCAGGAAGATTGAGTGGAGGAGGGAAATACAAAATAGCAAGAAAAGAGATACCATAATAGAAGGAGCCATTATAGGTCTAAAGAGAAATCTGGCACTAGGGAAACATCCAGAGATCTATAAGGATGACCCCCAACTAACAACCTAAGCAATAGTGGAGAGGCTACCTTAAATGACTTTCCCCTATAATGAGATTGATGGCTACCTTATATGCCATCCTAGAGCCTAAATCCAATAGCTCATGGAAGCAGAAGCAGAGATCCACAGCTAAGCACTGAGCTGATGAACTCCTGGAATCCAGTTGCAGGAGAAAGGAGTGATTAGCAAAGGGGCCAAGAAAAGGCGAGAGAAACCCACATAATTTCTGACCTGGACAAGGGGGAGTTCATGGACCCCCAGACTGATAGCTTGGAAACCAGCATAGCAATGACCTAGACCCCCTGAATGTGAATGTAAGCTAGAAGGCCTGGGCAGTCTATGGAGCCTCTGGTAGTGGAACAGTATTTATCCCTAGTATATGAATGGACTTTAGGATCCCATTCCACATAGAAGGATACTCAGCCTGGACACACTGTGGAGGGCTGAGGCCCTACTCCAAATGATGTGAGAGACTTTGAAGATCCCCCGTGAAAGGCCTCACCCTCCCTAGAGAGCAGAAAGGGGATGGGATAGGGGTCCAGTGCAGGAGGGGAGGGAGAGGGAACTGGGATTGACATGTAAAACAAGATTATTTATAATTTAAATTTTAAAAAATCATTAAAGAAAATAAGAATGCCTGCTTTTGTTTTCCAGTTTCCATCATCTAAGCAACCAGTCTTGCATTAAATCTCATGTCTTTTAAGCTCAGAGGAGTTTCTGTTCTGAGTCTGCCTGATACACACCAGTGTCATATATTCTAAAGTACATGGGTACCTTAGCAACCAACATTATCCCTACACATTTCATGTATACAAGCTACAACTGAACATTTTAATGAACCCTCCAAATAATAATAAAGCAAATCTTTTCTTCCTTATAAGCAGTGGTATGAACTCACGATAGAATGCTGATTTCCATTTCAACTGGTCAGAAAAAAATCTTCAAATAACTGCCAACAAGAAAGAGTCACTATTTCTAATATCATACCAACATTTCAGGCTCTTAGAAACAAAAATGAAGTGAGCATTTATTATTTATGTACTGTCACATTATGTATGGTTATTAATAATAACTGACATTCTACCAAGTGAATTCTGAATTCCAGAGAGGCATGGGGAAGCGACATCTTAATGACAGCAGTAACTCCTTTATTTAGGAGACTGGTCATTTCTACTCTGCAGGCTTTGCCTCAGCTTGGAAAAGGGACATGTCTAAAGGCAGCTTATCCACCCATGATCATCCTTGCTCATTTTCAGCCTCTCAAACCCATACACTTTAATTCCTACACTATCTAATTACAAATCCAAACATTGCATTTCACATTCAGGGGCCACATTTAGAGCATTTTCCTCAAATGTCTCTTCTTATCACAGAGAATTAAAAATTCTCATTTTCCAGCAATTTCCTTAAGTAGCTTGTTTTGGAGCTCCATTTCCCTGGAAAGGAAAAATAAATATTTATATTTTGCCCAAAAGATTACAGAACTATTCAATGTACTGAGGTGTAATTGTTATCAACTGTTCTAGTTTGCTTTACTGGTTCTGTGATAGAAACACTGACAAAAACCAATTTAGAAAGGAGGGGGTTTATTTGTCTTCCAGGTTTCAATTCATCATGAAGGGAAGCCAAGGCAGGAACTTGGAAGTAGGAGCTAAAGCAAAGACCATGGAAGGAATGAGACTTACTGGCTTGTTTATCCATCTTTCTGACACAGCTAGACCTACTTGTCCAGGTGGCACCAGCCACAGTAGCTGGGCCTTCCTACATCAATTAGCAATCAAGAAAATGCCCCCAGACGTGCCTCAACCTGGTGGAGGTAATCCCTTAATTGAGGTTTCCTCTTTCCAAGTATGTCAAGTTGACAAGCTAGATCATCCACCACATTGATTTAGTTCATCTGTTTTTAAATCTTAATTGTATACATCCTTACACACATACTGTGTTCATAAGAATTATCATACAATTGTATATTCCCCCTTGATAATATCCATCCACTTCTCTACCCTGCCTTCTCACATCCCCCATTAGTCTTCTGTATTGCCCTAGAAGCTCTGCTTCTGCTCTCATATCGTTTATGATAATGTGTATCTAAAAAATAGGAACCACAAACGAGAGAATACTGGCTTCATTCATAATTTGATTATTGCCATTGCATCTGTTGCAGGGCTGTCATTGCATTCTGAGAACTGCATTCTTCATTGTGGCAGAAAACAACCGCAATGTGTATAGGTCCTCCGTCCATTACTCTTGTTGGTTCTGCAATTTAGCTAATGTGAATACAGCTTTAATGAACATTGCTGTGTAACTACGTCTGTGACACGGTGACCATGGGTCCTGTGAGTAACTACACAGATGTGGTACAGCTGGATCTTATGGTAGATCTATTTTCAGAGTTTCAATGCTCTTATCTTTCTCCCCTCACTGTGAATTCTAGTTGGACTTAAAGCCTGCTCAAAGGGAGGGAATTTATTTCTGACACTGAAAACCTAATCAGCTTCATAAGTCTAATAATTTCATGAATCTTAGAAAATAACCTACTACTGCCACTTTGCTAGACCAACATAATTCCTTGGGGTTATCATCCAGGCAAATACAAACCTGTCCCCACCCCCTTGGGGACCTCTGCACATGTCGAACAATATGCGCTCCACACTCTACACAAGCACAAAGGTCCTTTTAAGAGACAAATTCCACCCACTCCTGCTCTCTTCCTGCCCTTTCTCTTAGGAGGCATGTCACTCTGTCCTTTCTGTCTCGCTCTTTCTTTCTCTCTGTTTCTTTCTCTCTCTCTTCCCATCCCTTCCCTTACTCCTTTCCCTTTCCCAATAAAGCTTGCCCAGTAACCTAACTGCCTAGCATGTTTGTCCTGCCATGGGATCCTCCAAAGTCCCCCTCAAGTATCACAATACTACATTGAGAATCTTACCCCCTCATACCCAGGGATAAGGGTTGCTACCACCCCTCATCAAAGCAGCCTCTTTTTACAGCAAATGGAGACCATCACAGAAGTCATAAGTGCACACAATGCAAAGACAAACAAAGCATAGGGAGAAAAGCTGAAATGGACAAATTCATTTTCAAGTGTTTTGAGTGACATTCATCCTGATTTCCATAATGAATAAACCAATCTACATTCCCACCAGTCATGTATAAGGGACCCGTTTGCCACATCCTCACCAGCATTTGTCATTTGTTTTCTGAACGATTGGCATTCTAACTGGGGTGAGATACAAGCTCAATATAGTTTTGATTGACACTTCTTTGACACCTAGTAGGGTTGAATGTTTTTCGTGTTTATTGGACACTTTTATTTCATCTTTTGAGAACTTTCTGTTCGATTCATAAGCCCATTTATTGACTGGGTTCTTGAACGTCTTGAAGCTCAGTTTTTGTTTTGGGGTTTTGAGGTTTTTGTTGTTTTTTTTTAAAGTCCTGTATATATTCTACACGATATGTGTGTGTGTGTGTGTATGAAAAATATTCTCTCCCATTCTGTGAACTACATCTTTATTCAATCTACTGTTTCTTTTTCTATACAAGCCTTTAATTTTTTATATTTTATTTATTTAAGAACATGTATATGTGAACATACAAATACCATAGCATGCACAGAGGTCACAGGACAACTTATGGGAGTCTTTTCTCTCCTTCCATCATGTGTGTCCTGGGAGTCAGACCTAGGTTTTTGGGTTTGCCTTCACCTTCAAAGTGGTAGATACCTTTACCTACCAAGCCATCTCACCAGCTCCAGGTGCCTTTTTGTTGTTGTTGTTGTTGTTGTTATTGTTGTTTGTTTGGTTGGTTTTTTGGTTTTGTTTTATTTTTCGAGCCTGTCCTGAATCTAGCTGTGTAGACCAGGCTGGCCTCAAACTCACAGAGATCCTCTTGCCTTGCCTCCCAAGTGCTGGGATTAAAGGTATGCACTACAAACACCTGGCTCCCAGATGCCTTTTAATTTATGAGTTTCCATATGTCATTTGTTGGCTATATTTCCTGGATGGCTAAACCCCTAATTTATCTATGTCTGCATGTCTCCTCTCTCAGTGTCAGCTTCTTTGTATACAAAGGTCTTTGATCCATCTGGAGTAGAATTTCTCCAGGGTAAGGGCTATGGACCTAGTTCTTTTCTTTTACATATGCAAACACAGTTCTTCTAGAACCATTGATTCAAGAAACTCTATCTTCTCCAATGTGTATTTCTGGCATTCTTGTCAAAAGTTGGGTGGCTGTAACTGGCCACTGGCCATGCCTGGGCCTCCATTCTATTCCATTGATCTACATGTAGTACAAAGCTGGTTTTGTCACTGTGGCTCTGTAGTATAACTTGAAATCAGAGGTAGTGATACTGCTAGCATTTTTCTTTTTGTTCGGGATTGCTTTAGCAATCAATTTTTATGAATAATGGTGTGGGAATTATGGGGGCTTCATTGGACTGTAAGTCACTTTTTGTAGTATAGCCATTTTCATTATATTAACTCCTTCAAACCATGAACACAGAGGCTCCCATCTCCTAGTGTCATCTACAGTTGCTTTCTTTGGTGATTTAGAGATTTTGTTGCAGTGGCTTTTCACTCCCTGAACTAAGTTATTCCAGAGTATATTTGGAGATAGTTGTGAATGGGATTATTTCACTGATTTCTTTCTTAGCAGGTTTCATATTGGCATATAGGAAAGCTACTTATTTTTGCATATCAATTTTGAACATCACCAGTATGCTGACAGCAAGTGTCAGACAGAATAGTTCTAAGACAGAGTCTTCACAGTCTCCTGTGTCTTCTGCAAATAGGAAGGACATCTTGGCTTCTTCCTTTCCTACTTGTATCCTGTTATTTCCTTCTCTTTATTTAAGGCTGTAAGTACTGTATTTAATATTAGGAGAGAAATGGATACACTGTAAAATTACAGTAATTATCAAACAAAGAAGCCAACCGCTTCTTAAATGACAACCATTATAGGAAGTGAAGGAACACTGACAGTCCCATGTGCACTAATACATTAGTTACTGTGGGTGTGAGTGGGAAGGGGAAAATCAGAAAAAGGTTGGTTAGTATTGGATGATGGGAAGAGGTAAAGGAGAGCAAAGTAAATGCAAGATGTGAGTTGGGAAGTTTGGACTAAAATAGAATAAAGATGAGACATACGTAAATGCAGCCAGATAACCTACAATGATATCCCCCCACCACCACCACACCCAGCTCTTTAGAGACTGAGACACAGGGATACTGCAAGCCCAGGCCAGCCCATGTTCTTTGGGAAAGACTAGCAAAATAAAATTTTTTAAAAAATTAAAAAGGAAAAGAGAACAGTTTCAAATAGAAGAGGAGGAAGGAGAGGAGGGCATACAAGGATGACAGTGTGAGGCAAAGCTGGCCTGCTCAACTGAAACTGAGTGTTAAATAAATGTGAAGGGGAGAGTGGCTTTAGTTCCAGGTGCCCTCCTCTGGTCTCCAGGATTCAGGATCAGCGTCCTCACTCTGGAAAGCTCAGCTGAGGAGACACTCAACATTCGTGTTCATGTTTCCCATATCTTTTGTGGATGTCAGAGATGAAAATGACTTGGTCCACATCCATCCCCAAAAGGTTACCATTCTCAGTCCAGCCCTTGTGGGCTGTTGACCAGTGTTCTCAAACAAACCAAAACAAAACTCGTGGGTTTAATCAATAAGCAGTTTTTCATATGCTTTGGATGCCAGCCAAATTCAGTATGCACTTGTGCATTGTAGATCCATGTACAACCATTCAAGTGTGAATCACAGCCTAGAAATGAATACATGAAATACAAGAGTAAGGTAAAACAGCTTTGATATCACTAAGATTTTTACTAGTGAAAAGGTCATGGTTACCTTCAAGTCCTTTACTTTCTCATCGTACATTGTGCATGTAATAAAGAAGATTAAGAAAATCTCAACATAGGAAGATTAAAAGTTATGAATTTAAGGAGATCTCTGTTTAGGATCTAAAGTTATCTAAGCTTTTCCCATACATGGAATAAAAAAGGTAAGCATGGTGGTATTTAAGTGATGGAAAACAACTGTGCCGGTGTATTTTGTCTTCTCATGTAAAGCAAGAGCTACAGAAATTGCAAAAGCAATTACCACAGTGTTTCAGAGATGCTGCAGGGGTGTAGATGAGGGTAAACTATCTCTAAGCACATTCTTTATCAGTATCAGGAGCAATGCTACAAGAAAGAAGAGAAATTCTCATCTCTAAAATCCATACTATCTCCAATGGGAGTTACTGTGTGTGTGTCCCTAGAACACACAGCTAAAACCAAATGAACATTGTCCTGGGGGTCAAAAAAACTATGTTCTTAATCTGCACATTGTCAATTATTCATGTCTATGCTTGATCAACTTTACCCAGTGACAGTTCCTTCCTCTGTGATTATAATGATAGTAAATTCATTTTTGTGGCTAAATTAAATAATACATATGTAGTACTTAATCTTCATTGCTAAAACCTGTTGACTGTTTGACAAAAATTATTCTCCAACATAAAGTTTACAAAGAGAAGCCAAAGAATCTGATTACTTTTCTCCAGCAAATATCATCACACATTTGCTCATTTCTGCTAGCATGTGTGTCTGTGTATGTATATGTATACATACAAATATAATTAACAATAGTTTTTTTTTAAGTATAAGCTTGCAATTCTAAACCCTATGTGGTGGTGTGGTGGTGCACACTTGGAGGCAGAGACAGGTAGATTTCTGTGAATTGGAAGCCAGCCTGAGTTCCAGGACAGCTAGGAATACACAGAGAAATTCTGCCTCAAAATGGATAGTAGGTAGGTAGGTAGGTAGGTAGGTAGATAGATAGACAGACAGACAGATGGATAGATAATAAAACCCTATGTGGATTTAAAGTAAGTCAAATGCTTAATACTCTTTGAATAAGGAACATAAGCAGTGAGGTGGTAAGGTGCATCTTCCCTCATCAAAGTCTTATGTGGCATAATAACCAAGTCACACCACCCCACAGACTTCATTCATGATAAAGAAAGAAATGAAGATTCATAAGTGAGTTCCATTTGTCTTACCAAGGTGTCACTTCTAATATGACATTTCCAAAAGGTGGAAATACTACTCTAGGCAAGCAGATCTTTTCTGGATATAAGCTTCATTTTGTAAATAACACTCCTGCTTCATTCATCAGTAAATATGTGTATTTGAATTGGAGAAATGGTTCATGCTTGATGCACAAGTTGATAATCTGAGTTTGGATCCCCAACCCACATAAAGCTTGATGCTGGGAGATAAGATGCAGAAACAGGAGGATTACAGGAGACTCTTAAGCAGAGACAGGAGGATTACAGAGACTCTTAGGCCAAAGAACAAGAGAGAACCTGACTCAAACAAGGCAGAAGGCAAAAGCCAATCCCCAAGACTTCACTCTGAGGTCCACATGTATGATGCAAGCCCATGCTCACATACATACATCAATACAAACACATTGACCCATGCACATATACACATACATCCACACACATCAACACATACATCAACACACACACAAACACACACATCAACCCACATACACACGCACACACAGAGGAAGAGAGTTTCATGTTGCCCAGGCTGTCCTCCTAATTGGCTTTGGTCTCCTTATCCTCCTCCAATCTCTCAAATGCCAGAATTATAGGCATGTATCAGCACACTTGGTGTGTTATTCTTTATTTGAATATATCTGAGAATGTCCTTTAATTTCATACTCTCTGTGGTTATATAATCTATGATATAGACATTTAGAATCCCACCCCAGTCTACTCAACATTATCTATGGACAAATGAAAGCATACCACCTCATCACTGGCTAAATTGAATTAAAAATTATTTTTTATCATAACAGTGCTTTCTGTTTACTTAGTTTGAATACAAGCTCTCACTGTCTCTGCCTTTGCCTAAACAGGATGTGTGAGATTGGTTAGAAAATAAGCAAGTGGCAGAAAATTAACAAGGCGGACAAAGGTAAGGGAAATGAGCTGGGCATCTCATGCAAAGCCTGTATTTTGGCTGATGTTCAACTCAATTACTCCCCACCCACCCATCCCTTATTCATCTGGGACTAAAATGTGTGTTCTCTCATTTCAAGAGTAAGGAACCCAAAGCAAACAGAGGGATTGCTTGAGTCATGGCAAATGTCTTTTCCAAAGAAGATTATATATGTCACATACAAATTAGATTTGGAATGAGAAGAGAAGCTAAAGGGATTAGGAACTGTGTTTTGAAACTCAGAAAAAGAAACAATGAATTTAAAAATGTGATGATAGTAGCTAAATAGCAACATATAAACTCTGGCCAGGCTTATCTACATGTTTGCTTTTGATACTATAAATTGAAGCTTTACATACTTGAATGGGTAAGGACTATGGGATCATAGAATAAAACATTTTACTTTTATGTTTTGGATTGATTTTGTGATGTTGGGGATGGAACCCAGGACATTATATATGCCAGAAAAGTGCTTGTCTTGGGTTTTCTATTGCTGTGAAGAGAAACCATGACCACAGCACTCCTATAATGGAAAACATTTAATTGTGGTGGCTGCTTATAGTTCACAGGTTTAGTTCATTGTCATTATGGTAGGGAACAAGGTGTCATGCAGGCACCTTCTCTTGAAGAGAAGACAACAGGAATTAGACTCAGTGAGCAAAGCTTAAGCATAGAAAATCTCAAAGCCTACCCTACAGTGACACTCTTCCTCCAATAAGGCCACACCTACTCCAACAAAGCCTCATCTCCTAATTGTGCCACTACTATGAGTGTATGGGTATCAATTACATTCAGACTACCACAGTGCTCTACCCTGAGCTACATTCCCAGGCCCATATCATAATATTTTAAAGCAAGGTTGCCATGCGCTCATGAAAATGTATTTAATTCTGATTAGAAACCATGAGAGAAGGGCAACAATTTTTTGTTTTTGTTCAATATAACATTTTTATTGATTCTCTGAGAATTTCATTTCATGCCTCCAATCACACACACTTTCCAGTCCTTTCATGACAGTCCCTGCACCCTTGTGGCCTCCCTCCCTCCAAAACAGTAAAAATAAAAATAAAAAGGCAGAAAAAAATTAAGTCCAGTTTGTGATATATATATATATATATATATATATATATATATATATATACATACATACATACATACATACATACATATTCATTCTCGCATGGTCAAACTCTCAGAGGCCAGGCCCTTAAACAGAACTGAGTCCTTCCTCTCCTATACCCCTGCCTGGAGCCATCTATTGTGGAGATCTACACTTCAGCATCCCCATCACATATTTTTGGTTGGTTGGTCGGTCGGTCGGTCGGTTGGTTGGTTGGTTGGTTGGTTGGTTGATTCTTGAGGACAGTTTCTCTCTGTAGCCTTGGCTGTCCTGGAACTCACTCTGTAGACCATGCTAGCATCAGACTCACAGAGATCTGCTTGCCTCTGCCTCCTGGGTGCCCATATTATAGGTGTGCACCACCATTTCCTGGCCCCATCACACTTCTTAAGAGCTTTCTTCAGTGGCTTCCTGTTACTTTGGGATGGGGGGGGGAGTTACAGGGGGTAGGGGTTGTCACAAAAGCCTTCTATGTCCCTCCCTCTCAATAGTACATCTGTAGCCATCCATGTCACAACAAAAGTAGCCTCCTTGCTCTTCAGTGGAAGCAAGGATAATGGGCTTCCACATGGTTTCTAGCAACATCACAGACCACAAACAGGGCTCCTGGCTCCAGGAGGACCAAGAACCCAGACAAGGTCCTTGGAGGCAGTGCAGCCTCAGACATCAACATGGCCTATGGTGGCGGCAAAGGCCACTCAGATCAATATGACCCCCAGCTGTGGCGTGGCCCTCAGACACCAACATGGCCTCAGAGTATAGCATGCACAGACTACAGATATCCACATAGCCTTCAGTGGTGACATCAACACAGATCCCAGCCACAGTAGGACCATGGACACAGTCATGGCCTCAGTGGCAACATGGATGTAAACATCACCATAGCCTCAGGTGGCAGCACAGGCCACCCCTATCTATATGGCTCCTGATAGCATGGCTCATGAAGGTGAAGGACTTTTAAGAGCAGGAGTGGCAAACCCCCATTCATTTGGCATATCTGGACCACTACCATTTTTCTGTAGCTCATGAACCTGGGAGTAGTGTTACACTTTTTGGTAGCTAAAAAAAGTGAAAAAAATTATTTTGTGGCATGAGTTATTACATGTTGGTCTATAAATAAAGCATTATAGTAACACAACATCTCAGTCATTTATTTCCATGGCTACTTGGAGACCTAAAGGTGGCATACTCAATGACAGTGGCCACAGGAGTCTCCGAGCAGAAAGCATCCACTATCTGCCACTCATTTGAATACTAAGTCCTGTAGATCCTGATATTTGAACAGGTTGAGGGCTTTACCCTTGAGTATCCTCTCATCAATGAAGAGTGTCTGCAGGAGAGTACATGGATTTGAACCCATGCATTTTCCCTTACAAGGAAAATGCAATGCTAAAGAGTATATCAGAGTTATTTGCCTTAAATCTACCTAGTACAAAAATGGCTGAATACCTCGAATGTCATAGTATTCCCTTCTTAACAAAAGGGCATCATATCTCTAACAAACATGTAACCATGTTGTCAGACATACATTCCCCATACAATCTGTTCTCTGACATAATTATGTCCCTACTTCTCAACCGCCACTTTTTTCTTCCTTCTGTCTTTTCAGAGCTGGGGATAGAGCTCAGTGTTATCGAATATTGCTTTAATTAGGCAAAGATGTGCTAAATTTATGCTGCAGATTATTATTTTAACTATCTAAAAGTGTATTGCATTTGTTTATGCTGCATTTGCTTAACTAGGCAAAGAAGTGTTACATTTGTTTATGATGAATTTGTTTAATCCTGTAAAGATGTGTTGCTGTTATAGCTTGCCTGCCTAAGGCACTTAATTGGGCTAATAAAAAGCTGAACAATCAATAGCTAGGCAGTAGAAAGATAGGTGAAGCTGGAAGGCAGAGAGAATAAGTAGGAGAAATCTAGGCCAAAGGGAGAGAGAGAGAGAGGCACAAAGAGAGAGAGAGAGAGAGGCAGAGAGAGAGAGAGAGAGAGAGAGAGAGAGAGAGAGGGAGGGAGGGAGGGAGGGAGGGAGGGAGGGAGGGAGAAGTAAGAAACAAAGGAAAGAGAGAGGGAAACATCCAGGTTCAGCCAGCCAGGCAACCACCAGACAGACACAGAGTAGGACACACAGAATGAAAGAAAGGTAAAAAGGCCCGAAGGCAAAACATAGATGAAGAGAAACAGGTTAGTTTAAGATCTAAGAACTGGTGGGAAAAGCATAAGCTAAGGCTGAGCTTTCATAACTAATACTAAGTCTCCATGCCATGATTTGGGAGCTAGTTGATGGCCCAAAAGAAAGCCTGCTACAACCCAGGGTCTCACACACACTAGGCAATTGTTCTGCTACTAAACTATACCCTCCACCTTCACATGTTTTTCTGAGACATATCACATCAGTTGCAGGTGGACTGGGATGATAAGATTTCATAAAAGCAGATGACATCAGATCATTGAAACTCTTCACCTGCTCATCCGTGTCTAAACGTCTACATCCTCCTTCCAAAGTCTAAATGCCTTCACATTTAATATTCCTGCTTTTCAAAGCTGACTGAAAGTAATTAACAAAATCCTTTTCTCTCCCCCACTGTCATAATAAGGTTTTCTATAACTCCTAGCCTGGTGTGTGCTTTGCTCCTTCTACGCTGATTTTCTATCAACTGTGGCATTTCCCATGAGTTCTGTTTCTCCTTCTCTAAAGCATGAATAACAGTACACATTAAAGATAATTGTTGCTCCTGGCACCGTTTATCTAACTCAGAACAAATACCCAGTTGTACTTGTTAAATTCAGGCCCCAAATAGGAACTCTATAAACAATCTCAGAATTCTTTATTAAATTAAATGTTTGTAAAAAAAAAAAAAAAAACTCTCTTGGGATGGAGGCTATAATTTGGGGCAAGGAATAGAGTCTGGTGGTGCTTGAATCTCAAGTATTCAAATTACCTGATTTTAGAAGGACAGAAATATATGTGATGTTTATCATGTATGTGGCATTTACTCATTTGGATCCCACTGAGAATGGATTTAATCTGTCAGAATCTGTGCTCCCTAAAATAAGAAAAATGAATTTCAGTGACATATGACACAGTGCCTAGTAGATAGTAGATTTTTTTTAGAGCCAACATTTTGGTGATGTTTTGTTATTTAAAGATTTGGTTTGGATATGAAGTGACCCCAGAAACCACCTCTGTTGAAGACTTGGTCCTAATTTTATAGATCCAATAGAGATGTGATTGAATCATGAGGGCTCTGACCTGATCTATAGGTTAATATTATTGCTGGATTCATAATTTAATGGTAATATTGGAACTTTGTGGGAACTTTTAGAATTGGAACCCATTTACAGGAAGAGGATCACTGGGGGTGTCCCCTGGAAGGATGTAACCTGCCCTATCCCCTTGTCTAAATGCTTCTTGAATGGCAGTTGGAGAGTCACTCTGCTGGCCCTAGAAAAGAAATCCTTGACAGTAAGCCACTGGAAGCCTTCCTCCTTTAAATTGTCTCAGGGCTTTGTTTCAGCAAGAACCATGAAAACTAACCCAGTGGCACTCTGATGGTCTAAAGCTTGTGTTCCATTTCCACACTTCACCTATCTGAGACACTAGGCAGATGCTCTCAAAAGTGGCACACACCAGAACTTTGTCAAAATAGAGATGATTTTAGATGACCAGCTAAGGAGTAGGCTTGAATTCTATCTAAGCCAGACACCATATTTGGCCTCCTGAGAAAAGTCTGAGACAGGGCTACCAACTGTCCCCACGCAACCAGTGCTGTCCCAAAAAGGCACAGGAACATATAAAAGTAGACATATTCACAGATTTGTGCCACTAATACAAATTAGATTGTAATCTGAAATGGAGGGCACAGGATGTGAAAGGAGTTCTTAATTGGTCTAGATAATAAAAGGCCAGAGTTGGTTTTAGAGGGGAATGCTGAGAAAACAGAGAGAAGGAGCAAGCCACAGCCACGGCCACACCTTACCTCCTAAGTGTCTCAGCAGACAAGAGAGTGATTTCCCATTTCTCCCTGCTTATATTCTGTTTCTGCCCAGCTATCTCACTCCCTGTCTGTCTGTGCAAACCTCCAGACCTCTACGGTTAGCTAGTGGCAAGCTCCATCCTCTGTGTCACCTCATGCAGCATTCATAATCTGGCACCTGAAAAGCAGGTAGCCGTGACTCCACACACACCACCTCTAGGAGAAGAGTCCACCCACCCACAGTCTTGGAAAGCTGATCTCTGTAGCTAGACTTATTGACTACCTGTCAGTTAGTCTAGTCATAGACAGCTGACTCAATGGGACTGACCATTCATATTCATTCAGGATGAAGGGAGTAAGTTGCTAGAACTAGTGGCCACTAGCTTTGACATTTTTGCTTGGGTTTGAGTCTTTGCTGTTATTTGACTTCTCTGAGTCTAAATTTCCTTATTTTGATGGAATGTTCTGCCCTGTGAGGACCTAGTGAGAAATTCTGTCTTAGAATTTTATTGCTGTAGTAAAACACCATGCTCAAAAGCAACCTGGGGAAGAAATGATTTATTTCCTCTTGCAACTCTCAGGCCACACTCCATCACTGAGGAAAGTCAGGGGAGGAACTCAAGGCAGAAATCTAGAGACAGAAACTAAAGCAGAAGCCATCAACCACTGCTTACTGGCTTGTACTCCATGGCTTTCTTGGCCTGCTTAAAAAAAAAAAGAAAGAAAGAAAGAAAAAACACCGTCCAGGACCACTTGCTCACTGAGTCCTTTCACTACCCAAGGTGAGCTTGGCCCTCCTCTCTCAATTATCAATTAAGAAAATGTTTCACATACTTGTCTACAGGCAATCTAATGTAGGTATTTTCTCATTGAAGTTCCTCTTCCTAGATAAGTCTATCATATGTCAAGTTAGTAAAGGAAAAACAGCCACCAAAAACTAAAAAAAAATAATTTAAAAAAAAATGCCAGGACACCCTTTATATAGGTAGAGCCAACAAGATAACTCAGACAGTAAAAATATAAGAATGTTTGCCACCATGCCTGACAGCCTAAGGAACCACATGATAGAAGCTGTCCTTTGACCCAAACACACACACACACACACACACACACACACACACACAAACACAAACACACACACAAGCACACATGCATGCATGCACTATATGGTACATGTGTACTCCTCACCCCCCACCCCAGGTAAATTAATTAAAATGTAGCAAATTACCCATGGTAGTTTCTGACTCTCACAGCTAAGATGTGAGACTGACTCAGAGCCCAGCTCAGTTGGCCACTGGCACCAGGCCATTCCATATGGGAAATTTGAGAATAAAACTGTGTTGATGGAAGTCCACAAAGATGTCCTTTGAAAAATCACCTCACTGGGTCCCATTGGCATCAACTGTCTATAGGTGTACCAGGAAGAGTGTTAATCAACTATGACGAATTTATGGAAAGAAATATTAAGGGTCTGTCCACAGCCTGAGATAACACTTCAAAATGCCAGCCTCCTGAGAAGAAGCCATACTTCCTCATTGTAATTCCTGGTACCCACAAGATGCTTCTGTCATCAAGAAACTGCAGAGGTTTTAGGAATTTTGCCTCAGGAACCAGGGCAAATGACAACATATATCTCTTACTACATCACAAGGCCACAATATAGAGAAAATTCCCAAATAGTGTTTATAAATGTTTGTTTTCATTTAAATGGGGTTGGTTATAAATGGTTAATGACAACAACCAATCTCTTTTTAAAGGTAAAAAGTTAATTATGGTATAGATGTGAATACTTTGTGTTGGAATGGATTTTCATTTATTGATACAATTTAAGGTCAATTTTGTGATGTGTACATTTCTCCTCTTATTTAGGTATTGTGTTTATATAGCTCATTTAGAAATATAATGTATAATTTAGTACAGATTATAGTTACCTATAATAGTCAAAACTTAAGTTAGGTTTTTACCTATAATAGTCAAAACTTATAGTTAGATGAGTTAGGTTTTCTAGATATACAGAGATGTATTTGAAATAGATAGGCATTCTTCAAACCTTTCAAAGACCTACAGAATATAGCATTTAAAATGGTTTAGGGTTTTTCTTGACAATGAGGCACAATTGCCCTGGCAACACCATCTGCATCAGAAAGGAAGATGGAAATTGAAGAAACTCGTTATGGAGTTTACTTCCAATATGGCAAGACTAGCCATTTGGACAAGATACTGCTCTTGTCTGGACTGTTTGACTTTATGCTGTATAAACTGGACATGCTGGACCCACAGAAAAATGACTGCTGATTCAAGATGGACATTACAACAAAGTTCCTGCTTCATGGAAGAGTCTGCCAGACATTCTGCAGGACACAGAGAAAAGTGACTGGCAAACTGCCAATACAGGTGGACAGTTTAGTTTCCTCCTTTGATGAGGAGTGTGCTAAACACACTATGGCCTATGGGCTGAAGATGGAACATTACAGAAGAACTTCGGGTGACTGACCAGGTGAGTTGTCTCTAGTCATTTCTAGAATTTATATTTTATCCTTCTGTGGTCTTTGAGGGAGTTGAAGACAAATAGTTATGGTTATAGTTTTCCTTAGTTAGGATAAAGATAAGTTACATAGACTTTAGACACACAAAGATGGGATAGATGATGGAATATTTTCTTAAATCTTACTAAATGTTAATGGACTAAATATTGTTAACTGTGATTCTTATTTGATAACTGTTATGTGATTTATTTTGCTATGTTAAGGTTAAAATCCTTCTTTTTATTTAGACAGAAAAGAGGAGATGATGGGAGATGCCATTCTATAAATATGTTTCTCATACTGGTTAATGAATAAAGCACTGTTGGACAATAGGAAAGCAAAATAGGCGGGACTAGGAGACAAGGAGGAAAGAGGAAGTAGTAAGGAGGAGTCAAGATGGAGAGACTGGGGGGGACCAGATGCCGGCTCACTCCCCGGTAAGATGAGACCACGTGGAAATACTAGATTAATAGATATGGGTTAATACTTAAGACAGAGCTAGCCAATAAGAAACAAGTACCTGGCCAACAGAATTATATCAAATACATAGTCTCTGTGCATTAATTGGGGCTGGCGCAGCTGTGGGACAGACCAGCGGTGGGAGGAAAAACCTACTCCTTACAGTCAAATGTTAGTTGAGGGCCTAGAAAGCTTCCTTTAAAAATCAACCATAATGTAATATAAGAGACACTTACCATGATAGTTTATAGAAAACACAGAAGACAGCAGTGTGGCCTGCTGAGAGTCAGATCCATCGTGGAAGAGTGTGTACAGACAGGTGGGTCCCATTTCAGGCTCTGGCCTTCCTTTCACATGTTGTAACAACAATATGGCCACTTACAAACATAGATGAAAATGCTGAGCAAGTCACCCCCTAAATTGGTCAGAATCTAACTAAGGATCTTACTCCATTGCCCATGAACCTAGAAAGTGTGTGCTCAAGTCTATCTTCTCCAGGCAGAGTCTCAGAACCAGTGTTAGCCAGTCTATCTTCCCGGGCTCTTTTTTCTATCTTCCATCGTTTTCATTTCCACATTAACAAATGAACAACTGAAGATGGGAAAGAAGTGAGACCCTTTAGGGAAGCAGCTTCATCTTGCATTTGCTCTTAAACAACACTTAAGTACACTTTACATAATGCTCTTACCAGATAAAGATAAGCAAAGACAGTTTTAAAGACCAAGGAGACCACAAAATTATATAAGACTGGCTGTTTTGTTTTGTTTTTGATTGTTGGTTTGTTTGTTTGTCTTTTGGTTGGTTGGTTTTTGTTTTTGTTTTTTTTTTTTTACCAATTAAAAGAAGAAAAAAAAAAAAACAGAAAAAGAAAATCTATAAAATACTTCCCATAAGAAAATCCTGGAAATTAAAGATGAGCTGTTGAAACTGAGAAAACTTCATAATTTCTCTATATAATTAACATAAAAATAGTTCTATTTACCTCCTTGTTCTGTTGTAAGAATTACATGAGTAAATAGAGAGTGATTAGGAAACCTCACAGTGCTGAGTACTCCCACAGGGACAGGAGGATGCTCCAGAAGATTGTTACAGCTATTGCTAGGTTAGCGCAGTATCACAGTCTTGAACTTGGGCATTGCCAGTCAAAGTGGAATGAATTAGCTTATGCAACACATTGAATAATATATTCCTCAGAAACTATTCCCTAGGCATTGGCTATTTTGTTACTTAGGCCATCATCAGGAACAGGCTCAGTGCTATGTCCTTGCCTTTATTCTCCTCATTATTTTCTGTAAAGGGAAGGATGCCTGGCCTTACTGAAATATGTAACATATGTTTAATTCGTTATTCCTTTTTGAGATAAGATCTCATTATATAGGCCAGTCTGCCCTTGAATTCACAATAATGTGCCTACATGCTAAGTCTTATAATTGGAACTTAAGTGCTAAGGAATTATTGATCTCCTAATGCTGTGGTTGTAGTTACCAACATTTTATACCCAGGGAATTTCTCTCATACTAGACACCCACCCCCGCCAGCCTAGAGGTCCACTGAACATAGCTCCACCATGAGTGTTTATGACCCTTTCTCAAAGTTCACCATTCAGCCAGTGCTTCTTAAAGCCCCAAGGCTATTTATTTATTTTTACTCAAAAATAAAAGAAGTTTTCTTTGAAAATTTTCATGGCAGCCCAAAGCATAACAAAACCCAACAGGGGAATTGCTGTCTGGTAGTTAAGTAGTGTGGGAGACAGTCAATGTGCCTTCTCATGTCACCTTAGAGTATCTGAACACACCATCAATGTCTAGCAGTTGACAAACTGCTCACTTCATTGTAGCCACAAAACTAACCGACATCACCACCTGCTGCAGTAAAGGTCACTTCCTGGATGTCTTGAAAAGCAGCCATTGAGATGAGCTCTCGTTAGTTCCACTTCTCAGCAATACCAACATTCAACTGTCACCCTCTTTTCACATTAGCATGCTGTGGTTATTCCCAGCAGTAGAGCTGGGCCTCCATGGTAACGCTCTTCGGGGAGCTGGGGAAGCTCTTTAATTATTAAAATGAATAATTCTTACCAACACATTTAATTGGAAAATATTACATGTTAAAGGGGCACTAATGGAACAGCTCTGAGAACCAAACAGTATGATAGAGTATGCTTTTTGATGTGAATTTTAGCAGTATGTCCTCATCCCATCAGGTGATGCATTATTTAGTTGCTTTAAAAAAAAAATACCTATCATTTCATTTCTAAGTGGAGATGGAATTATTGAACTCACAGAAGCAATACTTTGAATTACTCCATTTGAACCATTATAAACCCACAAAACCAAAATAAGCATAGCCATGTTGGTTCTGATTGCTAGGAAGTCAACCCAAAAGACACCAAGTATTACATCAGCCAGTCAACCCAGAAATGTGCTTAGTTTCAATGGGAATAATTACAGTATTTCCTTTATTGAGGGACCAAAAAAAGTAAATATTGAGAGCATTTGAGTAATGTCACATATGGAAACCTTAAGCATATTTACCCTATTGACACACTACAATGTACACATGTGTTTGTCCATGTACACTATGCATTATCATAAATGCAACTTCCAAAGGGCAAGCAGAAGAACTCAATCTTTATCTTAACTCATTGCACTCAAATACAGAAAGTTTCTTATTTCTGACATCATTCTTGCAAATTCTCCATAAACAAAGTTTCTAAAACTGAAGTAGAAAAAGATAAGGCTAGTGGTCCCATTCAACCCCCTCATTTTGAGATTGAAAGGCTATTCTGAAGGGCACAGGGCATAATTATGGTAGAAAAACTTAAGAATGAAAGGCAAATGATATTCAGCAAGATATCATTCTGTTATCAGAAATTTCACCTTCAACTTGTAAGCAAATATCTCAGAAGTGGGATGTTGTTAGTACTACCCCTAAAGAGCCACAAAACTAATTTAAAAAAAAAAAAAGACTAAAGGAAGACAGTTTAGGACAGGGGCTATGTTGAGATTGCACAAGTGTTGATGGATGATTGAAAGACATGCTGACCACAGAAAACATGATACCATATATCCTCCCACAGATTTTCAAGGGACATTGCACTCCTTGCCAGCACTAAAAAGATCTCAAGGGAGAACTGAGAGAGCCAGAAACCCATTAGTTTAACCTTGGACTTGCCTGCTCCCCACCCCTGTTCCTTAGTGCACCCTCAGGATTAGCATAGTCTGCTTCCTAGGATTCTAGCTCACAGCCTGCTTACTCTCCCACACCAGTTTGCTCCCATTGAATTCATGGCTCGTGTTGTGAAAGCATGTCCCAGCATACTCTTCAAATGGTGCAAATACCAAATTAATCTGCTGCTGTCTCCAAATTCCCTAGCCAGCTTTCCAGTCTTCAGCTTTCTAAATTATCCTCTTGTTTTGCTGGGTCTGTCGGGCTGCCTGTCCCCTAATGCTGTAGGAAAATCAAAGAGCTGCTTGACTGGAAGGGAGTAATTACTATCAGTGACATTTCCATTAGGAAGTTTCCTACTGAGCTCTCATCTTAATACCAGATACTCACATTAATGTCCCTGCTCAACTCAACTCCTGACACTAATATTTCTTAATTCTAATGATTTATAATGAAGGACTGCTCATTGTCAGACTGCAAAACTAGAGATTCAAGGGCACTCACCTAGTATTTCTACCTACCTGAAATGCCATGTGTCTGACCTACTTTGTTTGCTTTATGTCATGATTCTGTTTTGTTTGAATCATGTGACTGTGATGTGAGCAGTGTGTACTTTCCAACAACATGTGTGACACAGACTATCCAGCAGACAAACAACTGCCTCCTAAGTTTGTTTTAATAGCCAAACTTCTCTCATATGAGATTTTTTTTAAATAAATGAGTATAAAGAATAGTATTTATCAGCACAAATACATTAGGGTAACTTAAATTTATAAGTTCATTCATGTAAGAATTTTCTGTGTATGTGGTTTGTCTCTGACAACTTTGACTGTCCTAGAACTCTCTCTGTAGACCAGGCTGGCCTTGAACTCATAGAGATCCACACAGACCAGGCTGGCCTTGAACTCATAGAGATCCACCTGCTTTTGCCTCCCAAGTGCTGAGGTTAAAGGCAGGCACCATTGTTGTGGATTAGTTCAACTATTTAAAGATATGTTTTATTTGTTTACCTTGCCTGGCTAAAGTACCTGACTGGTCTAATAAAAAGCTAAATGGCCAATACCTAGACAAGAGGTATAGGCAGGACATCTGGGCAGGAAGAGTAAGGAGAAAGAGGAATTGAGGTTCAAGGAAGAAAGAAAAAGAGACACTAGCCAGTCAGCTAGACAAGGAGGAAGCAGGAAAGTAGGACCTAAAGAATGAAAAGAGGTAAAAAGCCTTGAGGCAAAATGTAGATGAATAGGAATGGGTTAAATTAAGTTAAAAAGCAAGTGAGACAAGCCTAAGTTGAGGCCAAGCATTCATAATTAATAATGATCCCCATGTCTTTATTTGGGAGCTGGTTGATGGCCCAAAGAATATTCTGCTACATACCACTATGCCCAGCTGTATGAATTTTAACACTTTTTTCACAAAAAGAAAAATTGCAGAAATCAGGGATTTAAATAGTATTATATAGTAACTTCAATGTTTGATTTATTTTCATAAATTTCATTGGCATAAACTGTTTCTATTAGATTATTCAGGATTCTTCAATTCAAAAGAAATGGTAGTTTAAAAAGACAAATAATGACAATACCAGTTTCATCACAATGTGGATAGAGGAGTCTCATGGCGCCCCCCCCTCCATAGTGAAGAGCTACAGGCAATTAATAACTTCTGAGAGAGGGAGAAACACACACACACACACACACATGATAACAGTTAAAGAGAAAGAGGCAAATGAATATACAGATAAGCAGTTGGGAGAACCTATGAGGATTTTTAGGGAAAATGATATAAACAAATTATACATAATTCTTAAACTAAATTTTTAAAAATAAATGGCAAAAATATTATTCCAATGCATACTGAACACCATAGCTACCTTATATCCTAAGTATTTGTTAGTTACTCCAAATGTGTCCAAATCTGTGATAAAAAACCAAGACCAAGGCAACTTATAAAAGGAAACATTTAATTTGGTTCATGGTTTCAGAGGGTTAGAGTCCATTATGGCAATGCAAAGGCATGGTGGCAGGATCAGCTAAAAGGTAGGGGTAGAGATACACTGGCTCTTTTGAAACTTCAAAGCTCACCTGCAGTGACATACCACCAATAAGGCCACACCTCTTAATCCATCCCAAACAGTTCTACCAGTTGAGGACCAGTTATTCACATCTATGAGCCCATGGGAGCCATTCTCTTTGAACTACTACATAAGGCAAGGGAGTTGTTTGATGTGGCTGCTTAATTACAGTTTTCCTGATTAAATACGTTTTTGCATGCCATTTGAACTACACTCTTAAAAATTCATTAAAACGCAGCCATCAAAGGACTGGAAAGATAGTTCAGTCATTCATAGCACTTGCTGCTCTTGCAGAGGACCCAAATTCATCTCTCAACACCCATATAATATCTCACAGACATCTATAATTCCAGATCCAGAGCATTTGTGACCTTATCTAGCTTCTACTAGGACTAGACACATATACATAGATGCAGGCAAAACAGACCTAAATTAAAACAAATTTTTGATAAAACATGGCCATGGAACACTACTCTCTGTAGAATGGTTTTAAAACATGATTGATACCTGTCCAGTTAATGGTAAGAAGTAGGTAATGAGGCAGGGAAAGGGTTAGAGAAGCCTGTGACTACTGGGGTCATAAGTACTCAGCTCCCTGAGAACCTCCCTGCCTCCCCACCCTGGCGAAGATGGCTCTGTCTCTTGCAGGAAGTAGCAGAAGTGCCAGCCCCTTGGAGAGATTATCTGCAACTGAAGGCAAAGATCATTATTTTAGGCTGAACTGTATCTCCCCAAATCCTTAAGTGAAAGTTTTGAGGTTAAATCAAATCATAAGGGAAGACTTCTAATCCCATAGAACTCTTGTCCTTATAAAGAAGAGACACAGTAAAAAGTCCCCCTCTACAGGTGTGGACAGCAAAAGGAGTAGGAAGACAGAGCAAAGGTGATGGCTACAAGCTGAGACCTGAAGCCTCATCAAACCCAACCCTGCTGACACCCTGAACTTGACTTTCCAGACTTCCAATGCATAGAACTATGAGAAAATTTGTTGCATGAGCTTACTCAGCCTAAAGTAACTTGCTGTAATAATTCAAGCATTCCAATACAATAACTAAACAGATATGGCAGAGAATTCATTTAAATGATCTCAGCCATGGAAGTTTCCATTTAATCATTATGAGGTTATTTGGATTTGATTGCATTCAAATCTGTTAGTATTCTTCTGCCTGAACAGACACAAGCAATTTTTGATATCCAGGCCTCAAACATGAATTTTCATGGATTTGAAGTGATCTGGGCTTTTTCCATTAACTTTCAGTCCTCCTTACCCATAATGCAGTGCTTTTTACATCCCCTTAAATTGCTAATGTGTCCAGTTGAGAAGACATCTTGATTTTTTTTTTTTTAGATTATTCTGTTTAGTATCTCTTTCTTTATTCATACCTTCCCGGGGTTTTATACCAAGGGTAGGAACAGCTTGGCACCAGCAAGGCTACCCTCTTGCCAGTGCCCCTGACAGTCATGGGTCTTCACACAGCCTCCTATTTCTTCTCTCATGCATTTACTAGGAAAGATATTTATCCCCTTTTATGCCTTCTATCAAAGTTGACTTTAGAGGATAAATCTGGTACAGATTTAAATGATCATTATGGCCTTTACCAACTGTGTAGTTGCATTTCTTCTGATCAGAAAGATGCTGTGCTCATCCACTCTGGAAACAATATCCATCCCTCCAACTGTGTGCTGCGCACACTACAATGTGAAGGTTTGACCCTCATTGTTCAAATTTTCGTTGCCTTTACCACTTTCAACTATTTTTCAAATAAATTTTAATACAGAGAGCTTGGCTCACAATAATGTCAATGACTCAGTCATAAAAACAACTGATTTTTCAAATATTCTAAATGCCTTCAATAATTTCCAAATAAACAAAGGGCCTGTACTATTGTTGGACGCTGTTCCAAAAACAAGATAAGACATCTAGTTTAGTATGACAGTGCCAAAATAAGTGCTCCAACTTTTTTCCAACAAAATATCATTGACAGTCAGAAAAGTTAAAAACGTAACACTAGTCCAAATCTGGGAAGGATTTGTGTTACAAGAATAGTTAATACAATAGATTAGAAACCACCTTGGAAGACAGAGACACTCTTAGAGGAACACTTTGACTTGCCTTCTGGCATGGCACTAAGATGAGCACATTGTTATCTCAATGGAAAGAGTATGGCCTCAGCTGTCCACACTTCCTCTGAATAGAATAAAATAAGAAACAGACACTATGTGATCTCTTCCTGATTGGATTTATTTCTTTTCCTTGTACTTGTCAAGGTGATGACGCTTCTCTGAACACTTCTGTAAGTCACTTTTCGGAGTCTGCCCTGACTCTGAGTTGGCCAGTGTACTGCCTCTTCCTTCTTTCTAGACTTTGTGAGGTTCATTATTTCTGGTGGCTAACCTTCACTGTCAAGTTGCCTGGACTTAGAATCAGCAGGTGAACATACCTCTGGCTGTCTATGAGGATGTTTCCAGAAAGGTTTTACTGAGTCTTTGGGAATCAGTATGGTGGTTTCTCAGAAAAGTGGGAATCAATCAATCTACCTCAAGACTGAGCAATACCACCCAAAGGAGGCACATTCATCCCACAAGGACATTTGTTCAGCTGTGTTCATAGCAGCATTATTCATAATCACCAGAACATGGTTTGTGAGCTATCACTTGCTCAGGTCAGCTGTGTCTATAGATTTACCTGACATAGTCTTGACCCCTTTGCTCATCACTCCTCCCTTTCTACAACTGGATTCCAGGAATTTGGCTCAGTGCTTAGCTCTGGATCTCTGCTTCTACTTCCATCATCTATTGGATGAAGGCTCTAGGATGGCATTTAAGGTAGTCATCAATCTCATTACAGGGGAAGGTCATTTAAGGGAGCCTCTCCACTATTGCTTAGATTCTTTGTTGGGGTCATCCTTGTAGATTTCTGGAGATTTCCCTACTGTCAGATTTCTCTTTAAACCTATCAATTCAAACAGCCCTCATTTTCTTCTATGAGGTTTAGTGTGGCTAGATTTATGTTGAGGTCTTTGATCCATTTGGACTTGAGTTTTGTGCATGGGATAGATATGGATCTATTTGCATTCTTCTACATGTTGACATCCAGTTATGCCAGCACCATTTTTGAAGGTGCTTTCTTTTTTCTTTTTTTTTTTTTCATTGTATAATTTTACCTTCTTTGTCAAAAATCAGGTGTTCACAAGTATGTGGATTAATATCAGGGTCTTTGACTCAATTCCATTGGTTTGCCTGTCTATTTTTAATGGAGGCATTTTCTTAACTGAGGTTCCCTCCTCTTAGATAATTTTAGCTTGTGTCAAGTTGACATTAAACTAGCAAGCATAGTGACCATAATCATTCTTTGTGTTCATTCATGACCTGCCCAGGACATATCATGAATTCATCATAGCAAGTCTAGTGTAGCAATATTTTGACACTAATTACTTTGATTTTACATATATACATATGTATTATATATGCTTAAGATATACAACATTATGTTGTGATATATGTACATAGCAAAATGATTAAGAAAAATCTACTCCCTTTTACTGTTGATTACCATTTCCTCCTCTTCTCTCTGTGTTCTCTCTCTCTCATGTGTGTATGCATATACTTATATGTGTGTGTGTTCATGCACATGCATGTGTGTGTGTGTGTGTGTGTGTGTGTGTGTGTGTACAGATGCATATTCATGTTTTCTGAGAGCTCCTAAAGTCTCTTGCCTTAACAACCTTTGGTGTTCTCTGCAGCATTATTAAATAGTAATCGTAGTGCACATGACTCTGGGCTTCTTTATCTCCATACACAGGTTGCAGGTAGGCACTCTGGCCTAGTGTTATGAGGGAAGAAAAATCACACGAGATTAACAGAGCATAATTGTTTCTTGGCTCCTTCCTCACCAAATTCTGGGAGCTAAGCCTGATGGAGGACTACAACAGGAGAGGTGTTTCTGAAACTCAAAAACTGAGTTTAAAGTGCAAAAAATTAAAATTCAAGCTATTAAAAATAGATGGCTTCAAAGGTATTGCCAATCCTGAGCCTCAATTAGAAGGGCAAAATGAAAGTTACAAAATCCGATGCCATGAAATGCCCCCAACTATGCTAGACTCTCCTACCAATGAGTCTTGGGAGAAGAGAAGTAAAGCTCTACCTACAGTGGATCTTTAAAAGTAGAGGAGGCTGAGTATATCTATGCATACTTTCAAGAGGGTCTCTGAGAGTTTCAGGCCAGCCTGGTCTATGTAGTGAGTTCCAGGACAGTCAAGACTACATAGAAAGATCCAGCCTCAATTCCAAAAAGAAGAAGGAAGAGGAGAAGGAGCAGGGAGAGAAGGAAGAGGAAGAGAAGGAGAAGGATGAAGGAAGGAAGGAAGGAAGGAAGGGAGAAAGAAAGGAAGGAAGAAAGAAAGAAAGAAAGACAGACAGACAGACAGAAAGAAAGAAAGAAAGAAAGAAAGAAAGAAAGAAAGAAAGAAAGGCTGTTCTCCAATATGTATGCACAGCACACAGTGCTGTGAGGAAGGTTCCAGGTAAGCTAATTCTTTATACACAGTAACAAGTTGGAGCTCCCAAGCACCAGAGATGGATATAGGCAGAAGCTCGATGGGCACAGATGGGAAGCAGCAAAGTCAACACAGGGTGAGTTAGAGTTCCTTCTGTCACCGGTGTAGATGCCCAAGGCAGGGACCAGATACCTCCCTGTGGCACCATCATATTATTTAAGGTCCCAGCTCTGAAGGGAGTTGGGGTGGGGGTGAAACTCTCCCTTAGGAATGGGGATGAAGGTGATGTGGAAGAGTTAGGCTGTCTGTTTAAAGCTGAAGTGACTGACATCAGTTTAAAATGGGCTGTGATCAAATTTCCTGCCATCACACACTTAGAATGAGGATTAATGAAGACTATGTTTATCACTTTCAGACCCCGCTGATGATTTAGTCCCTCTCATTAGTTAATAAGTAGGCTTGCTGCCTTCCTATTGTCACTTGCTTTATTCTTTGCTGTACTAACCACAGAATATATTAAAACAATGCCTCCTGGTACACATCATTAACACAGGGCTTCACATAACCCCCAACCCAGCACTCAAGAGAATGAGGCAGAAATCCCAAATTCAAGGTATTCTGAACCACATAGCCAGGCCCTGTTCCCTTCTTCCCCACCAAAAGAAAATCTCTGATTGGACCTGCATCTTCCAAGATGCAATTCACCTCTGTAGTACCTAAACTCCACCTAAATAAGAAAAACATAATTCATGAAAGCATTGTGCCCTGGAAAAATCAAGGTATGTCTAGCTCAGTGAACATTAGTGTTTGCAAAGTAAAAAATGATGCCAACCAGGAACCTGCCCAGTTGTACAGTGTCACTCACTTAGTTAGAGAATGAAAACCAGAATTGGCTATTTTTCTTAAATAAAAATAGTGAAAAGTCATTATTAACATCATCATCATCATCATTATTATTATTATTATTATTTGATTATCCACCACTACAAGTAAGGAAAAATGGAGGCAGAAGCAGGAGGATTTGAGGTAACTCCACAGCCAGCCCAGGTTACACTATGAGACACTCTATGGAGAGAGGGAGGTGAAAGAGAAGGAGAGAGAGTGGGAGGGGTTGGAGGGGAAGAGAGTGGGAAAAGTTTGAATTCTTTTGCCTGTTGTTGGTGCTCTTTACTTCTGGAGCAACACAGAAGCAAGAAGATTTTCAAAGTTTGTTTCTACTTGATTCAGATGATCTCATCAATTACCTGCATCTTTAGGTCAATGTCCTCTTCTGGTTAGGTTCCAGGATAAACCATCACACAGAAGGACAACCCCATCAACCTTCCTCCAGAAATGTGCCTCACTAGGCATAGAACCTCTCTGCAGACAGCCTCATCCCTAGTCTATCCTTAACTTCTCTCCATAGAGCTTGTAGGTCCCACATTAAGTTATCATGAGCAGATTGCTACAGCTATATGTACTGAGCCTTAAAACTGCTTTTAGTATTTCCTGGAGATTATCTCACATGTAGAATAGCCCCAGGTGGCCATCCCTAAAAAATAAATTCTAGAAATTGTCTAAACCTCAGATTCCTTGTATCAAAGTGGGGCTTATGATAACCCACTTTGTAGAATTCCGTGAGGGGTTGGAAGGGAGTGGGTAAATACCTAGGAAAATTCTATGCACGGTAAATGGGTGGACCTTAATTTCATGAGTGTGTGGTTACGGTGAGGTTGCATAGTCAGTAAGAATGTAAATTTCCATGATGCATATCACATCCATTTAGAAGTATCAAAGGAAGGGAATGAGGAGCAGAGAAAAGGAAAAATGGAAGGAATGATGGCAAGAAAAAAGGAAGGGAAGGAGGAAGGGAGGAAGAGAAGGGGGAGAGAGGGAAGGAGGGAGGGAGAGAGGAAGGGAGGGAGGGAGAGAAGAAGGGAGGGAGGGAGGAAGTGAGGGAGAGAGGGAGGGAGGGAAGAAGGGAAGGAGGGAGAGAGACAGGGAGTGAGAGAGGGAGGGAGGGAAGAAGGGAAGGAGGGAGAGAGACAGGGAGGGAGGGAGGGAGGGAGGAAGAGAGGGAGGGAGGGAGGGAGGGAGGGAGGGAGGGAGGGAGGGAGGGAGGTTGCTCTTCTGCAGTCTGCATTCTGCATTCTGATTACCTGTCCTCCGTTCTGCCTGGGTGTGATTTGGATGTGATATAGGAATCCATCTAACTTTAAAATTTCTGTTCAAGGTGAGAAAAGCTCCAGAACTTTCAGTTAGTTTGAGAAAGTTGTAACCTTACCCCATTGATGGAATGTTACCATTACCATTACCACAGATCATATTATTCTGTAATCCCATTTAGTTATCAGACAGGTGTGTGTGTGTGTGTGTGTGTGTGTGTGTGTGTGTGTGTGTGTGTGTGCGTGGCCCAGAAGTTAACACCCAACATCTTCCTCTATTACTCTCCACCTGATTTCTTGAGGCAGAATCTGTCACTAAGCCTGAGCCTCACTAATCAACTGATCAGCTAGATTGCCTGTCCAGGCAAAACCCCAGGATCCTATGGTCTCTGCTACCCATCATCAATATAATTGGTATGAACCACAATGTCCAGCTTTTTATGTAGATGTTGGAGATCTGAACTCAAATCCTCATAATTGCACAACAATGAGCCATCCCCTTAGCTCCCACACTCGTTATTTTTCATGTATTTACTGACTTTAATAGGCGTTTCTTTTTTTTTTTTTTTTTTTTTTTTTTTTTTTTTTTTTTTTTTTTTTTTTTTCATTAAATCCCAAAATCTGAAGTCCCTGGATCTAAACATACCTTTGCCTCACCATTTGACCCAGGTTAAGATCTCATATCATGTTCTCCCTGCATCTTTCATATGGTCTGTATAAGTGTCCCCCAAATGCATTTGTGATAATGACATTGTACTATATTAGTCAAGGTTCTCTGGGGTAACAGAATAGAATGACTTATTTAGAGAGCGAAGCTATTAGAATGGCTTACAGTTTGTTGTCCAGCCAGTCCAACAATGCCTATCTACCAATGGAAGGCCCAAGAATCCAGTAATTGTTCAGTATCTGCTGACATTCAGTATACACCAGAACCCTGAAGAAATAGGTCTTAATGCCTGTCAAGAAATGGACTTGCCAGTCAGAGTGATTTGCAAGCAGGCAAAGATCAAAACACTTCCTTCTTAGTGTCCCTTATACAGGCTACCAGCAGAAGACCAAATTAAAGGTAGATCTTCCCACTCCAAAAGATCCAGATTAATGGTGGGATTTTTTTTTCCACTTCAAATTACTTAATTAATGAAAATCCATCACAGGTGTATCTAGTCTCTTGGGCTTTAGGTAATTACAGATGTAGTCAGGTTGACAAGCAGGATTAGTAGTCATCACAACATGTAGCTCTTTGGAATGTGGCAATCCTTTAAGAGACAAGTCCATTGGGGAAAGGTTAGGTCACTGGGGGCATGCTCGTGAAGAGGATATTTGGAGTCCCTTCTTCTCTTCTTCTTCTCCTCCTCCTTCTCCTTCTCCTCCTCCTTCTCCTCCTCCTTCTTCTCCTTCTTTGTACACCACATTCATGGAAGATCCTTTGGGGCTCAGAAGAGGGCATAAGATCCCCTGGAATCATGGTTACAGCCAGTTGTAAGCCTCCATGTGGGTGCTGGGAACCAAACCCAGGTACTCTGCAAAAGCAGTAGGCACTCTTAACCCCCTCTCCCTTTCACAGTTCCATTGCCACCATGAGGTAAACCACTCCCTTCACCATACATGCCCCACCATGATGCTCTACCTCACCACAGACCCAAAGGCAACAGGACCCGTAAACCACGGACAGAAACAAGCAAAACTCTGAACCAAACTAAACATGTTCTCCTTAAAAATTGCCCATCTAGGGTGTTTTACCACAGTGACAGAAAGCTGGCCAATCCCTTGGTGCAAACAGCAAAAAGAAATCACTCAAATAGCCATCTTGGTTATTTTATGTCTACCAATGCAGGGAAAGCTAGTTTAAAAAAAAAATAGATTGAAATTTACTATAAATCAGTAGGCCAGAGCCACATGGCAATAACAAAACCCTCCAGCTAAACATTTTAAGCCCAGACTGTTTCAGCCCTTTGCCCAGGCATGTCTCTTTGCTAGCAGACCCAATGGCATACCTCTGATGTTCCTGTCTCACTACCTATCAGTTAGGCACAGTACCACAGAGCTGAAACTCTGGAGAAATTCAGACTCCAAACACTCGGGATTAGAGCATATGGCTTTCCAGAAGCAGGATAGCAAAGTGACATGTGTCTTTACAAATGTCCCTGCTGCAATGTGCTCCAGCTGCTTAGGAACAGCATGTCTGTTTTGGCTTTCACCCTACTCTGTTCACAAATTAGCTTTTCAGCTGGGCTTAAGTATAGAAAACAGATAGCTTTTGAAGAGGAAGAACCTTGCCAGACAAAACTGAAGAGCATATTCAGATGCTAGGCTAAAAAGTCATAGTAGTTAGCCATTTTGTTGATTAAGACAACAATTGTGACTATGTTAAGTCACAGTATCCACCCATACAAAAGCACTGTTGTATATATAACTGCTAGGGGGAAATGTGGCTTTCTTGCTCCAGAAGGCACCCCCAATTATACAGACCACTGAGGGCACACCTCCACACTACAGTCCCAATCACTACCACCCTCCCTTAAATCTCACAAGACCTATTTCAGACCCCTACATTCAGGACTGTATCAATGGACCAACATGATACTCACTGCCACATGGCAACTCCCCTTTCCTTTACCAACCCAATCATGAATGGTTGATGGGGTCAGAGGCTACACTAACGCTGTGGCCCATAGTAACCTCGTACCTATTGTGGAGCTTCACACTTAACAGGCATTCAACGTTTATGTGTGTGGGAAGCACACATAAACATTATACTGGTTTCTCCTCTCCATTTGCACACAGCTCCCCATCCCTGCCATGGGCTTCCAACCTCACACTTTATTATACCCAAAATAGTTTCTTGGGTGACTGAGAACAGGATGGTTTGGGGTTCATTACAACACAATTTTTCTCACAATCCATATTTGCTTCATTCATGTGTGTGATCGTTAATCTGACTTTCAATTCTACTGGACCATATCTATGCGCCTCTGAGGATCCTTCCATAGAGGATTAACTAAAGATAGGGAATCTGGGCTTTTCTATCCCATGGGCTCTGATTGCTATATAAAGAAGAGTGGGAATGGCTGGAGGATAGGCATTCTCTATCTCTACTTCTTGGTTGCCGTGATGTGAGCTGTTCTGCTCTACCATGCCCTCACCATGATGGCCTGTAACCTCTGAAACTTTGAGGGGAAATACATGTTTCCTTATTTAAGTAGTGCATGTCGGGTATTTTGTCATAGTGACGAAAAGTGTAGAATATCATCTAGGCTGCCAGAGAAGTCATTAATGATGTACACATGGCTGGAGAGTTAGTCAGTTCATTGTAACTCAAGGGGCAATTATAAAGATTCATATTTTTTAAATTAAAAAAGGGGGGAGATCAACCCATTCCAAAACTCAGGGAATATCCCAAAAGAGAGGTGTCAAAAGAATGTAAAAACCAGAGGATGGGTAGATACTCTGCAAAAAGACATCTTGTGGGCATGGCATAGCCATTACCTTTATGTACTCACACAGGGTTTGCTCCAGATTGGTCCCTATAACATTTCATCATGGACAAGGCAAGAGTCTAGGAGACCTACTTCTCCCTGAGGATCTGTTTTCGGCTAAGGGTTGCTGATGGAAGGGATGCCATTTCTTTCCAGTTCTGAGACCACAAAAGTCACTTGTGTTCCAGCAAATAAGATCCACCCACATTCATGACAACAATCCTAATTAAACTAAATGGGACACACACACACACACACACACACACACACACACACACACACACACACACCATGAAAGTAGAAGAGAGGATTGCTGAAAGAATAGGGATTTCAGTGGGACAGGGAGAACAAAAGAAATACTATGCTCTCCCAATGTCAGTGTCCACACACTCAGAGTTACCATGTTTCCATCTGACTTCTTACTCTCCTTTTCACTCACAGTATACTTACATGATATCATACTTGCTCTTAAGAGGTTATTTTTCTCTAGCATTTCTTTTTATTTTATAAGCTCTCTCTAGAAGACACATTTACTTCTAAGCCTTTAGAGATTTGAACTGCCACTCTTTCTCCTCATTGGCCATGGCCAATGAAATGTGCACATAAGGATCACTAGCCAAAAAAACACACTAACAAAGCGGAGCTATGGTAAAAGTTGAATTGAGGTCACAGTGAAACAATCAGCTTCCTGCTCATGAGTACTGAACTTAGCTAAACCTCAAGTAAAGCAAGAACTAAGACTTACCACATGGGTCAGAACCAGAAGCCTGCCTTGTCAGTCCCTAAAGAGGAACAGAGGCAGCCAGCAGAAAGAATAGGTTGGCTCCAAACCTGTGTTCTGAGCTGCCACCAACTGGCCAGGTCAGTCTGACCCATAAAAAAAGAGAGAGAGGGAGAGGGAAGGGAGAGGAGAGAGTGATTGAGGGAGAGAGAGAGAGAGAGAGAGAGAGAGAGAGAGAGAGAGAGAGAGAACCATGGCATTGCAACCTGGAAACTAAAAAGAAGAGGAAACTAAAAAAGAAGACATGTCATTGATGTGACACAATTGGCAAGGTAGACATGCACAGCAGAATGTCAAATACTAATTTCAAGTTCCAAGCTACTGCTTAATCTTTGTCTCTTAGAAAGAAGTGATGGAGAAATGATGAACAGAAATTCACACCATCCCTAGTTCCACCATCACACCAGTTAGTTCAGATGTCCATGGCTTAAAGCTAAAGTGAAAGAATGTTGTTCCTCAAATGAATCTACACACACTGTCGGTGCTGCAACAGTACCTGTTGAGTGGATGAATCTGGATATGAATCTTGGTCCTGAGTCCTATGGCACAGTCAAACCTACATATCTCCACTTCTCCCTTAGTTTTCTCCACGTCTTGTGTGAGAAAATGAGAAATCATTCCTCATATGACTGCTCAGGTCATAATATTCTTCCAGTTCCACATAAGTATTGTTCAGTTAAAAATCTGATCTACCCTGAAATCTGATCTACCCTGAAAATACTGACTTATTACCCAGAAGGTAGAGCTGGACACTTTTTCACCTCACCCCCATTTGTAAAGATAAGTAGTCAGGAGGTTTTCACAGGAATATTACTTTCTTTTCCATATAATTTTAAAACATTTCATTTACTCAAACATGGAATCTAACTTGATCATCAAATTGTACCAATAGATGAAACATACACAAAGGTGGTCTAAATAAAATACTGCCCCTAGTAAGAAGAAATTATGAGTTCAGTTTTTTTCATATTATTAGAAAAGACCAAAAAGAAACTGATGATCTCCATTCTTTGGCTCATGGTAACATCACTCTGGATTTTCCCTAGGAAATTTGCATAACCAAAATATTCCATCTACGAGCATTATGGACATTAATAAATTTTGATCCAAGAATGATTATTGATGCTCATGACCATATTCTCTACTTTCTCCATTGTCAGCCTACACAAAGAGATTAAAGCAATTCCCCAGGGTTGGATACTTTTCTGGGAAAAGTATTTGTGATAGACTCTAATTTATGAATTTATTTTAATTAAATATTGCAGTGGAGTCCATCCCAGACCATGGACTATGTAAAAACTTTGCATCCTATGGCGTTAAGAGCTCTGACCACTAGTCGTACCAACCACTTCACTGCCAGGTGACCATTTGCAAATTGTGCTGCCTGTCCCATAATTTTGTCACCTATAAAACAGAGATAATGTCAAAATCTACCACATCAGATTTCTGTAAAATTCAAATGAACTCATATGTGTACAAAGACAAATACAGCTCCTGACACATGTAGATATTCAATAAATGTAACTTTCAGACAAAATATGAGTGAATCATTTTTATAACTTTAAAAAGAGTTTTTCCATGTCTGGTATCAAAACAAAAAACAACAACAACAAAAACAATAAACTTAAATACATAAGATATAAAGTTTTTGAAAGATTGCTATATTTTTAATTGTGTGAGTATGTGTGTGCAGGTACCCTTGGATTCCAGAAGATGGTGCTGGATCTCTTGTATCTGGAATTAGAGATGGTTCTGACCCAGGTGGATGCTGAAGACTGAACTCCTCTGCAGGAATAGTATGCACTCTTTCCCACTCCAAATGTGAAGTGTTTTAAATAAGAAAAATATTGCAATCAGGGTAAAGAACAAACACATGGAAGAAAAGATTTGTAACATAGTCACTAACAAATAGGTAAATAGCTGCAATGCAAAGAGGAAGAAAAATAACTAAGGAAAAGGAATTAACAATTCAAAAAAAATTAGGGCCAGTAAATATATGAACAGATGTTCAGTCTCACTAGTAATCAAAGAAATGCAAATAAACAACAGACTGGCAATGATTAAAGAGACGGGACAGACCCAGCATCTGTGAGTGCAAGCAGTAGGCTGGCCTCATGCACTTCCGGTAAGTGAACTTTAGAAAAAGCCTTTTTAAATGGCTATTGAAAGTTATGCATCAAAACTCAAAAGATGCATTCTCTTTACTTTGTGAGTTTTCTTTTATAATCTACCTACAATTTTCAATAATCAGACACAAAACAATTTCTGATTTTCAAAATTAAAAAAGTTAAGTTTCCCTCTTCTTGTGGTTTTAATGAGAAATGAGAGCCCAGGAAGCCTTATAGAGAATAATATAATATAATAAATAAATAATAACACCCCTGATACCACCTGACAGCTCATGGATTATTGGGGGGGGGATTTTTGCCCTGATTCTCACACCTGCTGTACAGAAACAGAATGAGAAGAACTACTTATTTTGGGAATAGCCATAAGCCTCCAGGCTCCGTTAATCCTCTGTGAACATGCCTTTGTCCCACAGATGATCCTGAAGTGGGAAAGAGGCTGGATTCAGGACCCTGGAGCATCTTCTTCACTATCCTTTAAAGGGTGCTTCTGTGACAGTGAATTCACACCTGCATACATCTTCCAGCTCTGTGTTGCTCACTGACTGATAAAGAGATCTCTCTTCATCCTTACCAGATCTCACCAATAAAGTAGGAGAATTGCCCCTCCTTCCTCTTATCAGTGCCCCCACTGGAAACTGTGCTGGGTAAAATTGTGAATAAACACACTGCTCTATGGTGATTTCAGAACCCCAGGTTGGTGAAACCTGAACACTGGCCACTTCACCCCCTCTCCCCGTAAGTCATCATTATTCCAACACTAGATAGCTAGATGCTTATCCTATTCCCTTCTCATATTTTTGTTCAAGGGAGGGGGGGCTTAAAACAGGCTTCTAAAATTCATTCGTACTTTAGGATAATTTATCCCAACAGCAACAGATTTCATAGCCATGGGGTCAAAATTTAAACCAAAATAAGGAGATTATTGTAAAAATTCAAAGCATTCAAATATAGACAAATAGCAGGCAGGAGGTTAGTCGTAACAATACATGAATGATGAGGGTGGGGCACACACTTCCTGAGAATATAGTGTCAGCTTTAGGAATCAGATATCAGTGGGGCTTGAGGATTAGGTTGGTTTTGTTGTTGTTGTTGTTGTTGTTTTCTTCAATTTATTCTAAACCTCATTAATACTGAGCTGTGAAAAGTGATCTGAGCATAAGATTTCTTAGTATTCTTTATTTAGAGAAGAGGAAGAAGGGGGAGGAAGGGGAAAGGAAAACTAAAAAGATTTTTTAAAAAAGGAAATGGCTTAGAGAAGAATAATCTGAAGTACAAGAATAACTACTTTTCCCTGAAAAGAAATACACAAAGGAAAACTACCAGGAATGATCTCTATTAATGGGCTCCCTCCTTTCCAAATTTAGCAAATGGAAAGCAAGTCAACTATGATGGCGACCATGCAATGGTTGCAAAAGGAGGCTGTAGATGAGTTCACATGATGCTGCTGGCCATGATACTGGTTAGAATACTGGTTAGTTGCCTAATGTGACTTAGAGGAGCGAAAGAAACTCAAAGCTATAGTAACTCATAGGAGATCAATGGCAACTCCTACTCAATGTTAGTTCACATTTTGGTAATGTGTATGATAGGAGACTTTTTCTTTCTGAAGAGGAAGAAATAAGTGGCTGTATTTTCATTTTCAACTAGCCAAAGTTCAGCATCATTCCATGGCTCTAATGCAAAGCTGAACAGGGAAGCAAGACGCAGTTGAGTCAGCATAGAGAAATGGTACTACTTCTACAGGACCCCAGCTGGAAGCTCCCTGCAGAACAGTGCTGAGGGAAGGAGGAGGTAGACACAGTATGTTTGACTGGCTCTCCTTTCTCAAGCTGATGACTCTGAGGTGAACTGGGCGCTATGATGGAAAAGAATACTGAATATTAAAGGACCCTTTCACTCTCTCTAAAAAGTTTTGAAGCCCTAGTCCTTTTCTGTCTGTATTTAATAGACAATGCCAAAACAAGTAAATACAATATTGCTTTAAAAACATTGTTTAAAGACTCCATAAAGAAAAATGCATACACATAATTGCATATATGAGTGGAGGTAAATAGCACTTGAACAACAGACTTAAAGATGTAGGAGTTGGACAGTCCCCACCAGCCAGGAAGCAAGTGAGTGAACCTCCTACCTGCTGGACTGCCACAACCTACTGAATCCTATTCCCCCAAGATCCACTTCACCACCCAATCCTACCCACTTCAACATCCTCCCTGTGGCCAGCCCTTCCCCATGACTCCAGCAGACTCCATAGACTCAGGTACAGCCCATACTAATCAGAAGAACATCACCCCCTCCATTGGGCACCATACTCTGGGCTACAAACTTTGGAAGAAGACTTCATCTTTATGGAAAGCCAGGTTGGATCTAGGCACCCAAGATGCTACAGACCTCAGTAGAAATACTCTACTCGACCTGAAGACTTACCAGTCTCCAGAACCCTTGGCCACCTAGGCCAGAAGACAAGAGAGTAAACAGAAAGCAAAGGAATAAAACACCCTTCCAACAAAGACAAACACGGGAATCACAACCTAGACCTATACTCATCCCAAATCCAGATGCTTAAACATCAAGGAAAGAACACATTCAATAACAGAAAGGACAGTATGGAACCACCAGAACCCAGTGATCCTATGACAGGAAGACCTGAACAATCCAATCCAGCTGAAGCACAAGAAAATGACCCTACAAACAACTTTCCAAATATGATAGAGACAAAGAGAAAAATGAAAAACTCCCCTACAGAATTCAAGGAAAAGACAATCAAAAAATGGAAGAAATCAATAAATCCCTTAAAGAATTCCAAGAAAGAAAAAAATTAAACAGGTAAAGGAAATGGTTCAAGACCTGAAAATGGAAATATAAGTAATAAAGGAAGGAGAAACTGAGGTAATTCTGAAAATGGAAAACTTGGTAAATGAACAGGAACTACAGATGCAAGCATCACCAACAGAATATCCAAATTAACAAAATGGAAAGAAAGGAGGGCATAACAATACATGCTAAGGAAATCCAGAGGACTAGTAGGTTATACTTGAAAATCTTGGAAAATCTAAAAGAAATGAACAAATTTCTTGATAGGTACCACATGCCAAAATTAAATGAAGATCAGATAAATGATTTAAATATAACTATAATCCCTAAGGAAATAGAAACAGTCATTAAAAGACAGCCAAGCAAAAAGAAGCTTAGGGCCAGAAGGTTTCAGTGCAGAATTCTACCAGACTTTCAAAGAAGAGCTGATGCCAATACTCCTGAAATTATTCCACAAAACAGAAACAGAAGGGGCATTGTATTGTCAAATTCTTTTTATGAGGCCACAGTTACCTTGATACCCAAACCAAACAAAGACTCAACAAAGAAAGAGAATTATAGACCAATTTCCCTCATGAACATTGATGCCAAAACACTCAATAAAATACTAATAAACTAAATCAAAGAACACATCAAAAAGATCATGCACAATGTCCAAGTAGGCTTTATCCCAGAGATGCAAGGATGGTTAAACATATGAAAATTTATCAATGTAATCCATAATATCAACAAACTGAAAGAAAAAATCCACATGATCATCTCATTAGATTCTGAAAGTCTTTCGACAAAATCCATCACCTCTTCATGATAAAGGTCTTGGAGAGAACAGGAATACAAGGAGCATACCTAAACAATAAAAACAATATATGACAAGCCTACAGCTAGCATCAAATTAAATGAACAGAAACTTAAAGCAATTTCACTAAAACCAAGAACAAGATAAAACTGTCCACTCTCTCCATATCTATTCATTATGCTCCTCCAGGAAGGCATCACCCTACATGTGGAGTCGGGGGGATGGGATGGGAGGATGTCGGGGGGCATGGGAGGGTGGAAGAGGGGGAGGGAGAGGGAACTGGGATCAATATGTAAAATAAATAAATAAATGGGATATAGATCTAAACATAATTCTTAACAGAAGACTCTCAGATACACATAAAGAAATGTTCAACATCCTTAGCCATCAGGGAACTGCTTATCAAAATAACTCTGAGATTCCATCTTATACCAATCAGAATGACTACAGTCAAAAACACTAATGACAGCTTATGCTGGAGCGGATGTGGAGCAAGAGGAACACTCCTCCACTGCTGGTGAGATTGCAAACTTGTACAGCTACTTTGGAGATCAAAATTTGTAATGTTTCTCAGAACATTAGGAATCAATCTACAGCAAGACCCAGATATACCACTCTTGGGCATATACCCAAAGGAGTCTCACTCATACCATAAGGGCACTTGCTCAATTATGTTTATAGCAGTGTTATTTGTTATACCCAGAACTTAGAAACACTCTAGATGCCCCTTAACTGAAGAATGGATAAAGAAAATGTGGTATATTTACATAATGGAGTATTACTCAGTTGTTTAAAACAATGACATCAGGAAATTTGAAGACAAATGGATGGAACTAGAAAAAAAAGCATCCTGAGTGAGGTAACCCAGAACCAGAAAGGTAAACATTGTATGTACTCACTCATAAGTGGATATTAGCTATAAAGTAAATGATAACTGCTAGAATCCACAGCCCCAGAGAGACTTGGCAATAAAGAGGGCCCAAAGTAGGAGGTGCATGGATTTCCCTGGTAAGGGGAAATAAAGAGATCTCCTGGGTAGACTGGGGATGAGTGGGAATAAGAACATGAGGGACCAGGTTGAGGGGTGGATAGAAGGGGAGAATAATGAAAGAGATGACTTGATAGGGAGGCATTTCAGGGTCAGGTAGAAACCTGATGCAAGAAAATGCCCACAAATCTACAAGGATGACCCCAGCTAAGACACCTAGCAATAGTGGATAGGTAGCCTGAACTAGACATCTCCTATAATTAGATTGATAATTACCCCAATTGTCATCAGAGAGTCTTCTTCAGTAACTGATGGAAACAGATGCAGAAATTCACACCCAAGCTCTGGGCCAAGACTGGGGAATCCTGTTGGGGAAAGAAGGGAGGATTGTATGTGTGTGTGTGTGTGTGTGTGTGTGTGTGTGTGTGTGTGTGTGTGTGTCCTGGTCATGGAAGCTCACAGGCTATGAACCTATAGCTGGGAAGCCTGCATGCTGGCCTAGTCTTTCTGCATATGTATGATAGTTGTGCAGCTTGGTCTACTCATGAGACTCCTAGCATTGGGAGCTAGGCCTATCCCTAATGTTTTGGCTGGCTTTTGGGAACCCGCTCCTAATGCTGGGTTGACTTACCCAGCCTTAATACAAGGAGAGGAGCTTAGTCCTACCTCAACTTGACATGCCATGCTTTGTTGGCACCCATGGGAGGCCTGCCCCTTTCTGAACAGAGGTGGAGAAGGGATAGATTGGGGAGGAGTAGGGAGGGAGGAGAGGGATGCTGCAGTAAGGATGTAAAATAAATGAAAAAAACCATTAAAAATAAATAAGTAGGCATTAAGAAAATTCTGTGATATGGAACTTTTTGCAGACCATCTTCCAACTTAATCTAGTGGACACCCCACACCCAACCAGATTCCATCTCTCTACAATGTCCTGGCTTTTTTGTGTTCTCTCTCTCTCTCTCTCTCTCTCTCTCTCTCTCTCTCTCTCTCTCTCTGGTCTGTCTGTCTGTCTCTCTCTCTCTCTCTCTCTCTCTCTCTCTGTCTCTCTCTGTCAAGGAAATGCAATTAGTTCTCCAAACTAGACTAGAGACCATCTGCTGGTTTCAGTAACTAAAAGTGACCTGAGGAGTAGGAAAAAATGTGTCATGATTAAGCCCAAAGAAGAGTCTCCCTTGGGAAATTCTGCTTCAAATTCACTTAGCAACAAAGCCAAAAGGAAGATCCAAAAGGCCAGACTATAATTAGCAAATAAAGAAAATTCTCGTCATTTTGGACTTGAAAACTCACTATGTGTCATTTAGCACACTAATATGTTGCCAAAAGCAGTCAGGCAATGGAAAACATGAAGTCATTAAAAAAAAATGACTTGTATCTTCTTCCATTGCACCCTATTTAAATTTAGGACAGATGACATGATCAACCTCATCCAAGCCAACTTTGTGAGCTGGGGTTTTCCTAGAGTATGATTTTCTAAGAACTAAAACCTTTGTAAATGTAACTGATTTTTCTAACCATCTTTATAGTTGCCAAGTGGTTCTGAGCCGATGGCCCCATCCAGGGAGTTCTGGAAACTTTGTGCAGAGCCAAATACATAATTCTAAACTTTCACAATATGCACTGACAGAGGAAAGAAATAATTTTTATTCTGGTTGAAGTCGTTATGCAATGGAGCCCAATGTTGTCTGGATTGAAACACTTAGGTTCTGACTAGGTAAGGCAGTGATTAAAGTGCTGGCTGTACAGGGCATTCAGTTGCCCATTCCATTGTGCCACTGAGCAAATATAACAAAGCTATTCAGCCATGCTACTGGGAATGGAGACTGTTGCCTTTAATTATGAAATAATATTTGACTGGGTCCCATTCCAGTTTTGCTAAATATCAACACACAATATCATCTGAAATGCTTGGAAGCCCTCCAGTCAAGGTGCCCTGCTTCACTGGTTTCCCCTTTTGGAAATGCTAACAGGGCTTAGTCACCTAGGCTGCTGGGGAGGAGCGAAATGGAAAATACCTGAAGTATTGTTATATAACTGTGTGAGCAAGGCTTAACTTCCCGTGTTTCAGCCAACTTAATATTAAAAGCAGTTTCTCTTTTTTCTGAGCATATGGTTGAAGGGAAAGTGGTGATTTCAAATAAAGTAGCATTAAGAGAGAACCAGGTGGCCAAGTGGTACCATGCCTCCATGGCAAAGTAAAAACAGACAGATGAGTCTTAACTCCTGCCCTTGAAAATGTGCAGTCCATGCATGAGCATTAAATATGCTTAGAAGCAAATGTGTGAGTCAACAGCACAATCCTTGTTTCCAGGGAGCACAAAGAAGGATGGGAGTGGTCAACAATTAAGCAAGCAATTGTACTGCCCTGTGTGTAGAATGCTGGAGGAAACCCAGGATGGTATAGGAGCACAAATGAGTAACCAACCTCAACTTCAACAACCAGAAAAAGCTGCTCAAATATGGTGGAAGTCCAAATAATGAATATGATTAACAATGCTCCTGGTTATAGGGAAGGTAATGTTGGAGGGGGCAGGGTAGACACTTGGTTGTGGCTGATTAGTCCTCATTCACCAATTGCACAAGTATGTACTGAATGCATACTAGGTTTCAGAGACATAGTAAAAGGAATTCCCTCAGTAGTTGTACCAAAGATAGCATTTACAACAGCACACATCTTATGTTTAGTAATTCTGTCATTTATCCAACAAACACTAGACAGAATGCCTGAGAAAATAACCAACAAGCACTAGACAGAATGACTAACAAAATAAGGATCAAGATTTAAATTTTATATTTTTACTTGACTTGCTAACATGAATGGAAACCAAAATCAGGCAAGGTCCGTGCCCATAATTTGTTCTAATTTCATGGGTAAAATAATTATTTATTTGTCCTGCACTCCTCTATGGGCACCCATGTGTATATACATGCACATGTGCACACACATGTGTGCATGCATGTAGAGACAAGAGGTGGGTATCGGTGTCTCTCACCCTTGCTCCCCAGCAGAGCCTCTCACTGAACCTGGGCTCCTCCCATTCGCTGGTTAGCTCTGTGGCCCACCTTTCTCTACCATGCCAGTGCTAGAGTTACAGATGCATGCAGCCAGGCCCAGATCGTTTTATATGGGTGCTAGGGATCTGATCCTCCTACTTTTGTAACAGGCAATTTCCAAGCTGACCATCTTCCTAGCCTCAATGCATGATAATAAAAATATAGTTATAGGGTTATAGATATGCCTCAGATGTTAAGAGTACTTACTGCTCTAGCAGAGAACCCAAGTTCAGTTTCTAGCACCCATATCAGACTGCTCACAACCACCTGTAACTCCAGTTCCAGGAGCCACAGCACCCTCTTCTGGCCTGGGTGGGTACATGCACTCACAGACACATACCCACACAGAAATGTACACATACACACTTAATTAAAAATAACATCTTTTTAAATACTTTAAAATACAGTTAGGAAGTTCTGTAAGACATCTACGATTCCATTTATATGTGAATACTGTCTATGCAAAGCAGTATTTTAAAAATTGTATAAAGAATATATATATATATATATATTAACTCTATGTATACTAAAAATATTTCTATATATATTAAATATATTGGAAATATAAGCCTGGGAAGATGCTTCTAGGAGCAAAAGCATTTGGTGTGCAAGCATGAATACATTAGTTCAAATCACCATAAGAAATCCATGCATGAGTGCTCATGCCTATACCCTAGCATTGAAAAGCAGAGATAAGTGGATCCCCAGATCACATTTGCCAGCCAGTCTACCTGAAAGAGCTTCCAGTCCTATCAGAGACCATCTCAAAGCTATAAGGCAGAGGGCAATAGGCATCTTCTCTGGTCTCTGCACACACATGCATGAGGGAATGTACCTAAACGCGCGCACACACACACATATACCACATCACATACTAACATGTACACACCACAGAGGGATAAATAAAGAAATTAATAATGCCTGTGGAAACAGGAACATAAATGGAGATGGCGGCAGTAATGTACCAATAAACACTGAGTTTGCCCCAAAAACTTTAAATTACTCTGATTTGATTATTTTCTGTAGAAGAAATATGCCCACCAAGACCAATTTCAAAATACCTGCATTTGTAAGGTTTCTAAAAATTTACAGCAAGTCTTCAGGAGCTGGAACAAACCAACCCAACAAAATAGTCAAGGATGAGGAAGAAATAGCTCTTCAGAATTTCTCACTCTCTCTTGAATACACTAAAACACTTTATATTATGCTCTAACAAATAGTGACATATTGTAATGTATAAGTAACTAATAAAAGAATTCAGAAATATATTACTAAGAAATACAGACATAAATGAAATAATTATTAATCATCAATCCAAGTAAAGGTAAAACAACTGAGAAAAGAAATACACAGTGATAGGACAATTTCAAAATCTAGTAAGATTGTAAACTAAAATCAAGTGTCCTAGTTTGCTTTTTTTCTTTTTCTGTGATTAAACACTAACCAAAACCAACTTAGGAAGGAAGGGGTCTGTTTGACTTGAGTTATTCATCATCAGTGGAAGCCAAGGCATGAGCCTGGAGACAGGAATTGAATCAGAGTCCAGGGAGGGATGTTTCTTGCTGGCTTTCTAAGCTGTTTTCCTTAAACAACTCAAAACTACCTACCTAGGAATGGCACTGCCCACAGTGAACTGGGCCCTCTTCCGTCTGAGAAATGTTCCTACAAATTTGCCCACTGGACGATCTGATGGAAGCAGTTCTTCATTTGAGGTTCTCTTCCCCCAGGTGTGCTAACTATGAAATCAAGACACATCAGTAATTGTAGGAAATGGAAAGGGACTATACCTCTCACTACATATCAAAGTAAAACAGAGCAAATGAAAGCAAAGCATGGGGAAAGACATACCATACACATATTAACCAAGAAAACTTATACAGCTACACCAATTATTCAAAGATAATTTTTAAGATGAGAATGGGAAATTTTTCAAGTTATTAGGTCAATCTAAAAGACTTCTAACATTTACTCAAAAATGACAAAAATTGATTTAAAAAATTAATAATAATGAAGGATCTAGTGGCAATCACAGTCGGAGTGTGTCCCCTATCTTTTATTCAGTAACTAATGGAAGAAGAACTTGATTGGCAGTGGGATTGCAGGAAAGTTTGACAACATTATTAGCCAGCTTGGCCCCAATGGAATGAACCAATTTATTGAAACACCGAACCTGCCAAATCTTACACAGGAGGAAATAGACAATCTGAACAAACTTGTGTCTATTCAAGATGCCAAATCATCATACTTAATAACTTTCCCAACCAGAAAGCATTGGCTTTGAATGAGTACACTGGGGGTAGGGTTCTCCTCTACATTTAAGACAGCAGACCATCTTTCTATGGTCCTTTTCAGAAAGCAAGATAGATGAAATAATTTATATAAAGTGCAGTAAGCCAGTATCCACAGTTCAAATCCACATCACAACCAAGCTGAGTTCATCTCACACATGCAAGTCTGGCTCAACATTCATAAATTATTTGATTTACTATAGCACATCAGCATGCTATGTAAAAGAAATTATATGACTGTACTAATAAATTCAGAAGAGCATTTGACAAAATGAAACACCCCATGGTGACTTAAACTGTCAGAAGAGCAGTCACATACATACAGCAAGTCCAGCAGTCACAGCTGTGGCATACATAGCTATGAGATACTCAAAGTGTCCCTGCTAAGATTAGATTCAGAAAGTAAATCCCTGTCATCACTTCAGGCTTGAAGTCTAAGTCTAAACAAATTTAATAATATAAAAGAAGCTGGAGAAAGAGCTAGTCAGTGTCTTCATTACTGTTCTATTGCAGAGGTGAGACACCATGACCAAGTTTGTTTGGACCTACAATTTCAGAGCATTTGTCCATGGCCAGCATGTTGGGAAACATGGCAGAAGGTAGACATGGAGCCAGGGCAGTAAGCTGAGAGCTTATATCTTGATCCACATATCCACAGGTGGAGAGAGCTAACTTCAAATACCATGGGCTTTTGAAACTTCAAAGCCCACCTCCAGCAACACACCTCCTCCAATAAGGCCACACACCTCCTAATCCTTCCCAAACTGTCCCACTAAGTAGGGATCAAGTATTCAACTATATGAGTCTATGAAGGACATTCTCATTCAAAACACCATAGTCAGTGAAGTATTTGACTAACAAACATGAGACCTATACTGAATCCATATTTTTAAAGAGCCAGGCACAACAGCATAAACCTGTAAACCTAGCACTAGGGAGGAGACAGCCTAGCCTATACCATGAAGTCCAGGCCAACAGACCTTAAAAAAAAAATGGGTTGAGAAGATGGCTCAGTCAGTAAAGTTCTTGCAGAACAATGCTATTGTCCTGAGTTTGAATTCCAGAACCCATATTAAAAATTGCCTGGTGTACAGCCTATAATTCACATCACTAGAGGAACTAGGATACAAGGTGTATTCTAAGAGATTCATATAAAGTCCCTCACAGAACTGGGAAGGGACAAGTCCCCCAGAGCTCAGGTGAAGTGGGGGGAGGGCAGCGAATAGAGAGAGAAGTAGGAGAAAATGAGGGGGAGGAAAGGAAAACATGTGCGACCAGGAAGATTGAGCCTGGTTAGGAATAGAAGATAGGAAAGAGAGAGAGACAGAGACAGAGAGAGAGAACATAAAAGAGGGAGCCAATACTGGTTTGAAGATAAAATTGAACATAAAGAAAGGTCTAGAGAACTACAAGGCTGCTCCCAACTAACAATTTGAGCTTCCGTGGAAAGGCTATCATAAATGCCCTTCCTGGAGAGTGAGATCAACAACTAACTTCTCCGTGGAGCCCTCAACTAATGCCTGTTGAAAACAGGATCAAACACCCATGCATAAACACTGAGTCGAACTAGAACCCAGATGCAGATGGAGAGGACAAGACCATCTGGCAGAAACACATACAGACAGCTTACCTGAACAAGGAGGAGCTAAGGTCCACTAGACTGATAGCTGGAAAGCCAGCATGGGACTGACTCAGGCCCCCCCCGAATATGGGTCTCATTCAGAAGGACTGAGCAGTCTAAGAGACCTCAGACAGTGGAGCCAGGATGTATCCCTGGTGCACAAAAGGACTTTGCGAACATATCCCCCATGGAGGGATAACTGCCTTAATCTAGAGACAGGAGAGAAGCCCTAGTCCCTACTTCACATGACCTGTCAGATCTACATGACCCCAACTGGATGGCATTCCCCTACATGTGGAATTGGGGTGGGGGGATGGGAGGGGAGGGTGGTTAGAGTGCATGTGAGAGGGCAGAGAGGGTAAAAGGGAGGGAAGGAGGGAGAGAGGGAGGGAGAAGGAACTGGGATAGACATGTAAAATAATAAATTAAATTAAAAAAAATGCTTTGACTCCAAAATTTAAGTTGAAGGACAAGTTACTGGGGAAAAGGATTTCTATTTTTGTTTCCACAGAAAATGAAAAGATGTGGATTCCTTCCAGACTAATGTGGTTTGATCATGCCAGAGTGCCTGAAACAGAGTACAAGGTGATCCTACATTCAAAACAGCTGGACAAAGCAGCCTTACAGACTACAGCCAGGATTTCTGAATCTTCTTCGAATCCCCCATGACAGCGCCCCTTACCAGCAGGAAGTAGTTTGGAAAGAACGACGCCCAAATTCCCAAATATTGTGTATAAATGTTTGTTTTCATTTAATTGGACTTTGTTATATAAAATAAAATAATTTTAAAAAAGTTAAAAAAATTGCCTGGTGTAGCAGCAAACTCACAATCTAGTCCAGAAGAGACAGAGACAAATGGATCCCTGGGGTTTGTCAGCTAGCTAGCCTAGCCTAGTCTATTCCAAGTGAGACACTGTCTCATTTAAAAAAAAAAAAAAATGAAGCAGAAAGCACATGAGGAGAAACACCCACGGTTGATCTCTGCCTCCCCCATGCATGCACATGTGTTCACCTGTATGTTCATGGGCAGCCACATGTAAATGCATGCCCACTTGAACACGTGCACACATGTGCACATACAAAACAAACAAAAATCCAGGAGTGAAGAAGTTCAGAAGATGGTGGTAACAGGAATGGTATACTAGAATCTCCAGGGAATAGAGTGAAGACACCTGGGTAACAGCTGTCAAAAGACATAGATAAAAGCTGAAAAGCCTCACGTTTAATAGTGAAATAAAATTAGAGACTGTAAATAGTATAGCAGGGAAAAGACAAGAGTCCGTCCTGAAGGGAATGGCGTGCTCTGGGGAGTTTTCTCATCCCCTGTGAGAGGGAGAGGCCAGAGCCATGCTTAAGACAGACAGCCTCAGTAAACTGACACTGTACTGTCAGCAACAGACTCGACAGATTTGTTGACCCCTTCTGGAATGCATCACCCTCCCTGTGGAGTGGGGGGGGGGATGGGATGGGAGGGCGGTTGGGGAGCATGGGAGGGTGTGAGAGAAGGAGGAAGGAAGGAAGGGAGAGGGAACTGGGATCAATATGTAAAATAAGAAAAATAAATAAATTTTAAAAGGAGATAAAAAAAAAAGGTGCACTGCACACAGTAGTGGGCTGGGCTGGAAGCTTTATGTCCTCAGACATTCCGTGTGCTGTAACTTAGAGCTAGTGTTGTGGGGCTACACACTGACCACGAAAATTCCTCTAGAAAAAAACTTTGAATTGAAACACACAGTATTCTACAAGGTAAACATTTGGTAGAAGACAGAGGTTCCGGAGAATATAGACACAGCTTCCACGAAATAAGCCAACACTATATGGAGTGGCCAGAAATGAAAACAAAATTTGCAATGCAACTCATCGAGAATCACCAAGAGATGTCACCAGCATCTATGATTGGAATGATGGAAGATCACCCACTAATAGGGCAATAATCTGTGACCTGAAGTTGCAAACTAGCATCCAAAGTATGTAAGGCATTTGGGAGCTGATAAAGAAACACCAAGATATTTGGGCATCAAACAGCTAAGGCTGCATTCCAACTCTGTGCTCCCATCTCCCATCTAGACTATCCTCCCATCCACTCTACTTTTATTCCTCTCTGATTTAATTTCCAATGTCAATTTACTAGGGAGGCTCTAACCTCCTCTTTCTCATATTCTATTTATCTATTCATCTGTCTATCATCTACCTCTATCTTGATCTCCTTTATTTTTTCTTCCTTTCTTTCCCCTATTCATTTACCTTTTAATATGTTTGGACTGCTTTAAGTAAGCTAATTGTATTCCTTTATCTCTCTTTTCTTTCATCCTTTTGCAAAAATGCCTCATCACCCCACCTTGTGACTACTCTTCCCTCTCTCTATTTACTTTTCCCTCTTCTGCCTTTTCTCTATCGTCTACTGCTCATGACAAGTCTTGTTCTACTTTTTCCCATCCCACTCATACCCACAGCAACCAATACCTTGGTGTGCATAGTGTTGTCAATGGCCCCTTACTTTCTGAAATTATAGTCACTTAAGGGCTGATTATTTTCTATTTGACTACTATGATGGTCATTGCTAGCCTATGATTCTTTTTTCATAGTTAGCATAGTGATTGATCTTGGGAACAGTATTCTGCTTGCAGAGTACTAAAGATTGAACCTGGTGCCCCCAACAAGCCAAGGAAAATGACATCTTATTGTGATTACAACTTAGTCGCCCTTGAACACTGCAAGCACTTCCACTGAAAGAAAAATGTTGACTTAAAAAAAAAGAAGCCACACAATGAGCTAACCCAGTGATCCAAGTCCTAACACAGAAAGCAAAGGAGGAAAAGACTTAAATACATACATCTCCAGGAAAACATATACAGGTAGCAAGCAACCATGTAAAATGGTGTTCAGTGTCATAGGTCAATGCCATAGATTATCCAACTATAATGACTAAAATGATTAAAAACTAAAGTACTGACAACACATCAAAGCCACTAAAGGTGTGAACTTGTGACTGATAGGAACAGCCACTTTTGGAAGAAGTTTGGCAATTCCTCAACAAACCACAGCACATATCTACCATATGATAAAACAAATACACATTTTGGGACTTACCCAAATGAACTGAAAATTATAGCCACAGAAACCTCTGTACACATGGTGGGAGATGTCATTCTGTAAATATGTTTCTCATACTGGTTAATGAATAAAGCACTGTTGGCCAATAGGAAAGCAAGGTAGGCGGGACTAGAAGACAAGGAAGAGAAAGTAAGTAGTAAGGAGGAGTCAACATGGAGAGGCTGGGGAGACCAGACGCCAGCCCCACTTCCCAGTAAGATAAGACCACGTGGAAATACTTAGATTAACAGAAATGGGTTAATATTTAAGACAGAGCTAGCCAATAAGAAACTAGTACCTGGCCAACAGCATTATATAAAATACAGCATCTCTCTGTGTATTATTTGGGGCTGGCACCATGGTGGATCCGGACAGGCAGACCTACTCGCAACATACACATGCTTACAACAATTTTATTCATAGTTGCCAAAATTTGGATGCAACCATATCTTTCTGTAGCTGAATGGAGAAATAAATTATTACATATCCAGACAATAAAATATTATCAAATCCTAAAATTAAGCTGTTAAGATAAAGAAGAGGTATAGAAGAAAGTAAAAAGTATACTGTAAAGGGAAAGAAACCAACAAAAGGGGCAATATAGTATACAAAACTGTATGACACCCAGGAAAAAAAAAAGGGAAAACAAATACAGAGGGTGTAAAAAAGTCAAAAAAGTCAATGGGCTAATGAAAGATGGAGAGATAATAGGTACAGCAAGGAGAACTGTCAAGGAAATGAACCCAGACTATATATTGCAATGATGGATCTTTATCAAAACCCATAGAAAATGCAATATGAAAAGTGAATTCCAGTGTAAAGTATGGCATTGGAGAACAGTGAACTGCCAACAGAAGCCTTGATTTTAACAAATGTTACCCTCTAAAGAAGGATGTTGGCAACAAAATGTGTATACGTGTGTTTACAGGAGGAGTGTGGAACTTCAACTTCCTGCTTAGTTCTGCTATGTGCCAGTAACTTCTCTAAATAATTTGTTTACTAATTATTTAAAAATAACATGTGTAGAGGCTGATGCAGTGGGATTGTGAGTTTCAAGCCAAGCCTGGACCACACAGAGAGGCAGGAAGTTTACTAAGATCCAGGGTAGTAATTCCACAGTATTATCTGTTCACCAGACACTCAACAGTGTCATCTACTCTCTTTTATGTGACTTCCATTCTCATGGTTGTTCTGTGGTTTCAAAATGAACATGCTATCTTTATCTCAACTTCCCTCTCAAAAGAAAAAGAACATGGCAACAAGAAAGGGTACATATTGCCATTGAGGAAACTGCTAACCATCACTGAGTGATTTCTGCTTCTATTTATTGGGTAAAACATCTAAGTGCAAAAAGTGACTTTATTACCCAGGCATATCGGGTTTCTATTGGAGATGTAACAAAAAAAAAAAAAAAAAAAAAAAGAAAGAAAGAAAGAAAGAAAAGAAAAAATGGTGGTGTGTGGATGGGCAGCAGAACTTGCCATACTAAGCCTAAATGAACATGAATCATTTTTACATATTAGCAAACATAAACAAGTGGTAACATATATGTACCTGAAATTAGAGGTATATACATTTCATCCTAAAATTTTTCCATACACACTGTTGAAGATTTTTATAAATAACATTGCTTGTAATAATAACTACTGTTTGTGTTCGGGCACTGAAATGTTTCTATACATTACAACATTTATTTCTTATAATATTTCTGTAGGCAATTATTGTTATTTATTCTCATTATACTTGCATACAAAACCAGTTTTCAAAGAGATAATTGTCCCATTTCACACAGGTATTTAGTTAAATACCAAGAACTTGCTACTTAGTTTGATCCCTTCAAAACTCATTGTTCTGACATTCTTTTCTCTAAGACGACTCTTTAACTTTCAAAAAAAATCACATGCTGCTTTTTACAAAGCCTGACCATTCTTAAATCCATAGCAATTTTTTGTACAAATATTTCTTTGGTAGAATGTTTCTCAAAAAATAATCTACAGAATTTTCTTCACTTTCTCTTCAATGCTCCTGAGTAAGTTTCAAAGATGTCTTTTTCTTTCCCCCTAAAGGTCTTTCAGACACAAGCATAACATCTTCCTTGGCCAAGGGCTACATCTCTCCTACTGACAGTACAGATTTCAGCAATTTATTGAATCTTACTTTTTGGAAATATGACAGATTTTTTAACAGGTATACCTTAGAAAACTGTGAGCACATAGCACATAGAAGGGATATGTCTCTGCACTTTATTATTTGTTCTTTTTCAAAGAAGATGAAAGATTTCTGAAAAACAGTGTTTCTTACAGTACAGGGTGATGTTAGGAAGATTAAAGATAATTGACACCCACAACTAAACACTGAGCCAAACTAGAATCCAGATGCAGAGACGGAGGACAAAACCAGGCTACAGAAACCCACAGAGACAGCTGACCAGAACAAGGAGGAACTACGGGCCCCGAGACTGATAGTTGGGAATCCAGCAATGAACCGACTCAGACCCCCTGAACATGGGTCTCAGTTAGAAGGCCTGGGCAGTCTAAGGGGCCTCTGACAGTGAAATCAGGATATATCCCTGGTGCATGAAAGGACTTTGGGGAGCACATTCCCTACGGAGGGATGCTCCCTTAACCTAGAGGCAGGAGGGAGGGTCTAGTCCCTACTCCAAATGACTTGACAGATTTAGATGACCCCTCCAGGAAGGCATCACCCTACATGTGGAGTGGGTGGGAGAATGGGATGGGATGGGAGGGGTGGGAAAGAGGGAGGGAAAGAGAACTGGGATCAATATGTAAAGTAAGAAAAATAAATACATTTTAAAAAGATAATTGACACACAACAGGAAAAGCAAAATCCAGGGGTCCTCAAAAGGAGACAGGCATCCCAACCTATGCTGATACAGTCTCCTTGCTGCAAAAGCAACAACAAAGCCCTAACTCTTCAGACAACTGAGAAATGTACACATTGGACTCCAACCCCGAGTAACACTGCAAAAGAAGAGCTAGACTTTCCACTTGATTTTCTCTTCCATGGACAGCTTTCCCTAAAGTACCCTTACAAAGAGAGGCTGGCTATACTTAGGAAATGAGGCAAGCAGGGCCAATAACATGGTTCTAATGTGTTGCTCATTAAGACAGTAGGATGAGACTTCTTTCGTCCCATGCTTCTCACAGAGTGGAACTAGACTGATGGGTGGTTTTTCATTGGAGGCTCGGTAACTGCAGAGTACATTCTCAAAATAGAGCATCAGTTGGAATATAAATAGATACCCAAAGCCAGCTAGATGACAAAGAAAACAGACTAGAAATCTTCTTGTTGATATCTGCACAGACTCCATTGAAGTTGTGACAAACACTGCAGACTGATGAACTCTCTTGGGTATGTCACCTTGTACTAAAAAGCTAATAACTAGGATTTTCTTTGGATACTTTGGAGGTGCACAGTACATAACTCGACCATGGGAGATAAAAAGTTACTTATTTATCTTATTATTTACTTAGTTTTATTTATTATTAAATAAATTATTAATTATTTTATTATTTGGATATTTAATTATTTACTTGCTTTTTATCTAAAGTATTTAATTATTTATCTAATTATTTAATTATTTGGTTCTGAGCATTGAGACCAGGACCTTATACATGCCAGATAAGTGTTCTGCCTGTGAAATACATCTTCAGTCCAAATGTCTCTCTCTTCCTTATGTGATGACTCTGGAGATTGAACCCAGGATCTCATGCATGTCAAGCATACAATCAACCACAAAATCATACCACAGCCCTAAGTTTTACACAAAGGTCTTCTGGACCAGGTAGTTTCTCAAACAGAGTATGGCAGTAATGAGACAGTTTTTATTTATAGACCTGCCCGTTGGAGTCTCTGGAGACTGTGTTGTTGCTGATTGGCCAAAATTTAAATTTGGTTATCTGAGACTACCGGAAATATGTTCTACTCTTTAATGCTCTGAAACTAATCAGTTTATTCTTTACACCCTAACTTAAACTGTCTTGTCTACAGTTAATAACTCTGGTCCTTACAGGGATTTCTATCAGAAATTCTTGCCAAAAATGAACTCTTTTAGAAAATGGAAATGTAGTATTGATTAACCAAGTCCTTATTTAAGCAACAAAAGTTCCTAAAAGCTGGGTTCAAAATCAGGGTGGGGTGCCATCAGATTCCATGACTCAGGAAGCTGTCCTCCCAGCTTTCAGTAGTAGTAGCTTTCTGTTTTCCTGTCCTTACAAGGCTTCTAATCACTCATGGAACTCACCTCAGGACCTCATCTAAATCTAATTAGTTATCTCTCCAAAGCCCCACCTCAAGAAAAACTATCTTGATGAACATGGAAAATACATTGGTCATATATGGAATATGATAGCTAGTTCTGTTCAATAGCTAAAACCAAAGATAATGAAATAGTTGAAAAATTCAAATCCTACTCTAAAAAATGTTTAATTCCCATATAGAAGTCTCAAACAAGTAAATGAATGAATAAAATCAGTGCAAAACAATAAAATCAGTAATGTGGATGAGAAAGTGAGCAAAACAAATCAGAAATTTAAAAACATAGAAAAAAATAAAGAGTGGGATTCAAAAAAATGTGCCAAATAGAAATGATAGAAATCAGAGTTATTATTCAAATAAAAATACAGTCTACACATTATTGACAGACTAGATGAAGCACAGGAGAAAACATCAGGCATGGCAGACAATGTTGATGAACTATAGCCCTCAGACAACAAGAAAAATGTCAAACACAAGTACAACATCCAAAATCTCTGGGATGTGATGAAGAGAAAAACCTAAGAATGCACAAGATGGAAGGAGCTGAGATCAAAACCAAAGTCACAGAAAGAAAAGAAAAACCTGTCGAATAAAATAATAGCAGAACATTTACCAAGTCTAAAGAAAATAATGGCCATGTGTAACTAGAAAAGGCACTTAAAAAGCCCAAAGAGACATTACTGAGAGGAACCTCTCCAAGATACACCATCATTCAAGTATTAAAGCTTCAGAACAACAACAAATGTATTAAAACCTACAAGAGAAAACCTGTCAATATACATAGGAAAACTCATCATAATAACATAGGACCTTTCACCTGAAACCTTTAAACAAGAAGCATACAGAGAGATATATTCCAAGGCCTTTGGGTATGTAACTGCCAACTAAGACCATTAGAACCAGTTAAAGATATGTTTAAGTGAGAAGTAAAGAACTTCAAGGTAAGTAAAATGAAAGTAATTCATGTCTGCTGAGCCTGCATTACAGAAAATACATAAAGGAATTCTACACACAAAGGCAAAAGACAGTCATAACATAAGAAAACAAAATATAAATCTCACTAAAGAAATAGGTAACTAATGAAAACTAAGAATGAGTCAAATATGCCCAAATCAATTTTTTTAAAGACTCCCTAAGACCAATAACAGGAAACACAACATTTAAACCATGAAAAATAATCAACAAAATTACAGGAACCATTAATTTTTTTCTTCATAATTTAAAAAGGTTTACACAGACTGAATGTCATAGGATGAAATACCAAACTAGTGGACCCGGAAACAGGCAGAGTGTCCACTGTTATATCTAACAAAGCAGATGTCAAGACAAAGTCACTACATCTTAATGGAGTGAGCAGTCTATCAAGAAGTTACAATTGTAAATGTAAATATTTGTAGCAAATGTTGGCACACCTAATTTCATAAAACAAACACTACTGGACACAAAGATAAGTACAGATACAGTGATGATGGGTGATTTCCATACTCCACTCTGATCAATCGAGACTAAAAATAATATAAATATTAAGACAATCCCACTGCTGCTAGCTGCAAGATTTCTTGATGTGCTGCATTCCATACCTCCAAGTAGGAACCCCCACTAAACCAGCAGCCACTCCACATAACCCTGCTTCCCAGCAGATGACTACATGGTGTCCTGTGACCCTGGCTTCAAGTAGGGGTCCTGACCTTGGCCACACTATCTCTATACCCCTGCTACTGTGTGAGGACCACAAGTCCTGTTCACCTCTGCAAGGTAGCACCACCCATTCCAGCTAGACTCTACCCCCTACTACCTAAGAACTACCTGTGGAACCCACTGAGTCTTCCACAGACTTCTGAGACTCAGCAAAGAGAACCATCTAACTCCACAGGAAGGTTTGATCCTTGGCTCAGAATCTCTACCTGATCCTAGCTGAACTAGAACTACCTTAGGCACCCCATTTGCACATCAATAATGAATGATGAGACCCCAAACACTATTCAAATGGTCTGTAATGTGACAAGTTGAAATAGCAGCAAACAGAGATTCAAACACCCACACAATAAAGACAAGACCAGATATCTATACCAAGAAAGACTTCCAATGGCCTAACATTGGATACCTAGGTCCCATAGGAAAAACACAAGCAACATGAATAAGACTATCTGCCTCCTCTAAAAATAAGAACTCCCATAGCAGTGTACCCTGAGAAAAGCAACTTAGATGACTCACTAGACAAAAACTTCAAAATAGCAAATATATAAGATCAAGCAACTCAAAGAGGGTAAGAATTAAAAGCCAAAATGAAGACTGAAACACAAACAGTTGAGTGAAATAGAAAACCTTTCTAATATATAAAAATAGAATTTAATAAAGAGATAGCACTTTGAAGAAAAGCCAAACTGAAATAAAGCTTAAAATGAAAATTTCTGTAAACTAAAGGAAATGCTTAATGGAAAACTTCAAGTGGAAAAGAGGACTTGAGGGCATGGAGACACGTTAAAGAACTGGATGATTCAGTCACAGAAAGTACTAAATCTAAACACTAAATTAAACACATGAACAGGAACTCAGGGATATATGAATCATGGGTTTAGAAAAAAGAGAAGATACCCAGGAATACATTCAAATTCTTTTTGCAAAGACAATATTTAAAAAAAAAAAAAAAAAAAAAAAAAAAAGGACAGGCTGGAGAGATGGCCCAGTGGTTAAGAGCAGCAGACTGCTCTTCCAGAGGACCTGAGTTCAATTCTCAGCAACCACATGATAGCTCACAACCACCTATAATGGGATCTTATGTCTTCTTCTGGCCTCTAGACATCCATGCAAACAAAGCATTCATACCTAAAAAATAAAATATAAATAATTTTTAAAAGACAAAGATCCAACCAAAAATTTAATAATTATAGGCCAATATCTCTGATAAACAATAATGTGAAAATCCTCAATAAAATACTTGTAAACAAAACTCAGGAAGACATTAAAAAGTATATCTACCATGAACAAGTTTGCTCATTCCCAAAGGGGCAGGGATGAAATCAATAGATATAACTCACCACATAAACCAAGGACAGAGACCACAAGATCACCTTTTAGTTGAAGAAAAGGCCTTATGACAAACTCCAACCTCACTTCATGATAAAAGTCCTAGAGAACCTAGAAATACGGGAGACATCTCAGCTTTAAAAGCAATATACAAGCCCACAGGCAACATTATGAAGCACTTCCACTAAAATCAAAACTAAGATGCCCACTATCTCCATTCCTGTTCAGTATAATGCTGGAAGTCTTAGCTAGAACAATAAAAAAGTGAAGCAGATCAAGGGGTTACAAATAGGAAAGAAGAAATCAAAGTATCCTTGTTTGCAGATGAATATATCATCTATATATGAATATATATATTCATATAGATGTATATCTATATATCCAAAAACTCCACCAGAAAATGCCAATAGCTGACAAATACATTAAGTGGATGATCCCATTCACAATAGGCTTAAAGAAATAAAGTATCTTGGACTAAATCTAACATGGAACTCAAAGACTTGTGTAATGACAACTTAAGACACTGAAGAAAAACTAAAGAAGTCACCGGAAGATGAGAAGACTTCCAATGCTTATTGCTTGGTATAAAAATAACCATTCTACCAAAAGTAATCCACAGATTCTACATAATCCTCATCAAAATTATAACACAATTCTTCACAGAAATTGAAACAGTAATCTCAAAAAAAAAAAAAAAAAAAAAAAAAAAAACTTCATATGGAAACACGAAAGACCCAGGATAGCCAAAAAAAATCCCAAACAATTGAAAACAAAATAAAACAAAATCAAAAAAAAACCTGCTGGAGGTATCACTATTCCAGATTTCAAGTTATACTAGAGCTTTAGTACTAACAACATAGCAACAACAAAAGCATGGTACAGCCATAAAAATGGACTCACAGATCAATGAGCCGAATAGGATTGAGGAACCACATGCAAACCCACACTCCTATAGCCAGTCGATTTTTTGAAAAAGAGGCAAAAATGCACATGGAGAAAAGACAGTGGCATATTCAACAAACAGATGCCAGTCAAACTGCATAGCTGAATGTGACCCAAGCCAAGAAAAGAAAAACATTATCCAGTCTCTCTTAAATGTGGGTGTAAGCTTTGTGTTTTTAGACATATGTGTTTAAATTAGAATATCCATTAAGGTTAAGAAACTAGTAAGAGATCATGGTAGGGGATGATTTAAAGTAGGATAAAACAAAGGTAAAGGTTTAAAGGTGAGATGGGGAACAATGAACCAAGAAGTATTTAGTGCTGTGGGTTGGAAGGGCTGGAAGAGAAAGATTGGGGAGGCATAATTAACACTGGAAACTTTTGAAAGGGTCTTAATGGAAACCTACTACTGTAGAAGCTTCCAAAAATATGTTATGGAATATTTAGCTATGTAAAGATCCATTACATTTATTTATGCTGTGGAATATTACTTTAACAGTATAAAGATGTGTTACTTTTATTTCTGCTGCATTTGTTTAATGATGTAAGGATGTGTTACATTTGTTTATGCTGTGTTTGTTTACTTATGAAAAAAAATGTGTTGGTGTTTCACCTTGCCTGCCTACAGTTCCTGATTGGGCTAATAAGGAGATGGATGGCCAACAGCTAGGCAGAGAAAGGATAGGTTTGCCTAGTAGGCAGAGAGAATAAGTAGCAAGAGAAATCTAGGCTCAAGAAGAGAGGAAGAAGGAGGAAGAGAGAATGAGGGGAGAAAGAGAGAAATGCTCAGGGCCAGAAGTCAGGCAGCTGGCAAACAGACAGAAGCAAGAAAAGTAGAACATACAGAAAGAAAAGGTAAAAAGCCCTGAGAAAAGGCAGATAAAGAGAAACATGTTAATTTACATTGTATGATGCTGGGCCAAGCATCATAACTATGAGTCTCTGTACCATGATTTAGAAGCTGGGTGGTGATACAAAAATATATACAGATACATTATACTTCTGGTACTGTATGTTTGGCTGCCCTATTGTGTTTGAAAAACACTTTGTATATGCTCATCTGCCTCTGGCTCTTACAATATTTACATCTTTTCCTTTTCCTAAAATCTCAAAACCAACTCTCTCAAGCTGGACTTTAGTCCAGAGAAAATATTCTGGTACTTAACCTAGTGCCTTGTAGCTGTTTTAGTGTAGTGATATGTGCCAATGCCATGCAGGGAACTAAAAACCTAGGAATGTGAAGCCTGAAGTTTGTCTTATTATAGGAAGAAACCACCTATCTGCCCCTGTTGTGAGCCTGGTATGTTTAGGTAGAAACGCCATTAGTTAGGAATGGTTATATTTTAAGGCCATAGATTTTGTTTTAAGCTTGCTTACATGTGTGTACACACACACACACACACACACACACACACACACACACATACATGCACATACCTCTACTCAATGTTTAGCCATACCATAGTGCATACATTAGGACAATAATCATGTATTCAGGGTATAGCCACATCTGAGTACATTTGGGACAGTCTGTGTCCCAAGTCCAACCTAGCCTAGCCTCTCTGTTAATGTCATGAGAAAATGGGAAAGAGCATATTTTATGCTAATGATGAGGACCTCTGGGAAGACATTTTAAGGCAGGCATGTGCTGTGTTTCCAACCCTGTAAAATGCTCCCCTCAAGGTAGTGATATAAGGCTGTAGACCTCACTTTTCAGGAGGATGCAGTCTGGACTCAACCCACAAAATGATAGAAGAATAGTAATTGAGGTCTCAGTGGGACTGCTGAGTTTAGCAACAGCTAAATAATTGGCAAGAACTGATGACATCTATAAGAGGTCCAAACTATTCTCCTCTATTCTCTGTTCTGGGGATGGTCTGCATGTTATAAGTAAAGCTTTATTGGAAGACATACTGCTGGTTTATACTCTATTTTAGAACAAATGGATTTGACCGACATCTACATCCACTCAAAAGCTGCAAGATGTCCAGTCTACTAAGCAGCCTAGAGAACGTTCTCCAAATGAATCACAAAGTCAAGTCTTATAAAGTACAAATGAGTTAAAATAATTTAATATATCTTACCATGTCAAAATGAAATAAAAGAGAAATTCCTAGCAATAGAAATCACTGAAAGTAAACAAACACTTTGAACAATATAATTTTGAATGTTCAGTAGGTTAGAGGAGAGGAATCAGAGAGGAAATTAAAATATATACAGTCAAATTAAAATGAAAACACAACTTATCAGATTGACCTTATAGCTAAGGTCATTCTAAAAGGAAATTTGCAGCTATGAGTGTTTGCATAAAAGAAAAATGTCAACAAGTTCTCAGATAAATGATGAAGTACTTCAAGGTCTTAGAAACACATGAACAAGCCAAACCTAAAATTAGTAGATGGAAATAAATAACAAAGATCAGAGCAGAAGTTCATGAAATAGAATTTAAAAGAACAATATAATGAATGGAACAAATATAAAATATATGTGATAAATATAAACATTAACACATAAGTATAGAAATGTACACAAGTCCTTGGACAAACTAACCAAAATAAAAAAAAGAAGAGCCAAATGGCTAAAATTAAAGATAAAATGGGAATATGCAACCAATGAAATTTATGAAGTATCATTACAGAATGCTTTGAAAACCCATGCTTCTAAATTGAACAATCTAGAATAAATGAATAAACTTCTAGATACAGATGACCTATGAAAATTAATACAAGAGGGTCTAAACAATCTTGTCAAGTAACTTGAAGCAGTAACAAAAAAATCTCCCAGTGACAAAAGTCTTAAGACCTAAAGAATTTGCTGCTAAACTCTACCAGACATTTAAAGAAGAACTAATGCAAATGCTCCCCAAATTCTTCCACAAACTAGAAAGAAAAAGACACTGTGAACATCTTTCTGAAGTCAGTACTGCCTAAAACTAGAACTTAAGAACACACACACACACAAAGACAGCTTTATACTAATTTAGGATGTAAATATTCCCAATAAAATGCCTGTAAATTTAACAACAGACTTCAAAATCAGACACCATTACCAACTTGACTCCATTCCAGAGGTGCAAGAATTATTTAAAACATAGAAGTAAATAAATGTAAATTAGCACAAAATGGACTCAGGACAAATATAGATAGATAGATGATAGATAGATAAATAGATAGATAGACAGACAGACAGACAGATAGATACAGAGAAGGGTTTTGTGAAAATTCAACACCCCTTCATGATTAAAAAGCTTTGAAGAAACAAGAACAAAAAGAAACATATTTCAACATTATAAAAACTATGTGATAACCCTACAAGGAACATATTGAGTGGGGGAAGCAGGGAGTATTCCCTCTAAAATCAAGAATGAGGCAAGGGTATATACTCTTTCCTGTTATTCAAGGTGAAATGGTAGTTTCCAGGGGCTCAAAAGTAGAGGAAGAGGGTCAAATGATATAGTTTCAATAATGCACAATAAATAAACTCTAGAGAGACTATGTACACCATGATTTTAGTTGACAGCATGGTTGGTGTGATGGATAATCTTGGTTGCAACTTTCCTGGATCTGTAATCAACTAAAATGAAGGCAACTGGGCACCCCCTCCCCCATGAGTGACTTTTTGATTCAATTATTTGACGTGGGAAGACATGCTGACTGTGGTAAAAAAGACATGGAAGAAGGAAACTGCATTTTGCTTGCTTACGTTCACTCCGCTGGCAAGTCCATCCACTCCGCTACTGCTATTATTGCATTCCTTTGCTGATATTGGAACCAGGTTTATCTGACTCCCAACACGGAATGAAAACCAGCAGCTCTCTAGGGATCTCTAGCCTTCAGTGCCAGATTAGAACTACCTAGGAACTACTGATTCTTGGGGTTTGGGTGTGGAGCAGCCAGCCACTGTTGTACTACCCAGAGCATATTATGTAAATAAACCTCATAAATCCCATATATAAGTAATCTACAATGACTACATTGGCCTTGAACATATGTGTGACTATACATATATGGGTATTTATTTATTTATATGTGTGTGTGTGTGTGTCCTGTTCCTCTAGAGCAATGGTTCTCAATCTGTGGGTCACTACCCCTTTGGTGGTCAAATGACCCTTTCACAGGAGTCACACATATCAGATACCCTGCATATCAGATATTTACAATTCATAACAGTTACAAAATTACAGTTATGAAATAACAATGAAAACAATTTTATTGTTGGGGCCATCATAACATGAGGAACTGTATTAAAGAGTCACAGCATTATGAAGGTTTAGAGACCCCTGATAAATACAATGCATGTGCTTTTAATGTTTTCACCACAAAAACAAAACTGGCTTGTCTATGAAGTAATGAAAATATTAATTATCTTACCAATAGCAATTATTTAACTACATGTACATGAATTAAAACATCAGCGTGTGTGTATTTATACCATTTTATTTGTTAGTTATACCTCAATAGAATGAGGGAAAATGGAAAAGGAGAAGGAAGAAAGAAAGGGATAGAAGAGAAGAGGAGGGAAGTATTCTTGGCCAACCATATTTTGAGAGTACCATGGTGTTTTTATTTTAAGCAGGGTTTACTCCTAGAGGTTTCTAAAATACAATGGAAGTTGAATTGCAACCTCACCTAAGAGTTTTGTGAGAGATTTGGAAAGAGTTACTAGTTTGGAAAGAGTCAGGTCTCATGAACAACAATAGGTAAATGTAGAATTCTGAAAACATCAAATAACTAATTCTCTCAAATGTCATGGAGCCTCTTTTATTAGCAAGAGTAACTTTGTCACCATCTTTGAGAAGACTTTAACTGTTGAACTTGGAAAGCCTGCATGGTTACTTTAAGAGCTGTCAGTTCTCATTCATTATCCATCATCTCCTTGATGCTTGCAAACCTGTAACAAACGTAAGATCCCTACAAATTTCAGGTCTGCTCCAAACCCAGAAGGAAAGGTTGATGTGCCATGAGTATTGCAAGAGTGCATAAATTTATACAATACATCCTCGGGGTTATGTGTGGAAATGGAGTCCAAGGATATAAACAGCTTTGGGGGAGAAGTAATTTATGGGCTGGTATTTTTATATGAGTGCACTTAGCAGATTCTGCACTATGCTGTCTGAGTCATTAGCAGTGGCTCTGACAGTTCAACTAATTAACAAAATGCACTCTTAATTGGACTGAACTGAAGCCAGTGACAAATGTTACTTGATAAAATGTAGATGAGGGAACCTCAAGATTGAGTATGAAGGAATGGTAAAACGGACTTACTAGGTGTCCTCCCACCAATGAAAATTTTAGCAGGATAGTTATGAAGGACTCTAGTGTCAGTTTCTTATGGATGAGAAATGCAGATGAAAGGAGCAGTTATTAAAGTATTTCCTAACTTGAGTTGCAACCATGAGATCTTGAATAGCATTGGCCAAGCAATGTCTTAACTCTATGTAGGATACACAGTGGCAATAGTCATGGAGGTAGACAACAATCTTAAGTGACCCTCAGAACAAAATGATCTATGCAGGGTTTGGGTTTTTGTTTGTTTGTTTGTTTGTTTGTTTTGATTTGGGTTTTTGTTTGCTTGTTTCTTTATTTGTTTTTACATTTTATTTTATTTATTCTTTAATTTGATTTTTTTTTCAACATAGGGTTTGTCTATGTAGCCCTGGCTGCTCTGGAACTCACTATGTAAACTAGGTTGGCCTCAAATTCAAGATCCACCTTCCTCTATTTCCCTGAATGCTAGAATTAAAGGAATATGCCCAGTATACCCAGCTCGAATTTTAAAGTTTTAATTAGTATAGGTTTTTATTATTGAATTTTCAAGAAAAATCTGATTTTGTTGATTCCTCTTCCTCTTTCATCCCTGAATGCCCTTCTACCTTTCTTTCCACCTTGCCATAGTTTTCTTTCTGCTTCCATGTCCCATGTGATCTATTTTGCTCCCTGCTTCCTCGGTGCCCATTTCCCCTCTCCTGTTCTCTTTTCTATCTTCATAGTCTGTTCCTGCATTCACTTCCACTTACAAACTTATAAGCTAGGATCCAGATATGAGAGAGCATAGAGATATTAGATGGTAAAAGGAATGACTATGCTCCTGGATTGGCAGAATATTGCCTCCAACTCAATTTTTACCAAAGTTCCGATGACATTGTTGATAGAACTATAAAAGTCCATCTCAAAACACAAATGGGAACAGAAAGGGCCACTGGTACCAAATAATCCTTAACAGAAAGACCATTGCTGGAGGTTTCAAAACTCCAGGCTGCAAACTATACTATGGAGCTACAATGACAAAGACAGCGTGGTACTGGCACAAAAACCTATGTAGCCAGTGGAACAGAACAGAACAGAGAACCCATACGTAAACCCACACAGAGCAACCTTATTCAATATATTTGACAAACTCATCAAAATATTCATGAGGGGAACGGCAGTCTATTCAACAAATAGTGCCGTTCAAGGCTGCATATCAGCCTACAGAAAACCCAGATTTGCAGCTTGCATCTTAGACAAAAGTCAATCCAAAATGATCAAAGATCTTAATCTAAGTGCTCACGCACTCCAGTCCCTTGCGCTGTTCTAACTCTCACACAGGCAAGCCATGAGTCATATCCATAAGCTTTCCTGGTGCACAGTTTCTCTGCCCACAGTACCCTCACCTGACTCAGGCCTAGGAAAGAGCTTTGCACCATGAGCTTCCTTCGTGAACCCCCCTAAAGCCTCTTATCCCATGCCATGCTCATCTATCTATCTATCTATCTATTTATCTATCTATCTATCTCTTTCTCTTCCCCTCCCTCCCTCTTTCTCCTTCCTCTCCTCTCCCTCTCTCTCTCTCTCTCACACACACACACACACACACAGAGAGAGAGAGAGAGAGAGAGAGAGAGGGAGAGAGGGAGAGAGGGAGAGAGAGAGAGAGAGAGAGAGAGAGAGAGAGAGAGAGAAAGGCCCAGCAAGGAGCTGCACATGTGAACTTTCTAGCGAAGACCCTAAGACCTTCCCTTAAGACCCACTTTGCTTTTCCCTTAGCCTTGCCACAACAACCATGGTGCATAAGTTCCATTGGCCCTGTTCTCTTCCCCACCCCTTCCCAGAACCTACCCAAGTACATCCTTTGTTCCACAGCACCCCTGTCCCAGGACCTCACACAATCACACACACAGCAGAATTGGAATCATCCCAGCCCCTAAATAAAAAAATCAACACTGAGTATCCATGCTAGATAGTTTTATGTCAACTTGACACAAGCTAAAGTCATCAGGGTGGTGAGAACCTCAATAAGAAAATGTTTCCTAGCCTGCAGTTGGTAGAGCATGTCTTTAATCCCAGCACTTGGGAGGCAGAGGCAGGTGGATCTCTGTGAGTTTGAGGACAGCCTGGTTTACAAGAGCTACGTCTAGTACAGGCTTTAAAATAATACAGAGAAACCCTGTCTCGGAAAGAAAAAAACAAAAAAGAAAGGAAAACCACATACGTACATGCATACATATATACATACGAACATACATACATACATACATACATACATACATACATACATAAGAAAATGTTTCCTGCTAGTTAGTGATGGTTCACACCTTTAATCCCAGCATTCAGGAGGCAGAGGCAGGCAGATCTCTGTGAATTCAAGGCCAGCCTGGTCTACAGAGATAGTTCCAGGATAGCTAAGGCTGTTACACAGAGAAACCCTGTGTGAAAAAAAAAAAAAAATGCTTCCATGAGATCAGATCAGACTATAAGCAAGCCTGTAAGACACTTTCTTTTTTAGTAATTGATGGAGAGGGACAAATCCATGTGGGTGGAGCCACCCCTGGGTTGATCCTGGATTCTATGAGAAAAAAAAAAATAAACTAGCCATCAGTAGTGGTGCGTTCCTTTCTTTAATCCTAGCACTCAGAAAGCAAAGGCAGGCAGATCTCTGTGGGTTAGAGGCCAGCCTGATCTACAGAATTAGTTCTAGGACTACACAAAGAAACCCTGTCTCAAAAACCAAAATAACAACAAAAAAAGCTGGCCCATGCTTTTAATCCCAGCACTTGGAAGACAGAGCAGGCAGATCTCTGTGAGTTTAAGACCAGCCTGATCTACACAGATTTGAAAATAACGATTATAAACATGATCAAAGAGTGCAAGTTTAAAGACACAAGCAACCAAATGATCTTTAAGAGGACAAAAATAGCCTGGCAGTGGTGATGCACACCTTTAATCTCAGCACTGGAGAGGCAAAGGAATGTAGATCTCTTAGTTCAAGGCCAGCTTGGTCTACAGAGTGAGTTCTAGAACAGCCAGGGCTACACAGAGAAACCCAGTCTAAACAGAGACAGACGGACAGACGGACGGATGGACAGACACACACACACACACACACACACACACACACACACACACACCCAGTCTAAACAGGGACAGACAGACAGACGGACGGATGGACAGACAGACACACACACACACACACACACACACACACACACACACACACGGACACACACGGACAAGACTAAAACTCCTGACTGAACTTCAACAAAATACACATAGCTGAATGAAATAATGAGAACTCAAGATGTGAATATATAAAAAATGTTAAAGAAAACTCAAATTGAAATAAGTTTAAATGAAAAATTCAATAACCTAACTAGGAAACTCAGCAGAAAGCTTTAGCAGCAGAACAGATTAAGTAGAAGATAAAATATCAGACTTAAGGACAAAGAAGTAGAATTAGACCACGCAAGCAAGAAAATGGTAACAATTTTAAATTATGTGAAAGGAGCATGCAAGAACTTTGGAACACCATGTAAAAATAAAAATCTATTAATTACAGACTAGAAGGAGGAGAAGAATCCTAGGTCAGTGGTATAGACCAGATCTTCAACAGTATCATAAAAGAAAACTTTTCCAACTAAGGGAAGATATACCCATTTAGATACAAAAGACACACAGAACACCAAAGAGTCAAAAATACTTTAAAAAATATTTTGGTATATCATAGTTAAGAAGCTAAACATAGAGAAGAAAGAATATTGAAAATTGCAAGAGAAATAGATGAAAGTCATACATAAAGGAAAATCATCAGTATAACAGCTGATTTCTCAACAGAAACTTTAAAACCAAAAGAGCTTGAAGAAATATAGCCCAAGTCTTAGAAGACCACAGATGCCAGTGCAGACTACTTTACCCAGCTAAACTATTACCTTTAGTTGAAGGAGGAAGGAAAACATTTCTTGATGTAGGCAACTAAAAGATTTCATGTCTACCAAACTAGCTCTACAAAGAATATTTGAATCAACACTTTAGACCAAAGAAAAGGAACAGCACAGCCAGGACTGCTGTGAGATTGTAGTTCCTGGACCAGAAGCTTCACCAATGATAACAATATGGCTGACCAAACAAGACAGGAGCAAGGATGACAACAATAGGCATGCTAATGTGGAATGGGGAATCACACATGGGCCCTCCCCCTAGACAAAGAACTAGGCAAGCTGAGCAATGCTGAGAAAGGGATAATTATCTTCCCTGGGGATGAGACCCTAATAAGTTATCCAATACCCAGTGGTCAGCCCTGAACACATAAACATATACATACAAACAACACTGGATGGACTCAGTAGATTGTACTTATATACACATATACGCACAAAGAGAGAGAAAGACATGTATTTTATATTATATATTACATATAATCAAAAATAATCAGATAAAAAGAGAACATAAATTTGAGATGGAAGTGGCATGGGAGGGATTGGAGAGAGATGAAAGAAACAGGAGGGGGTTAGAAAGAGGGAAATTATGTAATTGTATTTTAATTCAAAATTTAAAAAAGAAGCTTCAGAAAGGAGACAAATGGCGCTAGGATACTTGAAATTCAAAATAAGACAAAGGACAGGAACAGTACATAAAAACAGCAAAATGACAGCAAATCAGTTAACACACAGTTCTCAACTACAACTTGAAATAACAATAGTCTCAACTCTTCAATCGAAAGTCGCAGCTTGTTGAAGGGATTGAGAAACAAGAGTGATCTTTTTTATGGTCCACAAGAAATACACTTTACCTTCAAAGATAGACACAGCCATAGAGTAAAAGGATATGTATGTGTGGCAGAGGGAGGTGGGAGAGAGATGAGGAGTTCTAAGAAAATGGGACCAGGAAGCAAGCAGAGGACAGTATCCAAATGTCTGACAAAATAGGTTCCAACCAAAATTAATAAATAGAGATAAAGAAGGACATTTCATTCTGGTAAGAGAAAAAGCAAGGCAGAAGACATAATTCTAAACTATACACACCAAATTCAGACACACCCAATTTCATTTCAAAAGGACTACTTGACTTCAAGCCAAATATGAATGCCAATAGTATGTGATTTCAACACAAACATAAGCAAATAAACAAAATATAAAAATGTCACAATTACAAAACCTAATAAATTCAACTTGTATAAACATCCCTGCAACCAACCTGAACCAACAAGGCAGGATAGAACAACCACCAGTCATCCTCTGACCTCACAGTGAACTGTGGCACCCACCCCCAACACATATATAACCCTCCATACACACAAAAAAAAAAAAGACATGTAGATGCAATTTTTAAAGATATAAGTATAGGGAAGTACTTCCCAAGAAGGCTCTGATATAAGGAAGTAACAAGCAGACTACATGAATTTAAAGTTTCTGCATGTCCAATAAATTATCAGCAACACTAAAAGGAAGCCTACCAAATGAGGGGAAATCTTTTTCATCTAAATATCAGACAAGTGTGTCAAACACTAAATGGGCTAGTGTTATAGACAGACAGTTCTCAAGAGAAGAAACACAAATTGCATATAAGTTCTTTAAAAGATGTTCAACAGCTTTAGTCATCGGGCAATGACAAATCAAAACTACTCAGGGATTCTGTCTCACCCCCCAGTTACAGTGGCTATCACCAAAAAGCAGACAACACAAAATTAGGTGAGGATGTGGGGGAAAGAAAAATCTTTATTCAGTTCTGGTGGGAGTGTAGTCTTTTACAGACATTATGGAAATCAATATGGAGGCTTCTCACATCTTAAACATAGAACCCACCATTTGATTTAGCTGACCTGATCGCATGCCCCATACACTTTATCCTATGACAGAAATGCCTGCACATCTGTGGTATGTTACAGCATCATTTACATTAACCAGGAAATGGAATCAGCCTATATGTCCATCATCAGGTGAATGGATAATGAAAATGTGGTGTTTACACACAATGGAATTTTATTCAGCTGCAAAATAAAATAAAATTTGCAGGAAAGTGGGAAAATCTGGCAAGTATTATTTTAAATAATTTAACTTAGACTCAGAAAGATGAAACTCACATGTTTTTTTTTATCATATGTGAATCCTAGTGTATAATGTTTAGGAGGACCTTTGACAGTGACTTATAAATATTGTAGTCCCCTAGATAAAGCTTGATTGGTAGCAACCTGATTTTCAAGAAACACACATAACAGAGAAAACTGCTGGCCTAGCACTAGAATGTTATAATCCTTCCATCAATTCCAGGCTTGAGTCATTGTATAACTGCAGGGCTGCTTGACTCAAGAGGAGTCCCAGTACCCTTGAGAAGGATGCTAAGAGGTGTATTAGCTGTTTCAGAGATGTGAATTTGGGTGGGAAAAGACACTCTGACCCTTGGAAGAATGTTTAAGACCAATCAATGTTAATCTGGGAAGGTCCTAGATGTCACTGTCATCCACTCCATAGGAGGCACCTCTGTGGGTCACATGGTACTAGCTCTGCATTGGGTTGCAGGATCTTAGAACCCACTTTGTAGTCATCTCCCCTTTCCTTATGTTTTCAAATGAAATAAATACCTGAAAATTGACATGAACTGGCTCACATTGGCTTTCTGATCCACAGAGTAAACATTTCCAAAAATAAGCTCTTTTAAAAATTATATAAGAAAACTATTTAACCTAGCCATTTACCATTTGTAGTAGATGGTTGTTTTCTAGTGAATAGCAGTCTTTTTAAAATTTTAATCAGATGTTAACCCCATTACTGCTGCTATTTCCATTTTATACTATTTACTGGAAAAATTGCATGGTGCTTGGCATGTGATACACAGCTACCTACCTAGGCAATGCTCTATGTTTTTTTTTTTTAATTCCATTCAGCATAAAACTCCAGAAGCAGTTTCTTTTCACCAGTAAGGGTCTACAGCCTTCTTTCCTATGGAGTTCTAGCTACTCTCGGAGCATTCACCATCAATACTGTACAGGGACTTTAATTACTTATCATTTCCCAGAATACCATGATTGTGACATGAACAACGATATGACTGGACTGAAACACAATAAAACGAGTTGGAGCTGAGTTCCATGGGAATATAGTAATTGCCCATTGAGTAAACTTCCTAATGGATTAATGTTCACTTCACTTTTTTACATTCATTTGAGCACTATGTAAATATGCCAGCTGTACACGAGTGAGCTCTCAGCTCTGAAGATGCAAAGCAAACAAAGTTCCCAGTGGCCTTTAGGAGCCAACAAATGCAATGATGTTGACAATATCTACCTCAAATCCTGCTGTTATGGAGTGGTAGTCACAAATTGAAATATCTGCCATAAACTGGGATATTATGTAGTGACTCTTAGAAATGTAAATAGTTCCTTAGAATTTAGAAAATAGCCATGAACTCCTAAGTAAATCACTGTTTTGCTAAAAATGTTTCCTGGGTTGTTCTTGAACCTTGAGAAGGTGGACAATGTAACTCTAAGTAACCATAACATCTGAGGTTCATGGGGTAAATTAGAATCATCTCCCGAACTGTAGACAAGGATGTGTCCTATATGTAGCTTATGGCTAAAGATGTTTTGTGTTTACTGATAAACTCATGTAAGCCCTGACAACAGCTTAAGGGAGAAAAGCTCTAAGTTAGTTCATGGTTTTAGAGTATTCCACCCAGAAAGACATGACAGAGCAACTCAGCTCACCCTGATGTCTGGATGTGGCCAAGACTGTGAACTTGGTGGTAGACCAGAAGAAAAAAGCAAAGCTAGAACCAGAAGCCAGGTATACTCTTCAAAGCCTCACTTCCAATGATCCACTTCTGCAAAGAGAGCCCCACCCACCTCCTGAAGTTCTGAGAACCTTCCAAATGGCATCATTAGTGGGGACCCATGATCATTTACATGTTCAGATCTTCAATGCCCTGAATGAATGAATATGAAAATGCTAAAGGAATACACTATGGTTGGGATAACTCAAAGTAATCCAAGATAAAGAAGGTCTGAGCTCAATATGAATTTTTCAAATTCATGGCCTCTTTTCTTTAATTGTAGAAAGGCCCATCGCTGGAAGCCAATGATCCCTTCCATTATGTCCTTTCAGAATACTTCCTTATGCAATGGTCATGGTCTACACAAAGGAGGGTCTATGTATTCAATTCCAGTGGAGTGAGTGAAAGTATAACATATCAGTCAACATTCTATCACTAAAACCAAGTACCTGAGCAATTTACTTATAAAAAGGAAAGGTTCAATTTAGCTTGTGGTTCTGAAGATTCCAACTCATTGTCAAGTGGCTGTATTGTTTTGGGTCTCTGGCAAAGCAGCACATCATGGGAGAAGAACATGACAGAAGGCTGCTTATGTCATGAATCAAGAAGGAATTGTCAGAAACAGAAAGAGGGGAAATCAGGCTCTCATAATTCCCCTCTAGCTCAGGCTTTCAACAACCTAAAGATCTCCCACTAGGCATTATTCCTAAAGTTTGCACTTCCTCCCAGTAGGAAGTGCAAGTCTTAGAGAGACATCGATTACTCTGACTGTGATAGGGTGAACTGCCTTACCAGGGCATTATTCCCTGACTGAGGGGTGGGGGATCAGACATACAGAAAAGATATCCAATGCTTCCCCCTTGTTCTAATGCATTAACCTTGCTTTAAAAATATTCTGTGTCCTAAAGCTATACCCATGAAGTCTCACCAGCATGGTGCCTAAACATGTTGTCCTGAGCTAAGACAACACCAATAGACATGCTAACTTGGAAAGTTAGTCTTCTCCAGGAAAGAGTACATCAGTTTATTATCCAATACTAATATCAGCCTTGAAAACATTGCACAAATTGAATAAGATATACATATGCATGTATATGATAGTCATATACATAATAAGATATACATATATATCAACAATTAAAGAAAAAGAGGCCATGAATTTGAAACAGAATGGGGGAGCATCTGAGGGAGTTAAAATAAGAGGAAAATGCTATAATTAAAATCCTAAGAGAATTTTTAAAAATTATTTTCTGTCTCTTACTATTTCCTATAGAATGTGCTAATGACAAATAACATATTAACTTATTTATGGGAGATCCAGGCAGGATTCTGATGAGCCAGAATAGGGATTGGTAGACATCTTTCTGAAGAAGATCCTGAAGAGAACAGACTTAACTTTGTGTGTTATGTAGCATCTACAGAGCTTAGCTCTGCCACTGTCTACAAAAGGAGCCACAGACAATACATCAACAACTGAACTGAACGCAAAGAACCCCATTTTCAAAAGAGAGTGGTGGCCTGGACTTGAGCTGGAAACTGTAGTTTGTCAACCCAGAGTAGAGGATAAATCTGCAACAGAACATTTGTGGTGACTGTTGAGACCTTGATTTCTCCAGTTGGGGAGGTAGTGAGAGACTGATGCATTCTCTTTTGCAAGAAAACCTTTTTTTTTTTTTTTTTTTTTTTTTTTTTTTTTTTATTGCTGTTGTTGCTTTGGAGTTGAATTGCAGATTTGGGCAGATCCAGCCAAGAGCAGCTGATTGGGGGCATGAAAGCTGGTTCACTCAACTCCTAAGCCAAGCAAGCCCTTTACTGTGATTTCCTATACAGAAGCAGATAGAACATGAAAATGTTTCTAAGAATTCTTAGCAGTGGGGCTTTTCCATGTGACCCAGAACACACATTTATCCAGACCCAGAAATGGGAGTGAGTAAAAAGCCCAAGTGTCAAGCATGCACAGTGGGAGGGGAGCCAGTCCCCAAGGCAGAAGGATCAGACTGTTAGGGCTGAGCAGGGAACAGAACTAGGAGGAAACACCAACGAGGCAACTTTTTATCCAGGGAAACTAGATATCCCAAACAGCCCTGCTGTCTACCTTTACCATCCAAGTTTTATTAATGGCCTGTCCTCCAGGAGAAGCAAATACTAATAAGCACTAATTTCATGATATAAAGGTCTCTCTCTCTCTCTCTCTCTCTCTGACACTGTTTTAATAATTTTTCATTACCCAACAACTAGTTTAATGCCCAGCATAGAGTCATCATACTTTAATTTTAGTGAATTAAAATTGCTGCTTTGTTATTATCCTACATAGACTTGAAAAGTACCTGAAAGATACATAGCTAAAGAATGCTAGAGCCGTTGTACCAATTTTATTTTCCCTACATCAGCCAACTTCTGGGGTTTCAGCAAGTGGGATGAAAGCTTTTAAAATGAAACTGGAGAAGACTAAGGTTCCATTGGCAACCATCCTGTCATTTATAAGCAAAGCCACACCTCCAGAGGCAGAGCTGGGCATCCAACAAGATGGCTAGGGTGGAGCAGTAATGGCCATATATGTGCCAGTTAGCCAGGGATACAGGCACACACATGCAATAGCTTGTTAATTTTATGTTTCTAACCTGCAAAGCCTACATATAGAAGCCATTTAATCTAGAGCTATTGTGTAAAGGATCGTATACACCAAAATTTTTCCTATTTCATTCTTATCACAGCAGTAAGTAGATACAATTTAACCTTTGCAGACCATAAAAGTTGTGTTGTCCAAATCTGAGGAGTGGTAACTGGCTGAGCTACGAGCAACAGACATTTTAGGGATGTCCCTCACGGGCTTGGCTCAACCCTAAGAGTCTGTCCCTGACTCCAGGCCTCCAGGCACTCACTCCTGTCGCTTCATACAGATCTGCTTGTCTCTGCACATATCGCAGTTTTCAATTATTCACTGCATGGCCATTAGAAGTCTCTGTCTCTATTAGCCGGCAGGCTAGCTGAAGCTGCAGCATCTCTCTCTTCACATCCCCAGTACACAGCACAAAAGCCCACTAGTACACAGTGCCTAGAGTCATGCTAAACCTTTCTCTCATCAATCTTTACAAGCCAGTGACTTCTGCACCATATCATCCCCATGGTGCAAAGTGTGGATCCTGAAGAGCATCATATACAAATCAGGGATCCTCCCCATGTGTCATATCACGTGGCCCTCTGCTGTAGTTTGGAGTGGCCCAAGCATGTTGTATTCCATTGTGTCATGTGCCCCTCTACTGTGTTTAGATGTAGCATAAACGAATCACCACCACCCCCGTATCACATGGATCTTGCTGTAATCAAAACTGATATCAGCATGTAGTGAGTACCTCTTCCCATTGTGTCACGTTTTTAGGCAGATCTATGCTTGTTTCTCTAGCTTTCTGTTATGGAATCTTGATTCCCAGTGCAGAGGTTCTGAAGCAATGGGACCTTAAGGGGGAATTGGGTCCTGGGGGGATCTTACCCAAAGAGATTAATGCTGCTCTCCTAGAGTGAATGAATTCTCTTGAGAACCTCTGATTCCCCATTGCTTCTGTTTTAGTGGGATTCTTCTCTCTCCTCCCACAAGCTCCCACCAAGCTCTTCATCATGTTATCATACAGCTAGAAGCATCTCTCCAAAGGCCAAACTGGAGAAGTTGTCTGTCTTAAACTTTTAACCACCAATACTGTGGGGGCTTATCATTATTATTATTGTTATTGTTATTATTATTATTATTATTATTATCTCATACATTACATTCCTACCACAGCCTCCTCTCATCTCCCTTCACTCCTTAATTCCCCCACTCACCTTCTCTGTCCCCAGATCCACTCCTCCTCCATTTTTCCTTCAGAAAAGAACAGTCTTCTCAGTGTTATCAACTAAATTCCACATACCAAGTTCCAGTAAGACTAAGGCACAAACCCTCATATCATCACTGAATGAGGCAAGAAGGAAAAGGGTCCTAAGAGCAGGCAAAAGAGTCATAGATACCCTCACTCCCACTAGGATTTCCTGGAGAACACCAGGCTACAGTCATAACATATGCAAAGACCTAGCCAGACCCATACAGGTTCCGTGATTGCCACTTGAGTCTCTGTGAGCCCCTGTGAGCCTTGCTTAGTTGATTCCATGGACCACATTCTGGTGGTGTTCTCAACACCTCTGGATCCTACAATCCTTCCTCTGCCTCTTCTGTGGGGTTTCCCTGGCTCCACCTAATGTTTGCCTGTGCATCTCTGCCTCTGCTCCCATCAGCTGCTGGAGGAAGCCTCTCTGATGATGATTGGGATAATCACCAATCTATGAGTATAGCAGGACTTCATTAGAAATCGTTTCATTTCCTTTTTTTCTATCCTATGTCTCCGGCCTACCTAACCTGTGGTTTCTGGCTATCTAGGCAGCATCAGTCATGGGCTTTCTTGGACCAGTCATTGGCTAGTCACTCCCACAGGTTCTGTGCCACCTTATCTCCAACACATCTTCCAGGCAGGACAAATTATAGGTTGAAGGTTTTGTGGCTGGGTTGTCCCAATGCCCACTGGAAGCCTTGCCTGTCACCTGGTTACAGATGATTGCCAGTTCAGGCTCCATACCCCCCGGTACTAGGAGTCTTTGCTGGGGTCGCCATCATTCCAGGGAGTTTCCACAGCACTAATACTGTGAGGTCAAAAAACAAAACAAACAAACAAAAACAAAAACCTCTTTTTTTTTTATATGCTTCCCTGCCTGTGGTACGGTATCATAGTAAAGGAAAACAGAAGAGCGTATTTCACCATAGCATATTTCAGCCAGCAACTTCAGTTAGGTCTTTACTGTTGTTCATACAAAATTGAAAATAAAATGAGATGGCTGTCCTTCAGAAATGTGTGACCGCATGTAGATGCTTCAACAGTGGAAAGAAATGCAGCATCGGATCAGATCTATGATTCTTTCAAACTCCTCTGGTTAAAAGCTAGGAAATTCCAAAGCAGCCTTTATACTGTAAAAACTTCAAAAGGGGCTCTACAAGCCCTAGTGTACACACTGAACTTTTGTGAAACTGTAATTTCTTCAAGCAGTCATTTTACATTTCTTAAATCACATTTGAAACTCTTAAGTTCATAAAGAGATGTCTGATCTTAGAATTTCACTTTACTGAGGAAGCTTTCAGAACTTTCATCATCTGGGCTATTTTACTTGTAAATTGACTTTATTTTGAATATATATATTGAGATATAATTTTGCACAAATATGGAGTCTTTCTTTTCATTTTTAGTTGACTTTTGAAATTTCTTATCTTCCTTCTACATGTATCAGCCATAACTCCAAGTCAACAGTCTAGTGGACATCCTTTCATGTATTATTATGTCTGCATAATTCTTCTTAATCCTGTACTCTATCTATGCATTATTCATTATGGGAGGGAAGCCTTCTTTAGTTGCTGTCTTGCAGTAAGGGATTCTAATTACTTAGGGCCTTTGCATCCTCTCTCTCTCTCTTTTTGTGTGTGTATGTGTGTGTATGTGTGTCTGTCTATCTCTGTCTCTGTGTCTCTGTGTGTGTTCTCTTTGACTCTGTCTCTTTCTCTGTGTTCTCTCTCTCTCTCTCTCTCTCTCTCTCTCTCTCTCTCTCTCTCTCTCTCTCTCTCTCTCTCTCTCTCTTTCTCAGTCCCTCATAGAAATTCCCCCCAGTGCCTCTGGAGTGGCTCTCTCTCATTTATTCTTTAAATGACTGCATAGCAGCACTCTCTGGGCCATAGACAGAATGAACTATCTAGTCCTACTCTAGCAATGGGAAATGTTCTCTTCCCACCGGTCACTAGGGAGCGCTGTCAGTGCAGTGTCAGGATGAGCAGCAGCTGGCTGGGGTGAGACTTGGACACACATTCATGACTTCATGACTAAACTACCCTCTTCATTCTCACCTTCTTCATCCTCAGCTGAAGATGCAGTCTGTCCCAACTTCTTTCCCATGCCTTGCTCAAGAAGGGGACCCAAAGCTCACTGGCTTTCTCCAATCAGGAGTTATACACCATTCCAGCCATGGGGTGGGGGTGGTAGGGCCGTGTATTATGACAGACTCAGTTTTCCTGTTGGGGACCCCCACAGTTGTTGACAGACATGGAGAAAATGTCTTGACAGAAATGTTCTGAACTTCACAACCAATGAGAACAGCCCTGTCACTATTGCCACTGCAGTGTCACAGCTCAGAAAGACCCAGAAAATTCCCATGAGCAGGCTAATAGCTTGACACACAAATCTCATTTGATATTTACAGAAATCCCATGACATTGATGCAGTTTTGTTGTTATACAAATGAAGTGTGTGATGCAGATCTTAAAACATGACATTTTTCCTCATGCCACCTTAAAGAGGTCACTGCATGACTCCTCCTGCATCTTTGTCTTCAATTCCTGGCACAACCTGAACAAGCTCAAGTTCAATCCAAGTTCCCTATATTTTTGCAAAGTCACAGCGATCCCATAAGCTGGCACTTCCTGTCCTGGGTGCCTTCTTACCCTTTAGGGGATCATCCAGACTTCAACCAATGCTCTGTAAGACAAACTCCTCCTTCAACAAGTCAGTTCACACATTGCCCTGTCTGTGAACCTTTAATGTGGCTTACTTACTAAAGTCCTCTCTGAGGAAAAAAAAAAGTTCTGAACCAAGTCAGACTTGGCTGGGCGTTGGTGCCACATGCCTTTAGTCCCAGCACTCAGGAGGCAAAGGAAAGTGGATCTCTGTGAGTTCAAGGCCAGCCTGGTCTACAGATCAAGTTCCAGGACAGGCTCCAAAACAATACAGACAAACCCTGCCTCAAAAAAAAAAAAAAAAAAAAAAAAAACAGAGCCTAGTAGACTCCTCACTCACAGTGTGCAACCTACCACATGGTGGACCCTCAGTGTAAGTTCATAAACAAATGACTAACTAGGAGAACTGTGAGGAGCCTCTCTCAAAGAACCAGTGTCAAACTTTATTCCTAATGACATAAAATATATAAAGAAAATCCAGCTGATTTGAGTCGCTCCTTTTAGAGAGGATTTCTGTGACAAATTCATTTACCAAACCGATTTAGCAAAGAAAGAACCCCTGGTTTTGCTACGTGGCTGAGCCTGCAGGGCTATTTGCCCTGTGGACCTGAGTACTGGAAAACTGCAGAGTGTGTGCTGGGCTATTCATACACAGCTCTGTGCTAGCGTGCTAGCTGCTGCTGGGAGAGAAGGTTCAGTTCTTCGTTAACAGTGAAAATACTCAGAGATCTAGCCTTACCCAGCAGCCATTAAGGAGATAAAAAGCAGGAAAAGTCCCCTTTCATCAGGAAAGTTAGTGGTAATCATGGACATTGTGCTACTCCTCAGAAACATAAACAGAAATCGTCTCTCTTTGGACTTGCTTATCATTTTCCTTCCTTTCCAGAGTGTGTATCTGTCCTCCTTGGATAGGAAATGAAGACCCAGTGACACGGAAGCCACCAGGGCCACAATTGCTAATGATCTTTCTCATGTGTTATTTTCTTTCTGTGAACTCTGAGACATCACTAGTGAGAATGCCCAATTATCACATCTGCTGACCAAGAGCAGGCTTTGCTGCCCAGTAACACAGCCTTCTCTGGCAGTTCACTCTAATGAGAAGCTGGGTAACTGTGGGACATTTAGTCAAGGAATGGAGTTGGGTACTTAGAGCCTATGCTGAACCTACAGTCAGAAATGCAGATGTTTTGATGTTTCAAGTATAATCACATTTATTATATATATGAAGAAATGGGGGCTCTAAATATCATCCACTCCATGGCAGATGGCAGGAATACTAACTATAGTCCACTCATCCACAAAAGTCAACCAGCCACTCTCTTGGATGTTTCTGAGATATTTCATCTCACTAGCCCTTGAGCCTTGGAAACTATTGTTTTCATTTCCTCTATGGTCAAATAGAGGTTTAGCTTTTCCACTGTATTCATCTTCTCTACAGGGGAAGGAAGATCTTAGATGGTTTCCATTGTATTCATCTGCCTTGCAGTGGAAGGAGGAGCTTAGCCGGTTTTCACTGCATTCATCTTCTCTCTAGTGAAATAAGAAACAAAACAAAACAGGCTCTTCCCAAAAGCCCAACCATCCAAAGTCAGTGGAGAAGGGGGTCCTAGGGAGATGGAGAAACAGCTGAGCAACCCTGGGGAAATTTCATTATGCAAAGATCCCAAGTCTCTGAGTGCCACCAAGTCTCTGAACACCACCAGCCCCATTTGATTGAGAGCCATTTGTCAATGATCTCTTTGGGAGGTGGGGATAGGGGTTCAGGGGATGCTTCTGTAAGCTGTGACTTACATAAGGAGGCACCAAACATGGGCTTAGGAATGCAAATGAAGGTGTGGTCCTTGCTGGGTGCTACCTAGAAACTGCAGAACCTATAGATGCTATAGTACAGGGAAGCCATGTACTTCCAGTTGATGCTTGCCTTGCCCTGTATAATATATTCAAATCATAAAGTCATATTTAAAAAAGATTGTGGGTGAGTATGATCAAGATATTTGTATATATAACTGTCAACGAATAAGTAAAATGTATTCTTTTAAAAATAGTTTTTTCTTGAATACAAATTTCTCCCATATACTATTACTTTTTCTACTCTGCAATTTAAATGAGAGGTTTGAAGTGGATAAAGGGTATATGCAGCCCTATTTTTAAAAAAAAACAGTTTTTATATTGGTATTCATAAAACAGTAATCCTGAAACTGGAATTCTCATGATTTTAAAAGAGTATTTTCATATTGTAACTTTCAGCTAAAATAAGAAACATAAAGGTTTACAAAGGAAGTCAGAATTTTAGGAAACTCAGAAATAATGACAACTTTTAATGTAATATTAAGTAAGTATCTGAGATTTTCCTTCAGTAAAGGTTACAAGAAAGAAAGAAAGGCAGAGCAGCAACAATAGCTCCTATGTGCTATGGAGAGGCTTCCGCATATAGAACTAGAAGAAAACCTGGTCTCCGAAATGAGGGACAGTATTTAAAAACAATGGACAACAAAAAGACCTCTGCAAACCGACAGACAAAAACAGTGTCTTAGCCTACCTCTCTCTCCCAAGCATGAAGGAAAATGAACTTCATATAAAAATGAGTGACAGAAGAGAGGGGGCCAAGGTTGAAATCTAGATAATGTTTTTCCAAGAAAATAGAGAATAAGGCACAGGAAATGCCCATAAATAATGAAAGCATGCCCAGAGTAATGGCCCACAACACAAAAATCATAACCTTAACAATTTTATTATTGTGGTGGATATGAATGAACATACGCATGCCATGGGGCACATGTGAAAGTCAGGGGACAACTTTTAAGAGTCACTTCCTTCTAACCCTGGGCTTAGTGACTCAGGTCACTGGGGTTGTGCAGCAAGTGCTAGACCATCACTCGACCCCAACTTGATATTTTAACGTAATGGAAATCTTACACAGTACATTATATGAAAGAACAAGATAGATCAGAATTAGGAAGAACTCAGGTATGAGATAAACTAAATTCAGAATTTAAAAAAAAAGTTCAAAATCTAACATGAATTACTTCCCAGAAGAAAGTATCTACATGCTCAAAAATATATATATAGCACAAGTTCTAATAGGTCTTAATAATAAAATCCCAGAGTCAGATATCTGTGTAGATGCTGAAAGGTCAGAGAAGTAAAGGAGCCATCCAAAAGAGAGACCTCTTACCTCTACTGAATCCTCGGACAAAAGGGGCCATCCTGTCCCTATGAATCCTCAGACAGAATGAAATGAAATCTTGTCTCCTCCACCTTACCCATATCATTCCTGTCTCTATCTTCCCGGTGCTGAGATTAAAGGCATATGACTCCCAGGCACTGGGATTAAAGGTTTATGCCATCACTACTTAGCATCTATGACTAACTAGTGTGGCTAGTTCCTCAAGCTGATCTTCAGGCAAGCTTTATTTGTTAGAACACAAACAAAACATCACCACATTTCCCGTTTTTTGTCTAAAATAAAAGAAAAAAATGTTAAAACTAATATAAGAAAAACTATATGTGATAAGTACAATAACTATATACAATAAATGTAGACAGATATTCAATGTCAACAGTCAGCAGGAAGGCAAAATAAATATGTGGAAGGGTGAGTATTTATCTACAATCCAAGAATTTGTCCCCCTAACAGTTTTGTAGGTAAATATCACAAACGTTTCATCACAGCTTGAAATCATAATGGCCCAAATCTGGAAACAACAAAAACATCCACAAGAAAGAAGAAAACAAACTAGCCAGTAGGAATTTTCCTACAGTTCCATGCCCCAGACACCAGGCAAGGACCAAACCCTGCCAGCATGTGTCCCTGAAGATAGCAGTCAAGACAAGTATGTTCAGTCTTTCTTACTCCATAATGAAACTTCACCAAGCTGTAAACTAGACTGCCCATCCGCCAATCTTTGGAACCTTATGTGTAGGCTATGTATCAATTCTAAAAATTTGAAATTGTTACAATGTAAAATGCTGATTCACAGGTCCTATTTTATGACCAGGTTGATAGGTAGATGATTAAGAAAAGCATATTGACATTGAAAGCCCACAAGCAAAGCAATTTCAAGGGGTTCTACTTTCTCAACGTGTGCAGAATGCAGACAGCCGTCTAATGACTGTACTTAGGCAGTGTTGCATAATAGAGAAAACAAGGGATTTGACCTCAGGCCAAACTGATTTTCTAGTGGCCATCAATCATTTGATAGTTAGATCATAATAATTAAGATCTTTGACATCTCTGAGCTCCAGATTTCTAGAATAACGGTTAGGAAAATGCTGTAGAGGTTAGGTATAACACATACAACAGGCACTTAAACATGGTGAGTAGCCTCCTAAAGGAAGGAAAATCCCCCAAAAAAACAAAATGTGCAACATTTCTCATAGAGGTAAACAAGAGACATCCCAATAATTCAGAAGTGGTGCTAGAAGGGGTGAAAGTTCAACACTCAACTGAGCTACATGTCAAGTTCAAGGCCAACCTAAAACATATAGCCAGTCAAACCTTATCTCAGGTAGAAAAAGATGAGAAATGGTGTAACCTCCCCCAGAAGACCAGAAGGAAAGGTCACCGTGGCCTATAAACCAAGCTACTAAATTACTATATTAGCTGGTGATTGAATACTAGTAAGATTTCAAGATTTGGAGATGGAGGGAAGAGCTTTAATACCAGGAAAGACAAGGGGGTAAGTCAGCTAGCTGGACCTGAGTTGAATCTGTGCCTGCACCTTTATACACTTACACAGCTTGTCATCACTAGCCTGTTATGTCATCACTAGGACTTCAGGCACAATACCATGTCTTCCAGTCTGGAGTTAAAGCAGATGCCATTTTTTCCACCTGGCAAAAAGCAATGTGACTCCCTAAGACAGAACTGGTGACATCTACGTAAACCAAACACACAAGCTGTCTTTTGTTTGTAGCAGCCAGACCCAACCCCTCCTGATCTCTTCCACCCCACCCACACCCCTTCCCCTCCCCCGACACACACACACACACACACACACACACACACACACAGAGCTTCCATTTTTCAGTACACCAATAGACCTTCCTTGAGTGCATAGTCTCTGCCAGGCCCTGTGCAGTACCCTAATGTGAAATAAGGACTCTACCTCTGCAGAGTTCACACTGGTCAGAGAGACTATGTGTGAAGTACACGGACTGCAGCAGGGAACACTAGCCTTTGTGGCACGTAAGATGAACACAGGGCTTCAGGGTTGCATGTGAAGGACTCACTCTCAGCCTGCAGCACCAAGATTCTATGTATGCCACTGCTGACTGTTGAACTAAAGGATACTAGTAGCTACTTTCCACAACTGGCCAAATAAAAAACCTCTAGGTTCTAGACTAGGTCAGAGTGCCCTCTACTGAAACAGGGAGCCAGAATTAGATGGGAGGGAGGGGAAAATCTGAACAGAAAAAACAAAAACACACTGCCATATTTGACTTTTTGGTTTTGTTGTTGTTGTTTGTGAGTTTTTGTTGCTTTGTTTCTTAGAAGAAAGAAGCAAAAACCCTCCTCTTTTAACAACAATTCCCCAAAAACCGTCACTAGATGCTTAGTAAAATGGAAAGCCATGGAGGATCATCAAACAAATGTGAATATCACAATGACAAAGCAGGTTTAGAATAACTAGCATATAAGAGCTTCCCAGACATGTTGGTAGATTATCAAAACCTGAAGTGTGTTAGCATGGAGCCTGTGACATTTGTCCACACAGTTTGCCCTCTGTTTTCACTATCTTCAAAGAAAAAGAAATCCAGCCTTGAAAATATTAAGGAAGCTAAAAATACATGTCACCAAGCGACACACAGCTGAAAAGACTGTGCACAGGTGTCCAGTTCTATGATGTTCTGGAAAAAGGTAAACCCAGGGGCTAAAGGGGACAGAGAGATAAGCAGGCAGAGGGCAGGGGCTCTTTAAGGCAACGAAGTAACTTTACAATGCTATAATGGTGACTATGTCTTGTTTTGCATTTGTTAAAGTCTATAGGACATAAAAAGCTGAAGTAGAGCCTAAGGAAAAGTACATACAGGCTTTGGGCAATCGTGACACATCAGGGTAGGTCTGCCCTGGAGCAGATGTTGAAGAAGAGTCTGGCAGTTCTGTGACTGGGGATTTGGAACATGTATGGATTTTAAACTTTCTGCTCAGTCTTCCTATACACTTTAACTCATCTTTGGGGAAAAAGAAGTCCTTTTCATTTTGTTTAAATTCAGACTATCATGAACTAGGCCTTAAAAGGCAACATTTTATAAAAGCACAGTTTGTCTCGCCATCTAAAGAGACATGAATATAAATGTATGTATGTATTTGTGTATGTGCACATGTGTGTGCTCATATGTGCTTTTGTGTATTATGCATGTGTGTGCGTGCATGTATGTACGTACGTGCACATGTGTATATGTGAATGTTTGTGTGTGTTTATGTTTGTGTATATATGTGTGTGCATGTGTGTATATGTGTGTGTGCATGCTTGTTCCTGTGTGTGGTGTGTGTGTGTGTGTGTGTGTGTGTGTGTGTGTGTGTGTGTGTGTAGTTCCATGGCAGGAGGAACTTGGATGAAAGTCGTTTTATTTCCCTCTTCTTGCCTAATCTCTGTTCGAGCAACAATCTATGGAGACAGTGATGACTGTTATTTGTAGTAGCAACCGGTAGCTGTGATCACAGGGAAGTGGAAGCACACACTCAAAAATAGCAATGGCCTTAAGCTCTTTTTCTTGTTTGTTTGAGTTTGTTGACTCATCATGTAGGCCTGGCTGATCTGGAACTTGTCATGATCCTCTTGCCTCTGCCGGTCCTCCAGCGCTGGGATGACAGCCATAACACTTATTTTCAGCATAGGTCCTGAAGTTCAGAGTTCACACTGCCATTCAGACTGAAGTAAGCTACAAAAGAGGTGGTTTGCTTAAATGAAATATCCATCCCTCACAGTGTGTGCTCTGCCTGCTGGTGGACAATGTGCAGGGGACAGGGACATGTCAGCTTCTGGAGAGGGAGAGGTAAAAGGAGTTCCACAGAAATTGCACTGACCTTCCCAGAAAAATTTTAGAAATACTGGCCGACAGACAGGCAGCATGTGAGAGTCTGAAGGAAGGGGCTTCAGATCTATTCTGAGAGGTTTCTGGGAAAAGGAGAGATCCTACATTGCAAGGAAGCAGGTTTACTTCATCTGTATCTAATGCTATGAGACAGAGCTTAGGAAGCAGAGTACATGACCTCAACTACAGGAATCACTCTTTATTGGATGGGGGCAGAGCTTGATTCAACTCCTAAGTGGCAAGAAGGCTAGGTGTGTCTGCCCTGCTCGTAGCAATCTATGCTTGGAACCCAAAGGGCATGGATGTTCTAGCAGTACTTAGTCTTTATATACTGTGTTTACCAGGAAAAAAAAAAGGCAATCCTTTGGTTTATATGAGTAAAGGCTTTGTAAGTCAGAAGCTCTTTAGCAAAGGAAATTCATGTAGAATTGGGGTTACTTTGTTTATAAAGGAGAACACCATGCAAAATGCCAGTGTTTGTCCTTGGGGTTGGGTTATGTGGTATGAAACCTTTGTTCTACTTTGAATTAGCTTCAAAAAATGGATCCCAGATTTTGAAACAATATGGTTAATAAATCTCCCAAAACTGTCCCAAGAGGCACACTACAGTCATTTACTTAACTGGCTCTGAAAAAAAGTAATTAAGAGTCTTACATTCTTCCTAGCCCCTCTAATTATGAAGTGAGGCCTAAATATTCCATCATCCCTACATGATTAGCATCCCAATATAGATGAAACGGGATGAGGGAGGCCTCTGGGGAACAGGTGCGGAGTATTTTACATGCACAATAAACATCCCCAGCCACATGAGACTGGACATCTGGTAGAGATTTTGTAGTAATGAACATCTGGAACTTAATTTGCTGCATGTAGTAGAAACTGCTTCTCTAAGAACATATCTACTTTACTCAAAGCAATTTGCAGACTTACAATCAGTTCACACCCTCCATCCAGCCCCTTGGAAAATGATCTCCACAATGCCTCTTGCAACAACCTTTAGACTGTCTTACAAAATAACAAGTGGATGCATTTCATGCAGAGCTGTTCCTGTTACTGCCTTTATCCCATTGATGAGCACTGGCTTTATAATTAAAGTGACCTCAGATGACTGTCCAGCATCATCAGTTAATGCTGTCATCTGGCCACGGCCTGTGGCTCCAACAGTATATGTTAAGGCACAGCAGGAAGTGGGGAGGTACCAGGCAGGGAGTTCACTTGTGTTCTGTGCACAGTGTTCCTTTCCTGTGCACATGGACTTTTGCAATTACCCTTCCCACAGTTCCTGTTACTGCTTGCACAGCTATTGATAGCTGCTATCAATAAACACCCTAACCTTTCGTTTGTGAGACCAACCTGTACTTCCTGAAGATAACAGTTTCGATTTCAGGACAATGGAAAACATATCCCATGACCTTTCTTGGACAGTCAGAATATTTTTTTTTTTTTTTTTTATTTCCTTTTTTTTTTTTTTCTTTTGTCGATCCCAGTTCCCTCTCCCTCCCTCCCTCCCTCCCTCCCTCCCTCCTTCCCTGCCTTTTACCCTCTCTGCCCTCTCACATGCACTCTAACCACCCTCCCCTCCCATCCCCCCACCCTAATTCCATATGTAGGGGAATGCCATCCATTTGGGGTCATGTAGATCTGACAGGTCCTGTGAAGTAGGGACTAGGGCTTCTCTCCGGACAGTCAGAATATTTAAAAAACGAAACAGGCAGACTTCAGATAAGATAACATTTCCTTTTCTCTTTTCTCCCTCTCTATCCTTAAATACAGGGTTAAAGGAAGCTGTTAGATAATATCTACCCTTCTTGAGTCTAGGATATGGCTACACTTGCCCTGTGAGTGGTGGGGTGCCCACAGGATGAAGCTGACATTTACCCCTGGCGTGCCTTCCTCTCTTTTCTAGGTATGGACTTGAAGTGTCATGTACAATAGCAAGCCTGAGTACTTCTCTGAATGATTTACCCTCCCTTGAAATATCCTGAAAGGAAGTGTCGACTACAAATACTATCAGCATTTCTTGCCATCATCAGGGTACATCTCAGTAATGAAAACTTGGGACCTTTACAATCATTTTATGTTCCTTTTTTTCATCTATTTCTCTTCATAAAGAATTTCTCCTTTGGCTTTTATACCTTAGATTTAGCCTTTGAAAGCACTTATTTGCTCAATAATTGAAATGTGTATTTATTGCCATAAAAATACATGTTCTCCCAGGGAGAAAAAAAAAAGTGTGTGTGTGTGTGTGTGTGTGTGTGTATGTGTGTGTGTGTGTGTTTGAATTAGGACCTTTTGAAATGTAAAAGTTACATATGGGAAGTATACAGTATGGAAATGATTTAAGTTGCTCTCAGTCAAAACCACATGATTTTCTGCTAATCACTGGCCCTCAGACAAGTGAAACCTAAAGCTGAGGGAGTACAAGCGGATGTGGAGCAGTCAACATGGATATACACTTTTTAACAAAGGAAGATGGATACAGTGAAACTTTGGACACAACAAAGGAAGGAAATCTATCTGAGTGTCCATAACTTGCCACTTACCATGACAGTGTCTCAGCCACACCTGATCCGGGTGTCTCTGTATCAGGCCATTTCCTTTGATAATGCATTCCTGTCTGACACACCATGCCTGGGAAATGACAGGATCCTTTACCCCCACCAGGCAGGCCCAAGCTGATGATGTCATCAGAACCCCCCATGTTTCCGTTATTTGTCACAGTGCCGACTGCAGGCTTAGCATCTTTCCCTATTTACTTCCTGCCCATTTAAGAGAAATCAGTAGTATGCTAAGTTTTAGTTTCAAGATGAATTAGCAAAGCTAAGCGAAAAGATGAGACTGAGAGGGAGTAGTTCACAGCTCAATGCTTAGAATCAGAAGCCTATGGAATTCACCTTGCCACTGGAAGAAGGAGACAGCGGCATATGGAATGATTTTAGACAATCAAATTGAGCCCTGCTAGAAAGTGAACTGAAAAGAGGGGTAACACAGAAAGATTGAAGAAGGACATCTATTTAGGAGATGACTATGGATCCAGACAAGAGACATCAGTATCTTGAATTAGAGGGTAAACAATAAGGATGCAGACAAATAGCAAACAAGGCACATATTATAAGAGTGAGTACATTCACTGATAAACTAGTCCAGAGGAATGAAGTGGAAAAACAACAGAAACAACAACCTCTAGTGTGCCTTTCTTTTGCCGTTGGTTGGTTTTGTTCCATTGGAACAATGGAGTTAAAATTATCACAGTTTACTGAGAGAATAGGGTGGGAGATTGGGAATGTTGAGTTTGAATCACTCTGGAGCTATCTCTTCAAAAGTCAGCAAACCAAAGTGTCTGTGATCAAGCCAGAGTTCAGTGAAGAGATTTAGAAGTAGAAAACATGCAGACGAAATGAATGGCAAGAGAATGAACGGAATCGCCCAGAACAGCTAAGGGACCTTTTGTTCCTCAATGGGCCACAGTCACCTGAAAAGCTTGAAGGAAAATACACGACCAATGCCCGCCTCACAAACAAACCAGCAAACGCAGGAGGAGTGGGAACTATCCTCCTAGAAGTCAGAGAGTGGGTGCACCTTGGTCTTTGCTGCACTGAAGCAGAGGCCAAGAAGAGGAGAATCCAGGCGGGACGGTGAAGACAGAGGTAGGAGAACAGGGAAGGCGTGCTTGCTGTCCTGGAAGCTCAGACAGCATCTTCTGATGGATGGAGAGGCCACTTAGCTGCTGCATTAAGACAGATGAGAACCAAGAGTCAGCACCATGGCAAGCAAAGATAAGCAAGCTGCCATCTGTTTGCTTTGAAATGAGAAGGGCAATGATCAGCTGAGTGAGCATAAGAACAGGGATGGTAAGGTTAGAGAGAAAAGGGAAAACGTTATCTTTAAGAACCAGAGAGAAAGTAGGACCTTCATAACAGAGAAAATGGAAAGCTGAGAAATATCAGTATTCTTTTGATAACTATGAACATCAATTTAAAGTGGGACTGTTATGTCAATTTGTATTGATTAATCTGGCCCCATTCAGACATTCTGGGCAAGGAGACAGATGAGCTTAATCATAGTGGTGGTTTTGTTTAGGGGGCTGTTTTTGTACTTTTTGCATTTGTTTGGTCAAGCATGATGTGAGAAGGAGGTGGTAGATAGTTAATAACTTTAGCCTCCCCATTTGCCAGGAGATACCATATGAAGGAGTCATCAGTGTGGAAAGGCTCTCACCGAGCTCTGCCACACACTGTCCTGACGGAAAGATCATTCTTCCAGGAGGCCTAATTGGTAAATAGTTAATAAATAGTAAATATTAATCCAATTTTCAAGATGAGGTTCTGCTTGAACGGGATAGAGGAGAGCAAGTCTAGCAAACTCTCCTAGTAGCAAATTAGGTAGTGCCCACATTCTTGGGATCCAACAAAACACAGGGATCAGTAGGGGGAGTGACCCTGAGGCCCCACATCCCAAGAATTTCAACCCTCCTATTTTTCCTGTGTTCACTGTGACTGTCGCCAGTGGTTCCTCTGTGTAAATAATTTGATTTTCAACTGTGCATGCTCTGCTTTTTGTTCTTTCTAATTTATGTTTCCAATTAAGTTTTATAATGACATTGTTTTGTTTAAGTTGTTCCCTCTGCTCTGAAAGCTCCTTTTTCATTTTGTTCTGCTGTTTGTTGGGGTTGGGGGGGTGATTGTTTTTAGCCTTGTCTCTTTGAATTCTTACTTTATACACTTTATTTATTATTCTTAATAAGGAATTCTTATTCAAAATTCGTTTATGGCCAAAGGGTCCATGGCAGTAAGGACCAAACTAGTCTCTTCTTTTCCTGGCACCACCCACTTTATATTCCCTCTTTCTTCCCTCTGTTCTCTCTGCTTTCTCTGCAATGTTCCTTCCTCTTTCCCTTCACTCATCTTCTCTCTTCTTCTAGCCTTCCTTCCCCCACCTCCACTTCCCCCCTCCATCCCATCCTTTCTTCCTTCCCCCTCCTTGTTCTCTGTTTAACTGGCACTATGGCTCATTTTTTACATATGGTTAAGACAGAAAATTCTGAGCAAAAATTCTCCTTGCATGGGTAGGATGCAAGCCAGTTGGGTCTTGTTGAAACTTCCACTCACTGAAACTGCACAATTTCAAGCCACAATGATTTAAAAGGCAGCCGGAAACTACTGGGTGTTTTACAATGGGCTCTTTCTTATGAGCCAGGCAGAGGCAGCAGAAGCCATACTCTTCACCAGGATCATTAGTGCTGTTCCTCTGGAATTCAAGCTCCACTTCTCATTTCCAGAGGCTTGTTGGGTGATTGAGCCTTTCTTAGTTCCTATCTTTATAAACAGATCAGTAATCTGCAATAATACAGATTGATGGTAACAAAATTAAAATAATATTTAGTTCAAAAAAATCTTCTAAATTCATCATGAACATCTATTTTGGGACACTCCAATAAAGTGAAAAAATGTCTATAATTTCATCATGATGGCATTCTCTTTCTCTTCCTTCCTCTTTTACACACACACACACACACACACACACACACACACACACACACACACGCTGGCTAAGCCGCTTGAGTGTCTGATGCAGAGAGTTCCGTGTCTTGCTTTAGCTCCATTCCTTGGGGCATTCTGATCAGTTATTCTGGCTTCTGGCCCTGCCACTTCCTCATTACGCAGAGGAAGTACATTCTTAGCACTCACACCCACAAACCACACAGGAAATGAAAGGTGGGATTAAGTAAAAACCCTCCACAGCCTCTGGTCTACTATTGCATCTGCCCTTGCCATTCCTATTCCCCAGAGGCTCCTGATAGAGAAACCCACAAGAGCCACTGGGAAGCTTGGATGGAAATGTGCCTTGGTCATGACTGCAGCTGTGTATGAGCCAGCATGATGCTATGGAGTTCACACCCTGCCTGTGCATGGTCAGCAAAGCCAAGATCAGCATTCCAAGAAAATCCTCTTCATTGACAGAGGGAGCACTAGGCAAGCTCTTCATTGGGTAGAAGCCTCTTCATTGATGGACGGAACACTCGGCTTCTACCCAGCTGATATGATAGAAAAGCTGCCGGATGTACCCAGTCTATATTCTCCACCATGCCATATAAAGACCGAGATAATGGTTATGAAATACTCAATATATGTCAAAAATGTTACATGGTCTACTCATATCATAGAAGCTGAAGTTGCATACATGTAACTTGATTTGTGTATGCCAAGAAGGAGCCTGATGAGATGGAGCCTTTTCAGACTCTCCTGTCTTCTGAACCATTTCTGCATTTCTAAGTGCTCTCTTGTCTTCACTTTATTTTTTGCTAAATGTGTTCTTGTGCTGTGCCTTTACCTCAGTTGCACTTCACTTAAAGTTACCACACATCTGCAGCATGTTGCAAGCACTAGAAGAAAATCACACAAAACCAATGTTGAACTTAACAAATATTCATTATTTCATACATAAAGCACAACGTAATGATTTTCAAAGCATCATGCATTGCTTGGAAATACTTGGTCTGAGGGCTAGCAAATGAGAATCAGTGTAGAGTATTTGCTTTGTAGTTCATTAGGCTCAGGTTCAACCTCCAGCACTAGAAAAGTAAAGCCATATATATACTTGTAACATTCAGTGTGTTTTTACTTGTTATGAGAACTGGCTACCATGGGTTAAAAAGAACCCACCACAATTTTTCCATTAACATGTGAATATTTCCTTTATTTAAAAGGCTCTTAGCAACATAATTGGATGGAAGTTATTATAAGAGGGACAGATATAATAAAAATTGGAGGGTGGTAGAGCATGAAATGTGGCTTCCTTTAAGATGGAAGATTAGTTCATGTAATTATATACCATGAAAGATAATATATATGTGAGAAAATGAAGTTAGAGAAGTTAGAGAGCATCCCTGACAAGGATTTTCTGAGACAGAAAAAAAAAAGAAGAATGAGGAACAGATTGCTGGATTAAGTTGATAAGTTGACTGATTGACTGAAGGCCATTGTTGTATAGAAAATGAGAGAATAGTGAGAATCCAACAGATTCCAGTTGGTGAGTTGAGAGAAAGAAGGTATATCTACTTCTAAATTTATGGATAAGTTTGGCTACTATTCTGTTATTATCAGACATCAGCCTCAGTGATGTCAAGGCATTATTTTTTTTTTTTACATCTAGTAAACACTATATTGATGTGGGATGTCATTCTGTACACTGTGAATATGTGTTGCTTGTATTGATGGATGAATAAAGCTTCTTAGGCCTATGGCAAGGCAGGAAGGGCCAGGAGAGAAATCCAAGCAGACAAACAGGAGAAAAGGGGCAGAGCTTGGGAGACACCATCCAGTCACCCAAGAAACAACATGCCAACAGACTGGTAATGCCATGGCCATGTGGCAATACTTACATTAAAACAAAATGGGTAAATTTATATGTGAGAGCTAGCCATTAGCCAAACATTTACAATTAATATTAAGCCTGGGGAACTAGAACACAGAGAGACAAATTTCCAGCTACACTAAGTCAGCTGTGAATAAGTTAGATCACCACTTTTTATAGGTAGGCTTCCTTCAATTGGGGAAAGTCTTTCAGACTAAGTTCTCCAAAGATGGAATCATCTCCATCCATACCTTCAGGCATTACAACATATATTCCCCTAGGAATGCCCACACTGCCAGCCTGCCCTGCAAAACTCTAATACTAGCACAGAGAGAGGTCAGGTGTAGTGGGATATTTACTTTGTCTCCTTCTTTGGCACTGACCACGCCCATTGGGGGTGGAGCCAGAGACTGAAGTGACCTGGGTTACTAGGTCTAAGGAGGAGCAGGGAATGCTCTCTTGCAAGCCACAGGGGAACAGGAGGACTTCCGGAGAAATTCTTGGAAGCAGGAACCTGCTGGTGTTCACCTGTCTATGTTGTGAGTTATTTCTCCCTGAATAAACATCTGTTTGGCCTAATTGTTTATCCTGATCCTTATTAAACCATGATAGTCCGGGTTAAGGGGTACTACTGTTGGGTCTGTTTCTCTGGAGTGGTTTCATTAGGCTTGGAAAGGATCACCTCTTTATGACACTCTGAATAGCATCAGCTGACAGTTTTAGATGCTGCTCAGGGAGCATCCAAAGATTGGTCACTTCTTATGGGATCATCAAAGATAATCAAGAAGTCACTAGAAGTGTTCAGACATTTCTGAAGCAGTAGGAATATGTCACTTGCTCACTCCTATCACAGCAGAACACTGACATCCCTGCTGTAAAGAGTTTGTTAAATATATATATACATATATATGTATGTATGTATGTATGTATGTGTGTGTGTGTATGTGTGTATGTGTGTGTGTTATATTTCTCATATATAATGTATATGAGAAACATATATGGTTTTACAAATGTATTTATGCATCTTCTATAACCCAGTAGGGGTATAATGACCTTTTGAAATTCTAAGCACCCATACATCTAAGTTCCCACACTATATTCAACAAATGTCATTTGCACCCTATTTCTATCAGATCATGTGTTTTTTTCAGAAGTGTATCAGATACCATCAAAACCCCTTCTTCCATCATCAAAACCACTGTCATTTGTATTTCATAATCTCTCATCAAGATATATTATGAATGGACATTTATAGTCCCCTAACAATTTGGTTTCTGGTAAAAGAGTAATGTATGGAATATCCTTAGGATGGTCGTCATTGATTTCATTGTTTAGATAAACAACATCTTATTTATTGCTCATAGTCTACAATTTTTTATTTCACATCCTAATTTTGGCTATTTTACTATATTACCATATATACCTGAAAAATTAGTATTTTCATTATAGTTTTTAGGTTAATAATAGAATCAATAATAGAATCACTCCTAATTTTAATAATAGAATCACTGATTTTCTAAAGTTATACATTCCTAATTTCAATGAACAGTTTTTATCTTCTGCTTGAAACAAGAGCAGAATGGCTACCTGTTATTGTTGTTTTCACTCTTTGGCTCTTTGAGCTCCCCACCCCCACCCAGGCTCCCAAATAAATCACACAGAATCTTATTTCTTATGAATGCTTGGCCTTAGTGTGGCTTGTTGCTAGCCAGCATTTTTCTTTCTTCTTTTTTTTTTCTTTTTTAATTTAAATTTGAAACAATCTTATTTTACATATCAATCCCATTTCCCTCTCCCTCCCATTCTCCCCCACCGACCCCCTTCTTCCTCTTCTGCTCCATAGAAAGGGTGAGGCCTTCTATGGGGGATCATCAAAGTCTGTCACATCATTTGAGGCAGGGTGTCCCCTGTGTGTCTAGATTGAAAGAGTATCCCACTATGGGGAATGGGCTCCCAATGTTCATTAATCACTACAGATAAATGCTGTTCCATTACCAGGGGCCCCATAGACTGCCCAGTCCTCCTAACTGACACCCACATGCAGGGGACCAGGTTCTGTCCTATGCTGGTTTCCAAGCTGTCAGTCTGGGGTCCATGAGCTTCCCCTTGTTCAGGTCAGCTATTTCTGTGGGTTTCCCCCAGCACGGTCTTGACTCCTTTGCTCATCTCTCCTCCCTCTCTACAACTGGATTCCAGGAATTCAGCTCAGTGCTTAGCTGTAGGTCTCTGCTTCTCTTTCCATCAGCTACTGGATGAAGGTTCTATGATGGCATAAAGGTAGTCATCAATCTCATTATAGGGAAGGGGCATTTAGGGTAGCCTCTACACTATTGCTTACATTCTTAGTTGGGTCACCCTAGTATATTTCTGGACATTTCCCTAGTGCCAGATTTCTCTTTAAACCATAATGACTCCCTCTATTAAGGTATCTGGTTGGGTTTTTTTGTTTGTTTGTTTGTTTTTTGTTTGTTTGTTTGTTTGGTTGGTTGGTTGGTTGGTTGGTTTTGGGTTTTTTCCCTCTATTCTTCCCCTAGCCAGCTTTTCTTAATTAAAATTATCCCATCTATCTTTCTCATTTTCTGTATATCTTTTCTTTACTTCTTGCTCTGTGGATGGATGACTGGCCTCTTTTGTCACTCCTGTTTGCTCTTTTCTCCTCCTATTTATTTGCTCTCCTATCCTTTCTTCTGCCTTGCCATTGGCCATCCAGCTCTTCATGAGACCAATCAGGTGTTTTAGAAAAGCAAAGTAACAGAGTTAAACAAATGCAACATAAAAGAATGCAATACATCTTTGCATCATTAAAAAATGTTCCACAGCATAAACAAATGTAATACATCTTAAAATAATATTCTACATCTGTACTGTTCTGTCCTTGGGTTCTGACAGGATACACTCTCATCAATAGCCACTAAGAGTACCACCTGTGCATATTCACTATGTTCCCTTTTAAAAAGGCCCTACCTACTTCCTATCCTTCTCTCTGTCTCTCTTTCTCTCTATTTCCCTCTCTCCCCCTCTTTCTCTCTCTCCTCCTTTTCCCTCTCTCTCCCTTTTTCCTTTCTCCTCTCTCTTACTGTTCCTGTCTCCAGAGGCTGGTTTTCCCTCATCCCTCTCTCCTGTCCCCTTTTTATGATCCATTAAATTGTTCAGTTAAGTGAAGGCAAACAACCCCATGCCTGACTCCCAGGAACTCACATGGTAGAGGGATAAAAGGAAAAGTTACTTCCCCCTCAACACACACACACACACACACACACACACACACACACACACTCACACACACACACACCTTAAATAATTACAATTTTCTAATTTTACAAAATAAAGTATGTGGAGTGAATTACATGACATAGAACATTAAAGAATCTCTATGTGAACTCTCTAGTCATGTAGAACTTTTCATTTTGATTGATAGTATTCTGAGTGAGAGTCCTGGATTGAATCCACTGCTTGGTTTTAGGGTCATCTTATTGCAGTTCTTCCTAATCATAAGCAATGCTGCAAACATTTACAGACACACCTGAGTGTACAAGTTTCTATGGCTTCCTCATAAGTGGGTTTGAGATTCTGGGCAAAAAGAATGGGTGCCTTTGCTTCAACGTGATACAACACCACCCCATCTTTACTAGAGATGGTTGAATATTCCCTGCAGGAGTGCCAGCAGCCTAATCCTAGTGCTTCTATGTGAGATACCTACCTCACCTCATCACACCCCCATCCCCACAAGCTTTCTCTTGCCTGCAGTACAATTTATATACACACATTCTTTTCCTCTTTGGCTTGGAAGATAGATGCAGCCTTTGTTCATTTTTATTTTAAAAATATTTATTTATTTGTATATGTTAGTCAGAATGCATGAATGTATACTACATGTGGGTCTGTTACCTACAGAGATCGGTAAAAGCATCAGATCCCCTCAAACTGAACTTACAGACAATTATGAGGCACCATTTGGGTGCTGGAAATTGAACTTTGAGCCTGTGGGGAAACAGGGAGTGCTCTTAGCTACTGAGCCAACTCTTCATCCTCTGAAGTTTTATTCTTTAATGTTCACTCTTAGGTCTCTAATATGATGCTCAGTTGTATTGTTTTACAAAGGAAGCAAGTTGGACCCCTGGATGTAGACTACAGAGCAGCAGGGCCTCCCTCCTTGGGAACTGTCAGATGCTCCCAGGGGGAGTCCATAATCATACATTCGCAGTGATTTGGAAGCATGCTAGAGCTTGAGCAGCATTCTACCTACCTGTACAATATCCAGCAGACCCCACACCACTCCACCTTCTTTGACATGCCCAGCTAGATGTTTTCTTGAATGTAAGGGGAAGGGGCAGGGAATGTGTCAATGGTGAATTAAGCATAACAGCTTTTGAGAACCATTAGTCTCTTGTTTTTGTTGTTTTGCTTCCCAACCCTTGGTTATCTGCTAATGGTTCTCTCATTAAAAGAAATTTCTTTCTTTCTTTCTTCTTGATTATGTTCCTTTGAACCAGTCTTCCTATGGTCTTGATGTTTGCATCACTGTTATCTGGGTCCAGAGCTCAGTGTTTGCAGTAACTTTCTGTCAGCAGCTTAAAGAAATGACTTTGCTGTGCTCTGGCATCTGGGGCAGATATGAAGTCTGTTGTTTGTCTAATGAGCGCTTGTTAACAGGAATTCTGTCTTCCTCTGTGTGGCTTTTGAGAATTGTTCCCTTTGTGTGAGGTTAGCATCTCCTCTATATGTGCACTTCTTTCTGCCTATCCCTTTCACTTGTGTGTCCTGTTAATTGTATGGATTGATGAATTTCTTCAACTCTGAAAAGTTGGGCTGCTATTTCTGGTGAACATTGCTTTCATCTCTTTTGTTCCCTTCCTTTTGAACATTTTGATGAAGGCATCCTGGGGGTCTGCACCTTATCTTCTCTACCTTCTACTTTCCCGTGTTTTCTCCTTTTAACTTTTGCCTCTTCTGTTGCCTCTTCTCTGTTTTTGCTAAATTCTAACTTAAGAGTTGCATGCACTCTTTTTGTCTGTGGCTGTGAGTTGGTCTGGAGCATTGTGTATTTAATGTTCCTGTCAGAAGCAGCAGCTTAATATAAGAGGGGGCAAATTTCTATGTGTCAGGTGTAAAACACAGAACAAGAAGAATCTAGAGACAATATGTTGATTTTCTGGGGAGACTTGGGGAAGCCCCAGAGGTGGGGTGAGAACTTTATGGCTTCATTTGCCTTTACCCTATGTTTGGGAGATGTGTCCTTACTCTCCAGAGGAGGGGACAATGATTTGGGCTCCTTGAAAAGAAAGAGAAGGATCGAGATATGTATACAGAGCCGAGGAACCTGAATTTATTCCCACTCTTACTTTAGAGTTATGGGGTCCTGTATATAATTCCATAGATCCTTGGTCATTTTCTCACCAAATGGCTGAGTCTGGCCTCATGTCATGCCCCCTCAATTAAAAAAGAAGTCAGCAACAAATTACTCCATCCTTTGCAAACTTATAAACAAATCTATAGAGCTACCTTAAAGGCATAAAGAGAACTGCCTGTCCAAGGACAAAAAAAGCAACAAAACAAACAAACAAACAAAAATTGATCACTGAGATTCACCAGGTCGCAAAAGCACTGTGCCTATACTTGTTGTTCAGCTCTTACAAGCATCCCTGAGGGATGCATGTTACATGGGGAGGGTTGGATTGGGTTTTGTTTTGTTTTGTTTTGTTTGCTGTGATTTGTTTGTTTGTTCGTTTGTTTCAGTTTTTCCAGTTTTTGAACAGGATGACCTGTATAGCTCAGCTCAGGCCAAGGGGTACTGGATTTGTTTCTGTCTCTTCTCAGCCAGGTTCCAAAAATGATGCCACTGGACTAGAAGTCAAGATCTATCAGGAGCACTTCAGAAATAAGGAAAGGGAAGACAGCAAGAGCAAGATAAAGTCCTAAAAGGAAATGGATTATTGACATTTGCACCGCCATGTCAAGGAACCCATTGCCTTAGACTTGTGGAAATAGCAAAAGCTTCTCCTGGTCAATCTCAAAAGAAAGACAAAGCCTTCCTCTGGTCCAAGTATGGATGATATTAACCTTTATCTTAAACCAGTGAATGCAGAAAGAGTCAATCACAGCTCCCTCCTCCTCCATGACTTTAATCTGAAAATGCCTGCCAACAGAGACCACCTACTCAGATTCAGTTACCCATCTCTTCTTCATTCAGCTACATATACACTTATATATGCATTCATACACACACACACACACACACACACACACACACACACAATCCCACCTCCTTGCTAACCAATATATAATAGATAAGTTGAGTTTGGTGCTGTAGTGGGAATAAATCCTTATTACCCCTTAAACAGATGCACATGGATTTCTCATTACAGGGGGGCTGCTGGTGCATCTCCGTCAGAGTGAACAGCTCACTCAATCCCAGATTTTCTGTACATGTGTCTGCGTGTCTGTGATTTCTTCAATCTTTCATTGACCCAGTAAGGTCAAGTCTAAAGCCATGCAGGTCACAGACTTTGTGGTGCTAGAAACTAAACCCAGAGGCTTGTGTATGCCAGACAAACCCCTCAAGCACCAAATTTCATTCCTGGCTCTCAAAGAAGGAATTTATAATGCTTCCACACATAGGTATAATCTGGCAAGAATCTTTGATTTGTTCTCAAAGCCCCTGAGGTATACAGAATGGTGCTGATTTATAGTTTCTAGTTACATGTATGAGCTGGGCAGTTATTATCCCATACTAATAAGTAAAAGACTAAGCAAAGTGAAAATTAACAAATCCTCTTAAATCCACCAGAGAAATGAGGTCACAGAGCAAACAGCAGCCTCTGAAAAGGAAGATCCAGATGGCGGATTACAGAGAATAACACTTTACAAGAAGGTAAAGCTGTGAGCAGCAGCCTCCAAGGGGATGGGTAGGAAACCCTGAGATGTAGCTGGCAGGCAGCTTTGATGTGGACGTGTCTGGGAGTTAAAATTCATACAGGAATCCATCCATGCTGCAACATGAATATGATTTTGTGAGTTTTTCTTCCAGGAACAATCTCCCTTCAAAGGAGCTACTTTGAAACACTCCAGAATATTCTGTTCTGCTCATGTATTGCCTAGAAGACAGATGACTTAGGCTGGTGATATGACTCCACAGGTAAATGACTTGCCATACAGTGTAAAGGCTCAAGTTCAAATCTCCAGAGTCAGCACAGAAGCAAAGTTTAAAACATTCACAAATCTTCACTTTTTTAAAATACACAAACAAAAATGAAAAGGATTGTGAGAAATGAACAGGAGACGGCAACATTGTAGAACCTCACACAAAGGGAACAATTCTCAAAGCCACATAGAGGAAGACAGAATTCCTATTAACAAGCACTCATTAGACAAACAACAGACTTCATATCTGCCCCAGATGCCAGAGCACAGCAAAGTCATCTCTTTAAGCTGTTGACAGAAAGTCACAGCAAACACTGAGCTCTGGACCCAGATAACAGTGATGCAAACATCAAGACCATAGGAAAACTGGTTCGAAGGAACATAAGCAAAAAACAGTTCTTTTAATGAGAGAACCATTAACAGATAACCAAGGGTTGGGGGAAAAAAACAACAAAAACAAGACACTAATGGTTCCCAAAGGCTATTATGTTTAACTCACCATTGACACATTCCCTGCCCCTTCCCCTTATACACAATAAAAAATTTAGCTGGTTATATCAAAGATGGTGAAGTTGTGTGGAATCTGCTCATTGGCTAGGAAAGAGGGCTTTGTGTAGGTAGGTAGACACTGAGTAAGTATACAGATTCGTTGTTCAAAGTCTAACATGCTTCTGAGTAGCTATGAACACATAGGTATGACCAATAGCTAGTATGTAAAGGTCTTTAAAAACAACAACAACAAAATGATAGCATACAAGGTCAGATGGGTAATGTGAACAGAGAAACAGGAAGTCTGAGAATCAAAGGAAAATACCAGAAGTTAAGAGCTCTGTAGTAGCAGAAACAAAGAATTATTTTGCTGGACATAGTCTGGGTTTTCAGGGCATGTCAAAAGAACTTTCTGATAAGCAAAGAGAAAAGAGACTGGAATCGGTGTGACAGAATAGCCAAGGACTATCAGGTAACTACAAAAAGGTGTAAGACACATAATGAGACTAAAAGGAGAATGTTCTCTTATCGTTACTTTCCTTGCTACTATAAACAAATGCCTCGCAGAAATCGCTCATAGGAGATGTTTATTTAGCCCACAGTTTTAGAGGGATTTCAGTCGACCATAGCAGGGAACTCATAGCAACAGCATCAGCTCTGTTCATAATAGCAGAAACATGAGGCCGTGGCTACCCATATAGCACAGACCAAGAATTGGAATAGCAGACCAGAACCTCAAGCACACAAAACCTATGAAGGTCCATCCCTAGTGACCTAGCTTTAACAACTAGACCCAACATAACAAAACAGCACCACTAGCAGGAGACCAAGTATTCAACACACAAGCCTGTGAGGGACATTGTAGACTCATAACAGATACATAGTAACCCTGGAAGATTAACTACAATACTTTCCTGTGCAATCTCTTCATGGCCCACAACAAATACTGTCCTGAAAGTTTCACCATTTATGAGCAATATTGACATCCTTTATATTATAACTGGGAAGGACTTTGAAAGCACTTTAAGTAACTGTGTGAGAACTCACAGGACATAAGTCATGGTTGATTGAGGTCAGCACTGATATATAATTTCCTTGTGTTCCATGTGAGGGCCTCATGACCCATCTTAATATAATACATTTGACTTCTAATTTTTTTGAAAATAGTGCAAAAAATAAATTCAGTTAAGCAACATTTCTAAAGGTGTTTCTGTGGTAAATTTCTTCTGTTGAACATTAACTCATGAAAAATATCAAAGAAATAACAAAAGCATATCAGTTCTTGATCCAGGCATGATGGCACACACTATAATCCTTGCACTTGGGAAGGTGAGGCAGGAGAATTATGAGTTCAAAGCCAGCCTGGGCTACACAGTAAGTTTGAAGCAGCCAGTGAAAACCAACAAGGCCCTATGGATAGTCGATTCCATCTCAAATTCATGGCTTGTCCTTCCTCAAAGATGGGTTGGGCAGAGAAAGAAGCAATACGGGGCAACTTTGTCTTGCCAGGAGGAAACAGTTTACACAGGAGAGTGGAACATTGAATGGGAAAGTAGAACAGGATGCCAGCCAGACAGTGGAGGTTGGCAGTGTGGCATCCCTTGATCTCAGCAGGTTTCAGGTGCCCAGCTGAGAGAGCTGCTAGCAAATGTTATGGGGTGCCCATCACAAACAACCCTGTGCAGAGTAAGTTGGTAGAAAGCAGGTCACCCATTGAGTAGCAGAAGCAGAGCATCTCCCACCTCTGGCAGATGTGAAAAACTCCCTGCTTGCAGCTGAAGTAACAGATTCCAAAGGCCAACCCAAGAATAGAATGCTGGCTCTCAAATCAAGACCAGAGGCTTCTTAAGGCAGGAACAAACACCCTGACTGAAGCAGACACAGAGGGATCCAGGTGAGTTTACCTATGTGTGCTGGGTTTGTCTCAAGACATGTCTTTCTTCTCCTGAGAGCATCAAGGAGCCAAGCCCCTGGCCAGAGCCAGTATCTCTGGCTGAGGACCCAACTCTGGCCAGAAACCAGACTCCTTTCTTCAGGCTTTTCCCTTCAGGGCACGAAGGCTTGGGAATCAGACCCCGACCAGACCTGGGAGCTGGAATGCAAAACCGCTGTGTGCATCTTGTTTATACAAAGCCAGGTGGACCCTGAATGGCTATGTGTGTACTGAAATGTACAGAATGGGACTTATCAGGAGTGAGCTGTCAAAGCCCAAAAGGGAAAGAGAAAAACCTGCCAAAACCCAAATGTTTTCAACCCCGCTGCTACTCTATGCCAACCATACATGGACCCACTCCCACCACCCACTGCCTCCAAGTGTTAGAGCAAAGGCTAGGAAACCAGAAAGAGAAAGGCACAGAAAACACGTTTACCCACCCATTCTGGCTCCACTGTGCAAGAATAGCCAGGGGCTTTGGCTTGGTTCAGCACTGGAGCCATCTAACACAGCCTTGATGTTGACCAGGAAAAACTCTGTGTGTGTATGTGTGAGAGAGTGTATATGTCTGTGAGTATATGTGTGTGTGAGTATATGTGTATGTATGTGTGTGAGTGTACGTGAGAGTGTATGTGTGAGTGTATATGTGTCTGTGAGTGTATGTATGTGTGAGTGTATATATGTGTATGTGTTTGAGTGTATGTGTGTATGTGTGTGAGGGTATGGGTGTATATGTGTGTGTATTGTGTGAGTGTGTATGTATATGTGTGTGTGTGTGTGTATGGCTTAAGGAGGGATTCTGTGCTCTATCACTAGCTTTAAAAAGCAAAAATAAATAATATAAATTAACTGAAAAAATAATAACCACAATCAATCTATATTTTTTATACTTCTTAACATAAGAAAGGGCAACTCACAGAAAAACCACACCCTGGGGAAAATATATCCTTGAAAAATGTTCTAGATATATGAGAAGAACCAGCTTGTCTCCATATTAGGCTTTTTGTTTGTATTTTGTTTTCTTTTTGGTTTTGGTTTGGTTTGGTTTGGTTTTTGAGACAGGGTTCCTCTGTATAGCTCTGGCTGTCCTGTAACTCTTTTTATAGACCAGGCTGGCCTCGAATTCACAGAAATCCTCCTACCTCCTGAGTGTGGGGATTAAAAGTGTGTGCTACCACCCCTGGCTCCGCTTAGGCTTAAACCCCATCTTATAGCAAAGACAAAGTAGGTTCATATTGTTTATGATTAAACCTCTGTCTTTCAAGGACTGGGCTGTAACCATAACTACAAATGGCTCTGTACTGCCTGTTCCAGGAATAACAATCATGTCTTTGTTTCAAAAAGTTGTTTATAACCATCTTACAACCTTACTTTGTTTCAAAAGGTTATATGACTACATTTGACTATCTTGTTACAACTCCTGTGGGTATGACTGTTTTACACTGGCCTGCCCTTGGGGACCAAACAACAGCAGGGCAAGTCACCAGCAGCAGCCAAGATGTGACACTATGGCTATTGCCATCACTAGTCATGAATTCTGCTTATGTGCATGTACTATATCTCCTTATAAAAAGCAAGCACCTTCTCGACACCTCTGTCTTCCTCCCTTCTACTAGCTCAGAGGCTGCTTCTGAACTCCTCCCCTCCCCAAATGTAGTGCCGTTGCATGGTGTGACTTTTTGGAACCCCTTGGCTCCAACCTCCCAAGGTATCTTCTGCCATTAAATCATTGCAATGACTACCTCGTTATGCCCACCTTGCAACCACGTCTTTGTCTCAGATCATTAGGACTAAAGTGTATGCTTACGTCCTGCTCCTGTAACACCTTCTTCTTTTGCCTGCAAATCCCACATTTGGAAACCTGTTGTGGGATATTTGTACACTGTGTGAAGGTGCAGTGTCATGACTTGTGTAATAAAAATCTAAACAGCCAGTAGCTGTGCAGGAGAGATAGGCGGAACTTTGGGGGGAGAAAAAGGAAGAGGCAATGAATCTGGGTGATCAAGAGACTCCATGGAGACTAAGAAAGTTGGACACACAGAATAAAAGGTAAAAAACTCACATAATGAAACATAGTTTAATAAAAGCAGGTTAACTTAAGTTATAAGAGCTAGTGGGACAAGCCTAAGCTAAAGCCGAGCTTTCACAATTAGTAAAAGTCTCTGTGCTATTTGTGAGCTGCTGGCCTAAAGAAAAATCTGACTACAGAAACCTCCTACCCCTGAACTATAAAAGCCTTCCTCACATCCAATGCTGACCTCTTGAACCCTGTCTCAGGGGAAGGAGGCCCATATACACAAATTAAATGGCTTGTTTTAATTAATTGCTTGATTAATTCAGCCACGATGATTTGGGTCAGTGCTTCCCCCCACACACACCCCTATCTTTGGGATTAAGATATGCAAGGCTACATTGTTCACAGGAAGGCCAAGGGTCTGGGCGAGTGTGCCTAATAAAGCAATTAGCTTTAGACCATGCGGCCCTTCCCTGTCTGTGGATGGGTTCAGGGACCAGATCCATCCAGTTATTCAGAGGCTGATCACATCTCCATATCCAGGCCACCAGTCCTCTTGCAGAACTTAAAGCCTGGTCAGCAAAAAGGGAAGAAGAGATGCTGTTTGTTGCAGGTTTTTCATTAGTGTTTTGTTTCAGAACCCTGGTGGAAAAGCTTTGCTTCGACCTGGCCAACCTTCACCCTGCAAAACTTTCCAGACAAGGCTTCAGGGCTTGGAGTTTTTCCCAGGTTCTCTTGATTCCTGTAAACTGCTTGGGCTTTGTTCCCATCACCTCAGCTTCCGTTTCCATGCCTGCTTTCCTATACCAGCTCTTTAGACCGCAGCTTCCTATATCTGCTTCCCAGTTGCATGCCCCTCCCAACCTGGAAAGAGTGAGCCTGAGAAGACGTCACTGGGTAATGTGTGAGGAGGACAGAAGTGGGAAGCGGAAGTGATTGTCAGGAAAAGGGCAGTGAGTCATGTTTACCTTCTCAAGCTCTGTCTACCGCCCTTCCTTACTATGATCCTGTGAATAGGACTCACAAAAGAAGCCAGTGAAGGCCCATAGCAGCAAACACCAAGTTTCCCTTGTGAAACAATTAGCATCGCAGCCAGACATGGGGCTCCAATTCAAAGACTGTCAACATTCCTCTGGCTTGGCTGTCCTGCAAGCCACAGAATCAGCCACCAGAACAACCAATAGCACAAATATTGCCCACTGCCTCAGCCATTTGCTCTTCTTCCTCAAATCCCTTGGAAATTTTCCTATGAAATAGATCAGAGAAGATGAACAAAGAGCTCCCCTTTGAGCAATTATCTTCCACTCCCTACCAGATCACACAAAAAAAAAACAACAAAAAGTCACTCTCAGATTTGCACAAACAAAATTTAGTTCTAAGGCGTATATGAGACAAAAGAAGTGGGCAAGCATTCTCCAGTTGGTTCAACTGTCTGATCTAAATGAAAGCAAATTCCTAGGATTCCCCTTCAGCTAGCATCACAGAGCAAAGCCAGCCCATAAACAAAAACACTGGCCCAACCCGCCAACAGGGACTGTCACCACGAATAAACATCTGTAGACTTAACTCACCCCAGAGCTCTGGGGATCAGGAAATCCAGGCATTTGTTCTTTCCACAGAACAAACCAACCTTGACACAACAAGAGACAAAAACAAGGCAGAGCAACTGAAAGGAAAAGACATAGGTGTGACTGATGGAAGGCAGAGGAGAAACAAGACAGGTGGGGTGGGGGGCGGGGGGAGGGGTCGGGAGGGGGGTTGTTCAGGACCGTGCAGTGTAAGGAACACCTGATTGCATTCTTGCCTTCTAAGCACGAGGTTTTACTTACTAGCAATCCAACTGTGCTTGCTTAACCTGGTTTGACTTTTTTCCCCCTTCACATCAGAGAATAACTGGGAGAAGCATAGCTCATGTATCACACTGTGCACAGTAGTTCAATAGGTACGCATGCTGTTCTAGCACGAGGCCTCCAGCCTCCTTTTCTGGTCCTCCAGCACTACTCACCTATGAATCACTGGATTTCACAAAGTCATTTCTTTTCCTTTCCCTAAAAATTGAGAAGAACCAGAGGCTAGATAGCCTAAAGACCTGGGGTACAACCAAACACCACTTAAAAAACAAACAACAAAAACTAATAAATTAATTACTAATGGTGGTGTTCTGCTGTACTCATAGATGAGTGCCTTGTTGTCATCGGAAAGGATCCCTCTGGCAGAAGATGGGAACAGATGCAGAGACCCACAGCTAAACATCTTGTGGAGAGAGTCTGAGTTGGGAGGTCTCCATCGGGCCCCTCCCCTCAACTCAGGGAAGAGGCAGAAACACTGTAAGAGCCTGAGGGCATGGACAATACCAGAACATCACCTTCTCAGTCAACTAAGCAAGGTTCACAGGAGATCACAGAGACTGAAGCAGCACATACAGGGCCTACATGGGTCTGTACCAGATCCTCTGCTACCAACTTAGTGTTTTTATTGACTCCTGACTATGAGAACAAATGAGTCTCTGACTCTTTTGCCTGTCCTCAGAACTCTTTTTCTCCTGTTGGATTACCATGTCCACACATGGGCACGAAATACAAAGTGTTTATTTTCTCCACTTCCCAGAGAATTGTCTCTTGGGTAGTTCATGTCAACTTAATTAGCATCTATCAGAAGTGCTAAATAGAAAGGAGGAAAGTATTTATCAGAATTATGATTGAATTTTATAAATTTCAATGACCACATTCATATAGAAATTACTTTTCCTATTTCACCACTACTAACACGCACATATCTCTGAATGTGTAGTCCCATCTTTATAATTGAGGTTGTGTTTTACAGTCCCTGTTATCAAGACATAGTGAAAAAGTTGTCACTGTTAGTGCAGACTACACTGAGCCACAGCTACTCTGATGTCACCAGATGATGACCATTCAGACATAGTTTACAGCCAACTGAAACTCTTTATTCCAGTCAGCTGGGACTACACCCAAGTGTTTGGAGACTGAGGTGGAGCCCTGAGTGTGCAGAGCACAAGGCTTTTGAAGGATGAGAACATCTGGCATCCCGCTTGGCAGCTGCAGCAGGGCTTCACAGAAGCAAGCAGTTTAACAGAAGCTGAGATAAGCAGTTAGCTGGAGGGAGGGTCTGTACAAGCAGGCAGTTTAACAAGGAACAAGCTAGAACATCCTGACCTTGGGTCCCTAGAATAGAGTTTGCTAATTTTCCATGAAATTCTCCATCAAGGAGGCCAAATTCTAGTTAAACCTGAAGCAGCCTCGGTAAGAGTACAAGATGCTGGAATTTCTGCACTATCTTGCCCTGTCACAATGAAGGTCAACATCTCTATGGCAATTACACAAACCGGTTCTATGGTGTTGATGTTAACTGTTGCTTAGGTGCTTCTGAAAATATTTCAATATGATCTGACAATTAATCAAAAGGTTTTGATAACGGAGAAAGTCACAGAAGCAGGGCAGAGTAGGATGAACACCCAATGAAATGACACTGAGCAGAAAGATAAGCGCAGAGGGAATGAAAAAAGGAATGCATTCCCATAACAGCTGAGAACTTTGCAGAAGCTAAGAAATATGTGGACAAAGTGTGTGAGTGAGATGCATGAAGAATGACTGCCTATCACAAGCCAATGTGTCAGTTGAAAGCAGGACAGATTATTAAACCTATTGAGATACACAAGAGAAATTCTAAAGCAATAAGATGCTGATGTGACCAATTTATATCCCACCAACATCTCCATATCTGCAGACCAAGCTCCAGGGCTGTGGCTCAAGAACTGGCTTTACCTGGATGAGTCCCTCCTCCCTTCTCCCATCTGCCCTCTCCACACCCACAGGTCTACCTCCAGACTAGGTTCAAATACTCAAAACTGGCTTTGCCTGGCCATCATCCAGTGAAGCAGCTTATGCGCCAGCTTTACCTGGCCTAGCTACAGTCAAATGGTTCCTGTACTAGCCCAATCTAAGGCAGGCTAGAATCTCACTTCAGGCACAAAACCAAAAGCAAGAAATCCACATGTCCAGATCACATGGCTAAACCAAAAACACGAAAGATCAAGACAGCATATCTTCTACCAACACCACTAATCCCATAGAAATGTTCTTTAATAGGAACTACCTACATAAACACCAAGCCACCAAATTCAAAATAATAATCTTGAACTTTATCAAACTATTCAATGAATTTAAAGAAGACAAACACCTCATTGAATTTAGAGGATAACAATAAATGTATGAGTGATGTCCAAGAAAACACACATTACTGGATGAAATAAAAAAAAAAATAGGATTTGGAAACTGAATTCGGTAAATAGAAATATCGGTGAGAAGTCAAGCTGAAATTAGGGTAGAATTGAAAAATTTAATAACCAAATTTAAAAACTCAAGGGAAAGCCGCACAATAGAGTGGATCAGAATCAGCAGGGCTTGAAGATAAAGTAGATTGGAACACTCAAAGAACACTAAAGAAATCTGGAAGAACCATGGGAGATCATGAAAAGACCAAATCTTTAAGCTACAGGATAGATGAAGGAGAACCCCAGGTCAATGGCAGAGACTAAATCTTCACTAAGAACATAGGATGAAACTTCCCCCAAATTAAAGAAATGCATGCCTTTATAGATACAATAAACATGCACAACACCAAATAGGCAGGACCAGAAAAAGACATCCCCCCATGGCACATTATAGTTAAAACACCTAATATACATAGCAAAAACTATATATTGGAACCAGGCAGTGGTGGCATGGCACACATCTTTAATCCTAGCAGGGACAGGAGCAGGTAGATCTCTGTGAGTTCAAGATCAGCCTAGTCTATAGAGTGAGTTCTAGGACAACCAGGGCTACACAGAGAATCCCTGTTTCAAAAGACAAACAAACAAATCTATTGAAAGCTTCAAGAGAACACACACACACACACACACACCAGATATAAAGGAAAACCAATCAGAGCAACAGCTGATTTCTCACTGGAAACTTTCAAAGACAGAAGAGCCTGTAGCAATGTGCTTCAAATTCTAGAAGATCACGGATGCCAACCTAGACTACAATACCCAGCAAAACTCTGTCATAGCAGATGGCGATAGAAAAATTCCTATGAAATGAGAAGAATTTAGTCCAAAAGTCAGCCTTAAAAAGAATGCTGGAAGCAATACTGTGGAGCAAAGGGAGACCTAAATATAGCCAACATTGCCACCTGCACCCACTACCTAGGTACCAAATTCTCTCCTCTGGGCAAACCCATCCTTACCTACCCCACATAGCTTCACCAATTTTATTCATACTTCAGGGTCCTTGTTGTCAAAAACCTTAACTTCCTCTCTAGGAAGCTGGGAAGAACTTCTGGAATACAGACTTTAAATCTTACTTCTGTTCTCACCACATATTCAAAACTGCCTTTTTTTGTGAATAAATCTTTGTGGGGAATCCATATTGGAATCCTCTGAGCTCTGTTGGATTATAATTATAATTAAATGTCACTGAAGACTCTTCTGGAAACTCTTTCCTTTCTGACATCTAAATGCTGCTTTTATTCTGTTTGCTTCTGATAGAAAGCTTTTACTTACCTTTCTATAATCTTTGCCTTGAATCAGTCATAAGTTTAAAATGGTTCTCTTCATGCACACATATTTTCTATTGATCTTGTTTTCTTGTTCATTTTAACTGGCACAGGCGTACGTGTTTTTATGAAGTATAATGTGATGCTTTGTTACATGTATACAACAGGCAATGATCAAATCATGGTATTTAACACACCTATCACATCAAATGCTTGTCATTTCTTTCTGCTAGAACATGTCATATCTTCTAGTTGCTTTGAAGTAAATAGCACACTCTTATTAACTGTAGTATTTACCCTGTTGGGCTATATATATATAATACATTTATGCCTGTTCCTCCTACCTGGCTATAATTTTATCTTCATTGACTTATGTTTCATAGTTATCCCTGTCATGCCTTCTCAGCCTATGGTAACCATTAGTCTATTCTACAGTTCTCTGAAAACAGATATGATTTGACACAGATATGATTTGACACAGAAGTAAGATCAGGAAGTATCAGTCTTTTTAGTACCTGATTGATATCATTTTATATAGTCGTCCAGGCTTGTCCATGCTGGTACAAAAGACAGAATGTCATTCTTTTGTGGCTGAGTAGCTGTCTATTGGCTCCATGCGGCAATGTATTTTCCTTATCCACTCATACATTGGTGGACACCTACCTTGATTTTTATCTTGGCTACAATGTAAATAGTGACAATAAACATAGGAGTTCAGATACCTTGGTGTCTTGTGTGGGAATCAAGATTCACTCGGCTCAGCCCTGTTGAAGTGAAATTTATTTGGGGAGAAGTCACTTACATAAAAGTCAGGTGACTGCCACAAGTCCCGCTCTAAGCATCATATGCCAGGCTGCTGTCAGTGACCAGACCAGAAGCAAGAGAGAGTGCTCTGGTCGAGGGACCCCAGACCTAACCTAACCCTCCATCATGTCCATACCTGTGACTACGCCCAAACAGGCATGGTCAATGCTGCAGGTGCAGGCAGTGTGGATATCTCACTACAGGTGTCTGATTCCATTTCCTTTAGATGGATGCTCATAGTGGGAATGCCAGATCACTTGCTAAGTCCACTTTTATTGTTTGAGGAAATTTCATAATGACCATACCCATTTACACTCCCAGCAACAACATATAAATAGACATTGTATTTCTCCACACCCATGTCAGAACTTATTATTTGGGGTCTTATTTTTATGTTTGCCACCCTAATTAAAGCTAAATGACAGGGCTCTCATCGTGGTTTTAATTTGTATAAATGATGTGCTTTTTACATGTACTTGTTGGCTATGTGTATTCATTTGACATCTACTCAAGTCCTTTGCCTGTGTTTAATTACATTATTTGGGTTTTTGTTGTTGTTGTTGTTACTAAATTCCTTATATTTCTAGACATTAATTACTTTCCAGGGACTTAGTTTTTAAATATTTTTTCTCCCATTTTGCAAGTTATATTTTCATTCTGTTATTTTCTTTATTGTGCAGAAACGTTTTATTTGCTATCACCCAATATGTGCAATTCTTGCTGTTGCTTCTTGTGCTTTTGAGTCTCCCCTCTTCCCCCAAAAAAAACTATCATGAAATTTTCCAAATTTTACTAATTTTATTGTTGTCAATCTTATCTGCAATTTTCAATCTACTTTACTTTTTTTTTTAATATTGTGAGAAGCAGAGGTTATCAATACAAAATGGAGTTCCTGCTTCAATGAGAATAATGATGATTTGTTCTTGAGCCATCCATGAAGACCACTGGCTTAGGGACTGGATTCAGTTGGCAACAGAAGACATGTTCCACTGACAAAACAGTTACGTGAGACCTTCTAAGTCATATTGGCCCTCAACATTCTAGCAAAGATCAACTAGAGATTTTATTCATTCCAGAATAAAGTAAATCATCAATGGTGACATTGACGAAATACATTGGTGGGGACTGCAAGTAAGCGGGTTACAGAAAAGTGAGGAACGTGGCATAGGTCTCAGACATTGTCAGATCACATTCTTAGTTTTTGGCTTGGTGGAAAGCTGGTGGTCTACAAAGAACTGCTTTTAAAGGTTTTCATAGTCATAAGGATGTTAGCTCAGACAAGGGTGTAAAAATGAAGAGGCTTAAGGGGACTAAAAATAGCTGGAGATCACTTGGGCTCTGTCTGCAACATTGTAACTTTACACAAAGAGTTCCTTTGACCTTACAAAAGCTCAAACAGACTTGGCTTTTGTTTCTTTTCTGCGAAGTTCAGGTTTTAGGATCTATTTTACTTTTGTTTTACAAGTAGGGATCAAATTTTTCCTGGAAACATTTGTTGAAGAGTTGAAAACACGTCACATATCACTGGACAGACTGGTTCCTGTTTGCTATGCTCAGTTCCTTTCAGGGGTGCTGGGAGAGCATGAACATGTTACTATGCCTTATTTATGTAGTGTCGGGGTTGAACCTAGGGCCTTGCGTGCTTTGTAAGCTACACCCTGAACCCAGTTTATTGTTTTTAACAAAACAACTATCAGTGTGGTGTGGTAGTGCTATGTCAAAAGGATCACAAGTTCTAGGCAAGTTTGTCAAGACACTGTCTCAAAAAGAAAAATAATAGTAATTCTTCATTTCATATATTTTTTGTTTTACATGTTTTATTTTACTCTGATCATGTGTGTGTTTGTGTGTGTGTGTGTTTGTGTGTGTGTGTTTGTGTGTGTGTGTGTTTGTGTGTGTGTACACCTATGGAGAACAAGTAAAGTTCTAAGTGAATGTGTGTTGTTGACATGGGTGTAGACATATAAAAATCCCAACATCTTAGATCCATGGGAATGACAAAGTATTCCCTAGGTCAGTCTAGCAAATTCTTCTCCAGGTCAGGCTCAGGAGAATGGCAAACCTTCCCCTGATGGTGTGTGGATGCTGACAGTGTGTGCAGAAAGCATGGATTGTAGCTACCCCCTCCCTAGTATGTACAGCCTGAGACCGCTTCCTAGAGAGACCTCCTTCAACATTAGCTAAACCCACCTCCTTGCTCGACTATATCCAGCAACTCCCCCTCCCCCGATTCAGATATATAAAATAAATGTGCCGAGCTTCCTGGCCCCTGCTAGAGCATCTAATCAAAAGCATGTGGCCTACTTGGTCCCAGCTTTTCTGTATATGTGTCACTTCCTCATTTCCTGTCACCCAGTTAGGTCCATCCTTAATCTGTTCAAGTTATAGCACACATGAGTATGTGTTCATTTATGTATGGGTACACTTGTGAGTGTGTAAGTATGTATAAATGTGTGCACACATACATGTGGAGGTCAGAGGTCAAGCTCAGGTCTCATTTCTGAGATGTCATCTACAGTTTGTTCAGACTGACCAGGATTCATCAAGTAAGCTAAGCCGTCTGTTAGGAATGGTAAATTGAATATTTATATCCCGGCCTTCCAAGTTTGAAAGTGAGGCATAGAAATAAAAAAAATAATTTCATTAAGGTCTGCAACCCAAAGGAGGCCCCCAATGAGCATACACACAAATACACATATGCATGCATAATCATTAGCCCCATAAAAGTCTACTTCATGGTCAACCTAAAAGGAGTCTGCAAAGCACATATATGTTCAGCTAGCAACATGAATGATGGCGTGCTGCCTTGCAAGCAGCAAGCCTAAGAGCATCCAGAAAATAGGTACCACTGATCAGGTACACTCACCTGATGGAAAGGAGAAATGGAGGAACACATCTGTAATCCTAGCACTTGAGAAATGAAAGCAGGAGGATCAAGAGTTCAAAGTCATCCTTAGCTTTATATGAGTTCTATGCCAGTGTGGGCTACATAAGATAGTGTCTCAAAAACAAACAAGCAAACAAAGCAAAATGTGCTATGAATAGCCCCAATGTACTCTCAGTGTTTAAACACATGTAGGGTATTCCTTGTCTGTAGATTAAAGTTTGTGCTGAATGTGACATTTCAGGCCCCATTTATTGATCCCAAATCTCTATCTTAAGCTTCATTTTCCCCCATCTTCATTGCTCTAGACACCCTACATTGGACTAAGCAAAATGCCCCATCATGATTTACCAATATACCCACAGTGTAGTGCATCTCTCAACATCATCAGAAAAGCTTTCTTCTACAGTGTATGATAATCAACACAGGAACAAACAACTGGTCAGGGTGCAGCAATCAGGAGACTTTGGAATGCTCATCCCAAACTGGAATTCTGTTATCACACTTCCACCTTCCAAAACTCAGGGATCACTGCAGAAAGGAGGATGGAAGACTATAAGAGCCAGAGGTGGTGGTGACCACAAGCAAACAGTGTCTTCTGGACAGTTCTATCTATGAATTTACACCTGTAGTGACAACATGGACAAGACCTGCACAAGCTCAAGCCAGTTAAAATTCCAGTGTGGAGAGAGGTGAGGGGAACAAAGCCCCACCTAGCTAAGAAGTCATCGACAACTGATCACTGCTGGCAGAGGGAAAGCCAGTTTCCTTTGAGGGCAGGTGGACTACAAGCCAGCAAATGGGCACACATCCAAGAATGTAAAAGCAGCACAAACTACTTGATGAGTTTTAAAAGGGAAAAACAGGACACAAAAATGGATGGGTAGAGAATGGGGAGGGGGGGAGAGTATGAACCTGGGAGGAGTTGGGGTGAAGAGTAAATATGGTCACAATATAATGTATGTATAAAATTCTCAACAGACTAATAAAAGGATGGAGGACAAAACTGTCCTGCCAGGCCAGGCCATTTTACCTTCCATTCCTTCTGCCTGGGAAACACTTTTCCTCACTCTCCATGTTTCCTTCTTAAAGGTCATTTTCTCTTTGAAGGCATTTCCCTCAGTATTAATCCCACCCTGTGTGAGCACACAACATCTTTATGTAACTCATTTCTTCGGGGACGGATTACCTCCGAGGCAAACCACCTGCCTGCCATCATGCTGCAGCGAGAGGCCCTGCACAGCCCCTGTCCTGGGAAGCATACCAGTGAAGGACACAGACAAGAGGCAGGATGACAAATGCCACACTGCAGGGAAAATGAGGTGTTACGGGAGTCCATGGCACTGGGACAATTACCCAAGAATACAATCTGGAGTGAAGCTTAAGTCTTAGACTATCAAAAAATAAATAAATAAATAAATAAATAAATAAATAAATAAATAAATAATCAACCTTGAAACACTGTGTGGAGGAGAGAGACTCTGGGTGGAGAAAAACCCAATGAAACACCAAGATGAAAGGGGGGTTCCTGACAAGTTCAAGAGCTAAGACGCCAGACTTGAGCACGGAGATAATCGGGCATGTCTGGCATGCAGCGCAAGCAAATTGATGGTGGGAGCCCTGAAAAGTGACAGTCCTATTTTCTTTCCTTTGCTTCACTTAATTTTTTATTGAATTTTTATTGATTCTTTGGGAATGTTACATCACATACCCCAATCCCACTCATTTCCCAATCCTTCCATATCTACCCTCCACCCTTATAAAGTATCCCTGCCCCTGAAAAAAAATAATTAAAATTAAAAAAAAAAAATCACTGTCTTAGTTTGGGGTTTCTATTGCTGTGAAGAGATGCCCTGACCACAGCAATTCTAATAAAGGAAAATATTTAATTGGGACCAGCTTAGAGTTTCATAGGTTTAGTCCATTATCTTCATGTGTAGGCAGATGTGGCGCTGAAGCGGGAGCTAAGAGTTCTACATCTTGATCCACAGGCTGCAGAAGCAACAGTGTAACTCAATGAGCATAGGTTTAGCAAAGGAGAGCTCAAAGCCCAGCCTATCCACACGGTGATACACTTCCTCCAACAAGGCCACACCCCCCTAATAGTGTCACTCCCTCTGGGGGGCCATTTTCTTTTAAGCCACCACATTTGCCAAAGCCTCCAGGCAACGGCCTGCTCCTCTATTAATCACACAGCCTTCTCTCACACCAGTCACGGCTGTCACATCTCTACTTCCGCTGTGCTTACACCACTCCTCTGCTCTCTCTTGAAAACTTCCTCACTACATGTTCCTTCATCATAGCGGCACTGGGAGCTGCAGCATACCCTTTTGCCCCTACAGCTTTACTTGCAAATGTTCATTGCAACGAGTCATTGGTCTGGTCCAGAGACTCTGCTCTACCATTAATACTGGGCCCTCACTGGATATCCGTGTTGCCATGAGTCACGGAGATCCTGTGGCTATGGTTCCTCAGGCTGGCCCCCTTCACATGCTCCAGCAGCTCATAGATGGAATGCGTGTTGGGGTAAGCCATCTCAAGGCCCTCGATCTGGGACTGGGTGGAAGCTGAGGTGGTCAGCCCAAGCATCCTCTGAGCCTCCCCTCTCCATGAAGGGTGGGACCAGCTTTCCTTCACCCACCATCACTGCTGATGCTGTGGGCCAGTGAGGGTTAGGACCTGCCCTCCCACAGCCAGTAAGGGGCAGGGCCAGCTCAGCATAAAACTCAGACACCAACATGGCTTCAGGTGGCAGCCATATGGTTCTTGTTGGCAACGTGAGCCTTGGACCTCAACACAGACCCCAGCTGCAGTAGGATCATGGACCCAGACATGGCCCTCAGCCACAGCATGGGCCAGGGCATCGCCATGGCCTCGGTAGCAACACAGGCCACTCGGATCAGTTTGATCCCTGGTGGCAACATGGTCCCATGGACATCACCGTGGCTGCTCAGGCTCACCATATCAGCCTGTTCCTCACTGCTGTCCTGTCTCCGGTTCCATGTCTCCACCTCGAACTAACCATGCTACTTCTCTTCCTCTCCCACCTCTCCACTGTGTACCCTTTCACAAGCATAGTGATGGGGTGGGTGTCTTCCAGCTGTCCTGAGCCTCAGGAACAGGAAGAGCGCTATTTTCTGTACTCAAGATCCATCACAGCAACTAGCTCCTTCAACTGACACCATCGATGGGGGAATTTCTGTGTTTGTGTCTAATACACTCTCCTATTGTCATGCTGTGCTTAATTTCCCCTAAGAATTCTATTAAGAGATTGTTAATATTGTTATAGCAACTTTTATAGCTAATATAGTGTATATGCTGTTTTTAATTATTCTGTAAGTTTAATTATTCTGTAAGTTTATGTACAGAAGCAACAAAAAATATATTTTACTTCTCAATACCATTACAGGGTTCTGTAACCAGTAGTTACAAAACTTAGTAACTAATAGTTTAACCCTTATTCATTTTCATAATTGTTACTATCTACCTACCCTCAGTATTTTATTCTCTGATTTTCATGTTTCTTTTTGCTAGCAAGCACTAGACAGAGCCATTTCTTAACCTTCTTTCTTTCATCAATGTAGAAATTATGCAACTGAATTCATTTTTAGCATATAGTCTTAGATTTCTAATAAAGTCTTATAGTCTAATAAAGTCTAATACAGTCTTAGATTTCTAATAAGTTGACAGAGTCAAGTTCATCAGCATCTCCTTTCTATACTGAAAACACCTGTAAATTCTTTCTCATTTTTACCTCATGATTCCTTCTTCATTGCAGAATACTTTCTTTCCAGTTTCTTATGAAACATGCATAGTTCTGAAGGGACCGTAGCCAGCCCAGGCATGGTAAAAATGGCTCTGGCAGGCCTTGCCCTTCTCTCCTATTCCCTCTGCCTTGCTAAAAAAACAGACTACATTTCTGAAGCTAGCCTAAAGGTTTGTTCCCTTATTTGGCCACTCCCTCCTCCTGAGGCTGACTACAAAGGTCTAGCTATCAAAGTATTGGAATCCAGAAATCCAGAGCCCCTTTGTCTCACCTAACTAACAGGTCCAATTAAAGTTAAACACCTCATCCTAAGATGAGGCTTTCCCTTGTATCTTTATAAACCTCCATTTTCCTGTCTCCTTTCTAGAAGCAGTCCTTTGTATCCCCAGGACAAATATCTCTTCCCCCTTTCTCCTGTTCCCTGTCCCTTCTTCCTTGTCCCCTATCTCCTGTCTTTGTCACTTACTCCCTTCCCTCTGTCCCTCTGTAGCAAATAAATGTCCTTTGTGCTGAGAACTTGATCTTAGAGGTCCTGAGTTGATACTTTCCCTTTCAAGTTCTGTCATTATTTTATGACGATAACTTGTTAATCTGTGGTCTGTTTTATTCCTCCTCTTGTTCATCATTGTTTCACTTCATTAATTTACTCGGCAATCATTTTCATTCCTACTCTAGAGTAGTCCTCCTGGCGATACAGCAAGCCATTCTTGGGCCTCGGCTTCTAGAGTGATAATCTTTGCCAGCCACCTATCCATGATATAAACAACCAGCCCCAGGCCCTTGCACATGCTAGGCATGTACTTTGAGTAGTATTCCCCGGCACGTTATAGGATCTAAGCATGGTGCCTGCTCCCAGGGTTCAAGAAATCTGGGATCCCTAGAAGACACACTGGCTGCACTAGACCTTTTTTCTTAGTGTATCCCCAGATCTGGGACTCTGGGAGCTCCCTGACCAGATGGCAAATGCTATGGAAAAGCTTTTGGTAAACTTTTCTGGTTCCCATGGAGTTTATCTCCTCATTATTACTTAGTAGTGGTTCTGTCCTACTTTCTAATAGGAACACATTTTCCTTTGCTCATTCTGCAGTCAGCTCTGTGGAAGTGTGGGCATATATGTTAATGTGAAAAATTTCATTGCTAAAAAAATCTAAACCCTAGACTGAACAACAGAAGGATTGTTGAGAAGGGAAAGTGATCTTTGAATTGACTATACCCACTGTCTTCGTTTGACATGTAAATTAAATGAAATGAAAATATTTGATTCACACTGATCTTCAAATTATGTTAAGATTAAAATTATCTACTTATGGATTAAGTAACTTTTCTATGGGTCAAATTATACCTTGGGCAATGATTAACTCAGACCTGGGACAAATCCCTATTGTTTTACAATACAATTAGCCCTCCATCAAGGAGATGGTATGGGATGCACACAGTGATTTCCTTCCAAAGACCTTAGCACGGGAGAGGAAGAAGGGCTGCCAAAACAGCAGTGTTGCCCATGAGACCCGACAGGGTGTCCTCCACCAGCTGGTCAAAGGTGACATCAACAGGGTGTCATGTTAACAATACGGACACTTTGCCATGTGATGAGACTGTCACTTCACATTTACATATTTTCCTCCTCAAACCCATTGTAAACACAAGAAAACTATCAACCAAATGCCAATGAGGAACACCCTACAGAATAACAAAATAAGCTGACAAATTCATAAAGAAACAAGATAAATAAAAACAACCCAAGGGAAAGCCAGGTAGATTATCGGAGCTGAGAGGCTTCTAAAAGACAGGAGGAAAAGGTTGCTGTGTCGTTGTCATGGGTGGAATCTAAGACTTAGACGCAAAAATCCATTAAACACAAACAATGAGGGAGCAGATATTTCTCAGTAAGGACAGCATTCATCTAGCACGCATGAGGCCGTGGGTTCCATTTTCAGAACAACACAAACCAATGTGTTGGCACCACCAGCCTCTGATCCCTGCAGGAGGATCAGAAGCTCTAAGCCATCCTCACTCAATTACATGGCACCCACCCTGAGTTGGTGGTGCTGATTCAAAACTCAAAATCAGGAATTCAAAGCCAGCCTAGGATATATGAGATTTTTGCCTCAAAAGCAAACAAAAAATTATGACTGAAGTATAAACTTTATTATATAAGCACAATTTGTTACTTATAACAAAGTAGCATACCGTAATAATGTAAGGTAGTAATAGCATGAGAAATTAAATATGGCTACAGCAGAATCCTCTGTAGTATCTTGGCAGACTTTTCTGTATATGTGAAACTACTCTAAAATTAATTCAACAGAAAAATTACTTACCTTGCAAGCCTAAGGACCTGAGTTCAATCCCCAGAACCCATGTAAATGTGGAAGGAGAGAAATGACTTCCCAGACTTGTTCTGGCCTCCATACAGGTGCTTGGCATGTATACCCACACATAGATAGTACTAATAAACTTTTCAAAAAATAATAGAGGAAATTGTATAAAATAGTCTCTAAGAGAGGTTTTAGCCTTGGCATTCTGAGACAAAAAAATAATAAACCTCCAAACTTAACAAGAGTAGAAAGAAATTCTCTTATTGATGATATAAAATTGGGTCATGAGTTCTCAACAGTAAGTGATAACTCATAAGTATCTTGACATTTCCCATATATCGATTTGCTACCTTCCTTTCTAACATTGTGTTTTCTAAAGGCACGAGGACAGCACAGGCACAATTCACTCCTAGTTACTAGAGCACAGCAGTCCAGTGCATGAGTTCACTACAGTGTGTTTGTGTAGCCCCACACTGGTGACAATCATATTCTAATTTCAGAGTTTTCATCACAGCAATGAATGCATCTCTTTGTTTGCTTATTCCCATGAGCAAGATGTTCACACATCCAAACATAATTAGCAGAACACTTAGGAAATATATGCAGTTTCTGGGTTCAATCACCAGCACAACAATGGAAAATAAATAAGTAGCTGGGTGGTGGTGGCACACGCCTTTAACTCTAGCACTCAGCAGAGGAAAATGGATCTCTGTGAGTGAGAGGCCAGCCTGCTCTACAAATCAAATCCGAGGACAGCCAGGGCTCATATACAGAGAAACCCTGTCTAAAAAACAAACAAACAAACAAACAAATGCTTTCAATCATTACCAGTTGGACTTTGTTCTCAGAATGGTAAACCCTGAGTTGATAAATTTATTTTCCATCCAATACTGTATCCCAGAGTTTCATCTTATACACATGTAATCTTTTGAATGTCATCTCATTTCTAATTATATTTTCTATGATGGCTAACAAAGCTAAACATTTTGTGTTTGTGTCCCATTCAGATTTCCTAAAGTTGGTGTTATAATGAACATTTTCCATTCTTTTCCATTGCTTCCTTAATAATATATCTGTTACACACACACACACACACACATATATATATATACATATATATATATATATTCTTTACATTAACCACTTACTGGTAATACTAATAAATGCCTCACCCAATTATGTGATGTGTCCATCGGCTATCTTCATAATCTCTTTTGTCAGGCAGATGTACTAAATTTTGCTGAGATCTGAATCCTTGTCCCCCTAAATTTCACTTATTGAACTCTCGATCCCAAAGTGATGATGGAAGGTAGTCTAGGGAGATGACTAGGGCATGAGGACAGAAACCTCATGATGAGAGCAGGGCTGTTATCAAAGGAGTACGTACGAGAGCTACACTGAGTCTCCCATCACGTGAGGATGCTGTAAGGAGCTGCTGTCTATGTATTAAAATGTGGACCCTCAGTGGACACTAAATCTATCAATACCTTGAACTCAGACTTCCTAGCCCCAGAACTATGAAATATAGGAATGTGAATGAACTGAGACAGACTATACTGTAGTAGAATTGCCATGTGTAAACTTGCGTTTTATCTAAAATTTATTTGTATGTTTTATATATGTGTGTGTACATCTGTGTGGGGATATGCTTATGGGAATGCAGTGCCCATGGATATCAAACAGTCACTGGATCCCTCAAGCCTCTCAATGGTACTGGGACTTGAACTCAGGCTCTCCACCAGAGCAGTACACTCTCTCAATCTCTGTACTGTGTCTTCAGTCCCTCTGAAGGTTTGTTTTTTGAAGTATTGAAAATATCCTTCCCTGTTTCAATGCCCCAATGATATTCTGATACATTTTCTCCTGAAAGGTTTGTAGCTCTAAATTTAATCCACATGGAGGTTGTTTTCCTTTGTAGTTTGAGGTAAGGATTCATTTGCAAGAATCCAATTGTTCTCACATCATTTACTGAATCATTATGTGTCCTATATCCACTCATTTGTAATGTTGTCTATGTTACATCTAACAGGTTCCGTGAAGTCTTCACTAGTCGCTTGTATAAATGCAGATCTATGAGTTTCAACCCAAGGTGCTAATGCAATCCACCTAGAATATAGACTGAGAATCTACAATTTCTGCTATAAACCTATGGTTCAGGTACAAATGGCCCATTAACCCTACTTGAGAAACAGAATCCACCATAATTCAGATCCCCAGTACTCATGTAAATGGCAGGTAGGCACAGCAGCCTTGATCTCAGCACTCAGGAGGCAGAGATGATACCCTTGCAGCAAACCAAGGCTGGGTAGACAAGCTCAATCAAAGAGCTCTGGTTTCAAGTGAGAGGCCCTGCCTAAGTACATAAAGTGAAGAGCAATATAGGAAGATACCCGACATCGACCTCTGGCCTCTGCACACATGAACACATGCATATGCAAACATACATACAAATGTGCGTACCACATACATGAAAGAAGCATGGTCCCTGGCATTGATGAACAGGCTGTGTTAAGAGTCCAGAGGAAAGTGTTCTAGAATACAGAAATCCCTCCCCTTAGCAGCCCATTCTCGCCCATGTGGCACCTGGCAATTTAACACCCCCAGTCAACAGCTCATTTCAAGGCAATTCGACTCAGAGAAATCTAATCAGAGATGCTAAACCATCCTTCCCTCCAAACTTAGAAGCTAACTCTAAGCAGGTGGGTATATCTGAACAGCTAACTTCAGCAGAGTAATTAGCAGGAGCCTTGACTCTGCCCTTGAACAGGACTCTTATCTCCCCCACACAACAGTGTAACAATAACTCTGCACTCCTCAACAAGCTTATGCCATTGGCACAAGAAATAAATTATCAGATACAGCACACACACACACACACACACACACACACACACACACACACACACAGTGATTACAACAGGCAGAATTTGCTTTTGAAAGTCTCCTATCACACTCAGCAAACTTGGAAATTAAGTAATTAGTCCATGAGCTCCCACTTGCTAATTTAAAAGAAAAAAAGAAAACACCTGACTCATTTGGGCCCACAGGTGACTAAAAGCAGAGTATAATCTTGGCATCCCTATCTTAATTTTGCATCTCTCTCTTTTGTCTTAAAGCTGGACCAGATTCTTGCTCAGCTCTGCATGTAGGTGCATTAATCACTCCAGAAGTCTCTGTCTGAGCTACTGCTACCTTGCCTTTCTCATGCCTCTTCCAGGCTAAAGGCACAGAGATAAAAGTAACTGAGGTACGTTACTGTTACCTTTTACAGTGCTCTGTCCCACATATCGAAAAGGAATATGAAGATCTCCAGTTACTGTCCTAAATCTGTAATCACCTTGGATCCCAGGAAGAGCAAATCCTTGTGCTGGATCAAAGGTCTCACGAAAACCAGTCTGTCCCCACAAAGCAATGATTTCTTCCAACTACCTTTCAAAACCAGAACTGAGATAATGCTCAACCACGTGACACACCTTGACCAAAGTGGCTTAATTACAACTCCCACCCCCAGACCAGAACTTTCTCCCTCTATCTAAAACCTAAAGCTCACGTCGCCAATGGGAAAACTGGCTGAGATCCCAGTCCTGTGTTCCCAACACCGTTTTGTTGATTTAAATCCTTTCCTACTGTTGCTCTTAAGAATTATTTTTAGTTTTAATTATGTGCATGCAGGGTGTCTATGTATAGTTATGTACACCTGAGTGCAGGTGGCCAGAAGAGGGTGTTGGAATGCCTGCAGCTGGAGTTGCAGGAAGGTGTGAGTCCCTCCTCTGCCCACCTTCACATGCCATATGGGTTCTGGGAACTGAACTCACATCCTCTGCAAGAGCAGCAAGTGACCAGAGTGTCTCTTAACCTTTAAGCCGTGTCTCTAACACCCCTGTTTGTGTTCTTTGGAGGCAAGCTGGACCCAGCATGCTGGAATAACCTCTCTCTCCTTCCCCAGTAAGAGTCAGAATCCTCCATGGTTCTTTCACATCACTCTTTACTCCAGTTTTATTGTTGGACTGGGGAGGTAGCTCTGTGGGAAATGCACTTGCTATGTGAGCCTAAAGGCCAGAGTTTGATCCCTGGAACCCATGTTAGACTGGGTGGATTGAAGCCTACATTTCAGTGCTTCTAGAATGGGGGAGGGATAGGAGGGGCAGAGATGGGATAACCCCTGAAATCGTGCAGGCCAACTAGCCTAGCCTGGAGTATTCACCACAATTTCAAACAACAAAGAGATCCTTTCTCAAACAAGGTGAAAGAAAACCAATACGGAAGCTGTCTTCTGACCTCCACCCCAGCTCCCTCACACACACACACACACACACACACACACACACACACAGAGAGAGAGAGAGAGAGAGAGAGAGAGAGAGAGAGAGAGAGAGAGAGAGAGAGAGAATGGAAGTCCCAATGTTATTACCCATTAGACCTCCAATTGGCTAGCTTTGTGTTTCCCAATAATCATGTGTCTCATTTAAAGAGATAAGGCACCAAACACAATGCTGTGTCATCTCCATCAAACAGGATAGACATATGCATTAAAGAGATGACTTAGAAGATGACTTCCTGATATACCCAATAGCTATCCAGTGACTTTGGATTCCTCTAGTTTAGATACATTTTTTAATTGAAATAAAGTCAACTCATTCCAAGGAGTTGTCCAGAGCTGGAAATTGGGGATCAGTAAAACAACTCCTCCTCTGAAATCATTCATGTTTATGACTGACCCCCTCCCCATGGGTAAACTGCACAAGAAGAAACTCCGGGACCCCCTGAGTCTCATCTTGTTTGTGTAGCATCTCCCCACTTGGATCATTACCCAGCCTTGGTAGCATGTGTTTCCAATGTGGAGCTGCAACAGGGAAAGTTATAATTACCAAATCTCTTCCTTTTAGCTATTGAAATAAGGTGACTTACAGAAATGCAAGGCACTACAAACAAAAGACACTTCTGGAAATATGTTGTGGTAAATACACTTTCTTGTGGCTAAATCCTGGGCTCAAATTCAAGAGGACTTTGTGCTTCAGAGCCTGCCAGTGTCTTTTGTCTGGTCTGTGTTCTTGGCTCGTTACCTAAAACAAGAAAATCGGCAATCATCTACAACATGCCTGCTCAACAGAATGGACCCCTTTCAAACCCAATTGCTCACATCCTGTTGCTGGTATTGACTGAATTACTCAGTGACTCATTCTCCAAGATGTGGCTCCTCCAGGTTCATAATTCTCCCCACACTCAGATGGCTGCACTTTTGCATTTAGGTCAATACATGGGAGGGCAAATTGTCTTACAAACCAACCAGATTAGATAATTAAAACTTTCAGGTACACATTACTTTTAGCACTGTAGGTATTGTGGGCAGATATTTAAATGGAATTACTGCCCAAATAAGAAAGAATTTGGGACACGGAACCCGTTTCTGAATTAGTTTAGCAAGGACTAAAAATCCTGAGTGTTGAACAGGGAACTCATAAACAGGACAAGGAGTTACAAAAGAGATCTGGGAATTCATTTTGCCAATAACTAACACACACACACACCACCACCACCACCACCACCCCCACCACCACCACAACCATCCCCACCCCCACCACCACCACCCCCACCCCCACCCCCACCACAACCACCACCACCCCCACCACCCCCCCCCACCCCCACCACCCCCACCCCCACGACCACGACCACCCCCACCCCCACCACCACCACCACCACAACCACCCCCACCCCCCACCACCCCCACCCCCACCCCCACCCCCACGACCACGACCACCCCCACCCCCACCCCCACCACCACCCCCACCACCACGACCACCCCCACCCCCACCACCACCACGACCACCCCCACCCCCACCCCCACCACCACCACAACCACCCCCACCACCACCACCACAACCACCACCACAACCACCCCCACCCCCACCACCACCACCACCACAACCACCCCCACCCCCACCCCCACCACCACCACCACCCCCACCCCCCACCACCACCCCCACCACCACCCCCACCCCCCACCCCCACCACCACCACCACCCCCACCCCCACCACCACCACCACCACCACAACCACCCCCACCACCACCACCACCACCACCACCACCACCACCCCCACCACCACCACCACCCCCACCCCCACCACCACAACCACCCCCACCCCCACCACCCCCACCCCCACCCCCACCCCCACCCCCACGACCACTCCTACCTCTTGGAACCTTGAGCAGAGGGCAAGAAGTTTTGACATGATATAAACAAGAAGAAATGTACAGAAACACAGGCAAGTATGCTAGCAACAGCATTCCTTCCCAAGTCTGCAATTTAGTTTCAGCTTATTACATAAACCATAACTCAAAACCATTATGCTGAATATTAGCCATTTCTCCTCTTGGGCAGAAGTGAAAACATGGGTGATTGAAAACCTGACATGACTAGCCATGAGTTGTTTTCATTCCATTACTTTATGATAAAGGGGGTTGGAAGAAACAAACTATTAGCTAGACTCCAGCTTTCCCTCGGAAGAATGACAAGAGCAGAACTCCATTCGGCTCAGCTGTGGAATGAGTGTAGCCACACATTTTCATTATAGAAGAGTCATTTCCACATTTCCTAGCTCTGGTCTGTAACACCTGGGTTAGTGAGTCGTGGCACCCTCCAAACCACCAGCATAAGTGCAATCCTCCTGTGGGTGTTCAAACCAGTTCCCTAACAAGCACTGCCTGCCCTCTGGTACTGCTGTCCAGATACAAATAAGACATGGGCCTAGGCTCAGCACAAGGCTGCCTGGTGTGTCCCCCCCCATCTTGCAAACTTGCTTTAAAACTGAGTTCCTAATTCTTAACTGCTATAAAAATACTAAAGAATTTACAAGTATCAGGAACTCCAGCATAGATTTTTAAACGACCCACCGGGTGTTTGACACTGCCAGCTGTTTGTGAGCCAAGGCCACTCTCCTTCAGGGCCTCCTGTGATTACAAAGTGTTTATAGTCCCACTTGATCGTTGACAAAGCAGAGGGTCAGGAGCAGGATGCTGCTCCCAGTACCACCACCAAATGCCCTCACTGGCATCAGACCTAAGCTGCTTACCAAAGAATCCATAGTAGCTGTAGCAGTTAACTTCCAACCACTTCCCTGCCCCCAGCCATTAACTGCTAAGAGCTGTCTTCCTTAAGCTGTCTTCAGGAGTGGTGTGTGTGTGTGTGTGTGTGTGTGTGTGTGTGTGTGTATGTGTGTGTGTGTATACACGTGTTTTTGAAGTAACCAACAAGGTTTCTCTTCTCATGGAACTTCTTTGCCATCAGAACTTGCTCCTCTTTTTCAAGGTCGGAAGTTACTCATGTTTCTTACACTGAGACACAATCTCCTCCTTCAGAAGCCTTCATGGCCTGCGTGCCTCCCCCAGGAAGTAGGTGCTGATTAGCTGATTGTAGAAGAGAAACTGGGCGTGCACACCCAAGGTCCCACCCTTTCCCCTGACAAGGATCAATTTCCTTATCCCCACGTCCATCCAACCACCTCTTGCCAGTTTCCATAAAGTTCTTGTATTAAAAGGTATTTGCTTACAAAACAAATGCTCGTCATTTGGTCATTCAGCTGCCTTAAGACAACACACTTGAATTTTTACTAACAGAGCCTTGATACACAAATACAAAATAATTCTCTCTATACCCAAAGCCAAGGCACTTGTGCCCGTTATTCTGCATTCTAATCATGGCTACCTGCATATTTTTCTTTCAACTCTACAAAAGCTAAAAGGAATTGCCTGAGATTTCTAAGCAGGAATAGCCATAGCCAAAGGAAGAATTTTAACAGCGAGCATTTCAGACATCATTAAGGGGAAACCTGAGCATGGGCTTCACATAAAAGCTTGCCTCAATAACTGCCATATACTCCAGTGTGAATCAAATCTGGCTGGCAGCAATCCATCAAATTCTGGGAGAGACATGTAGAAAGATGGAACCAACAAGCCAAGCATGTACAATACTCCAAATGTAGGTGAATGTGTTTCCACTGCAGGAAGTGTGGGGAAGAATGAGCTCTTACTCGGCCCTGTGGGGTTTTCTAACTCCATCCTTCTTAAGCAACACCTGGAGAGCCTTCAGTGCAATTTCATAGCCAGCTCCACCTGCTGCCGATGCCCCGGGGTAGGGGAAGGGCAGAGCCTGTGCTTTCAAGTGCCTCATGAGACTCTGTTGCAGCCCCTCCCACACCCTCACTATTTAAGTTCTCTACATGTTGACAAGTTTAAAGACTAAAACAAGGAATCTGACCCGTGGGCCCTTCTTCACGATCAAGGCTCAGCAAACTTTTCCAGGAAAAAGTTTAATAGTAGGAATCTGGGGGCCTTGTGGGCAAAAGCTTTCTTCAGCATTACCAAGACATCATAAAATCAGCACTAGTCAATATGACAATATGAACTTGGCTGGGTTCCTTCCAGACACTGAAACAATAATTTACATATAATTTTCACATAATAAAAGGCTTTCTTTTCCATAACATATCTAAAGCCAAAAACTCATTCCTCCATCAACAATAATGTATTAAATGTTTCAAAGGGATGACAGGTTTGAATGTATTCACCATAATGAATGATGAACCTTCAAGTGATAGATATGGTCATTACCCAAAGCAGAGCATTACCTAATGTATACATATCAAAAACCTTATGAAGTACCTTGTGTGTGCCATTATGACACTAGAAACACTAGAAAATAAAAAAGCAAGAATTCACCATCATTAACTCAAAAGTGGAGGGGGGAGCAACCATAGTAGTTTGGCAACTGGAAGTATGGGACCGTGATCATAGCTCCTGACCTTTTCTGGGGGCAGCCTTTGAGTGTGTCACTTTTCTTATATAAGAAAATAATTTTATCTATTTAGGCAAATTTAAAAAAATAATCTATGAATAGACTTCCCAACTTTCATAGTATTTTCAACTAAAACATTTTCATCCTGTGGCTAATGTTTTTGGAGCTCCTCCGGGGCAGAGCTGCTCATTCAGAAAGCAAACTTTAGTCAATCAGTCTCCAATTACACCATCTAACAATGAACTGTATACCAGTGTTAAACCGTAAGTTAACCTGGCCCAAGGACTAGGTAACTTCCTGGGATTCTGGGAGTTGTAGTTCTTGGAAAATAACAACAAAGCCTCATGGGAAAGTACAATGGCCTATGCATATAAGCCCCACCAACACGAGTCTTGAGGTCACACAGCTGGAACGTTTTCAGGTGCTGGTTCTAAGTTCCATCTTGGTCACTTATCAAAATTTTAATAAAAACTTGCTTAAATTGGGCCAAAATGGTGGAACTGGTTTTTCTCTGGAGAATTTCAGGATTGACACCAGGACCTGAGTATTTAAATCAGCTAGCTTCTTCACATTGAAACTAAATAAAAGTGAAAAAACTTCTTTTCCAAATGGCTTGAATCACCCACCCAATAAACTGTAAGTAACATCTTGTTCTTGTACACAAGGAACTGGGATGGTCTCTGAAAGACTTTCAGGGCTGAGAAGGGTTGGGGTCTAGATGGCAGTTAGAACATTTACCTAGCATGTGTAGGCCTTGTAGTCAACCCAGTATTAGGAGGGAGAAAAGGATAAGATATGATAAGAGGTAGATGAAAAGTTTCTGCACCCCAATAAGCCTCTCCACCAATGCAGCAATCCAAATCAAACTGAATTTTAAAAGCCCACGTTTAATGAATACAAGACTCCTGCATGGTTTTCCAGCTCCCCAGAGAGGAGATGGGAAAGAGAGATCAGGAAACCACATGTCTATTTTCTAGGGACAGTTTAAATACCCTGTGGGAGTAGTCATGAGCATCTCTGGGGGTGGGGTCATGATTTCTCAGGCTTTCTGAGATACAGCAAGGTTTTGAGGGAGATGGGGAAGGGAGACATGGGTGAAACTTCCACCAGAACATTCCAGACTCTTTGGGTATATGGATGCCAGGGACTGGGGTGAAGCTTCCACCATAACAGGAAACAGAAGGGAGATAGAGAGAAATGTGGTGGGGTGAAGACACAGACAAGCCCCAGTCCAGACTGTCTACTCCCATTTGTAGCAGCCTGAGGCAGGTCATCAGCAAGTCACAGTAACAGTAATAATACATTCTGTTACCCTATTAAATTCTTTACTCTAGAATCCCTCAGGTTATTAAATGTGGCTAAGTACCCAAAACCTAAACAAGAATCCAGAGGCCTAGCTTGTACATGGCCCTAGACACAGCTGGGTGTTGGAACTATCAGTATCTCCAGTATTCAGCAGGCTGGGAAGCAAAGATCTCCTGAGCTACATAGGCAGGTCTACCTTCAAATGGTAAATAAAAAGAATTGCAAAGGATAAATGCCAAATCTTCAAGACAGAGCTAGTAAGCACTCTCAGTGGTGTCCAGGCACTTGTCTGCCATAACAGAATGTGCTGTGGAGTTAAGTGCACGCCTTTCTAAGGAATGCCTTTCCATGGGGCTGTACTAAACATTCCTTCACCCGCTAAGGAATGAAAACCCGTTATCAGGAGCACTCAACCCTTGCCCATCTCCTCCATGCCCTCCCCTCCTCCACACAAAGTAACCTGCTTAATGGCATAAAGATATGAGAAGGGTGTGGTGAAGTTAGAAAACAGGAGCCCTGAGCCTGTCTCCATCCTAGGCTGAGTAGCTTGGGAGGTTAGCTTGGGAGTCATCTCCCATGAGGCCATGCACCCGCCTTTCATCTTCTCAGACACACAGTCTTCACATTTCAAAATAATCTTTTCAGCACTGGCTCAGGTGGATCTTCTGTCAAAGACATAAAACAACCATTGGTTGAGGTTGGCATCTGAAAGCCATTGTGTTTCTCCTCAGTGGACAGCCTCATTTCTGGAACCCAGGGGATCCTCCTTGCCTGGTAGAAAATGCCCACTGAGTTGTCAACCACATTTAGAATACACTCTCTCTGCACAAAAAAGAACACAGAGAAACCTCAGCAGCAGTTTGCGTGGCGAATAAGCAGACTATTGCTACAGACTGAAAAGTACTTTTTAAAAAGGCTTTCAAATCCATGCTCCATCTGACACAGTTCCGCTGAGGCCAGGACTATCCAGCCTGGGTCCTCAAGGCCCTGGCTGGCAGAAAGACAGCCATGGGCCCATCCGGCGCCAGGCAGATGGCCTCGTTATGATAAGCAAGTATGTGGTGGAGAAAGAAAGTGGGACGGATCGTGCGCTGCGGAAAGACACGGAAAAGAAGAAATGAAGGTGGTGAGGAGTGGGCAGACACTGGAAGCCTGCTAGCCACCTTGGGCCATGGTAAAGGTGCTGAGTAGACTGAGGGGGAGACCTGCTTGCCACCTGTAGTCATGTTGATGGCAGGGCTAGGTTGTTGCCAAGGTCCTAACTGGGGTCCTTGTCCTACAGGAGCCAGGGCCTGTGTTGATATCCATGGTTCCTGTTGCCATCAAGTGCCATGCTGATTCCAGTGGTCTGGGCCACCTCCTGGGGCTGTGTTTGGGTTCAGGGACCACGCTGCCACTGGGGCCATACCAATCTGGGATGTCTTCACTAACACCTAGGCCTGTGGTGACGACCAGACCCAGGCTGCTGCCAAGGACCATGTCTGGGTCCATGGTCCCACCACAGCCAGGTTTATGTCCATGTCCCATGTTGCTACCAAAGACCACATTAAGCCTGGGGTCTAGGCCACAATGTGTGGTCTTGATGGTGTCTAGGGGCCATGACGCTGCCAGAGTCATCCTATCCTTAGTAGCCAGGGCTACCACCAGAGCTAGAGTGACAACCAGGCTGAGCTGCTTCCTTATGCCATGTCTGGGTCCGAGGCCCAGCTACAGCTGGGATTTGTGTTGAAGCCTGGTGGCCCCAGTTGCCCCTAGGACTCACACAGAGGCCCAGGATCTGGGCCAGAGCCTATAGCTTGGTTGGAGTCTGTCACCATGCCAAAGCAGGGGCCACACAGATATGGGTGGCCTGTGCTGCCCCCTGGGAGCCATGGTGTCATCCAGGCCCAGGCTTCTGCTGAGGGCCATGTCTGGGTCAGTGGTCCTATAGCGGCTAGGGTCCAGATTGACGTATGTAGCTCCTATTGCCATGAGGATGCCCAGGGTCAGATCAGCCACCCGAGTCCTGGTTAGTGTCTGAGGGACATGATGCAAGCAGCTGAGTGGCCTGTGCTAGTAAATGTCATGGTGACGTCTGAGCCAGAGCTGCAACTGAGGGCCATGTCAGGGTCTGTGCTGTTCAGGTTCCTATTACATGGAAGGCCATGTTGGTGTCTGAGAGACATACTGCTGCTGGGGGCTGTGCAGACCTGAGTGGCCTGCACTGCCTCCTGGGTCAGTGGTGACATCCAGACCCAGCTACTGCTGAGGACCAGGCCCTTGCCTGGCTGGTGTTTGTGCTGAAGTACAAGTCCCGTGTTGCCACCAAAGGTCACATAGAAGCCCAGGACCAAGATGTTGTCTAGCCCAAGCTACTACTGAGGGCCATGTCTGGGTCTGTGGTCCAGCTGTAGCTGGAGTCTGCATTGATGTCTGTGGCCTGTCACCTCAGGAAGCCTTAGGAACCATGCAAGATGAAATCAGAGAGCCATGCTGAGCGGGCCCCACCCTTCAAAGCCCTGGGAAAGCTGGCCTTGCATCTTGCTGAACATGACATCAAGAGAGCTGCCCACCCACTCCTGAACTCAGGAGAGGGCTACCACCCCTCACCACACTGAGGCCATAGAAGTATGGGAGCTGACTCTGCCCCCCTTACCTGAGATGGGTGGCTCCAGTGGCCTAGACTGACCTGCTCAGCTACCACTCAGGCCCACATGCTGGCCTCAGGCCCACATGCTGGCCTTGAGTTGGTCCACCCTACATTTACCCCATCTAGGACCTGCTGGAGCTCATGAAAGGACTGGTCCTATAGAACGATACCCGCAAGATCTCTATGACTCAGGGTGGCCACGGGATATCCCAGAGGAGTTCTGGTGACGATCCAGTGATTATGGTATACCAGAAACCAGAGGCCTTGAACCAGACCAGTGACTCGTTGCAATTTGCATGTGTAGGGTGATGCCTTCCTGGAGGGGTCATCTAAATCTGTCAAGTCATTTGGAGTAGGGACTAGGCCTTCTCTCCTGCCTCTAGGTTAAGGAAGTATCCCTCCATGGGGAATGTGTTCCCAAAGTCCTTTCGTGCACCAGGGATACATCCTGTTTCCACTGTCAGAGGCCCCTTAGACTGCCCAGGCCTTCTAACTGAGACCCACGTTCAGGGGGTCTGAGTTGGTCTAATGCTGTTTTCCCAGCTATCAGTCTGGGGGCCCATTAGCTCCTCCTTGTTCAGGACAGCTGTCTCTATGTGTGTTTGTAGCCTGGTCTTGTCCTCCCTCTCTGCATCTGGAGTCCAGTTCAGCTCAGTGTTTAGTTGTGGGTGTCTCATGCAATTGTTTTTTAATCACAACAATTTTGCACATGCTAGCTAAACAGTGGGGTTCTATGTAGTATGACTAGGAAGCTTAAAAAAAATCAAAATAAAACACCTCAAATGCCCCAGCTACACCTAAAATCAATTAACTCATTAACTCCAATCTCAGAGTAAGAGAGTGGAGTCCTCCAGCCCTGTGTATTTTTTATGACTCTTCAGGTGATTCTAGCACACAGCCAAAGCTGGACTCCTCTCCAAGGTAAAACTTGTTCCCTGACCTTTTAAGTCAGTCTTGCAAATCTGTGTGGATGGTCATCCTTTATTTCTACCAATAAAGTCTTTAAGCAGAAATAGCAGATATTCACAAATATACATAGACAAAATACATGCACACATATTTTTATTTATTTAACTTAGGCCCTAATTATTAGTACATACATCAGAAAAACTTGAGTGCCCTGAAATTTGCATACCTTCTCCAAATTTTTTTTTAAAAAACCTGAACTCTAAAAAAGCACACATCAAATATATTTAAGTCATAATATAACACACACATCCCCACACACAATTCAATCACCTTCAGGAACCATTACCTGATAATATATTTCATAGGTAAGATCTCGCTGTACAAAAAAAAAGAAGAAAAAAACGAACAGAAACCCACATCTGGAAAAATACCAAACAAACAAATCAGCAGACTTTGATTAAGACACGTGCCCCTTCTGTGAGCACTGACAGTCAGCATGGTTTGTCACAGCACTTTGAGGTAGCATGTTCTGCAAAGAAACACAAGTCAGGGAGACACGAAGTATAGGCATCAGCCTCGGCCCTTCATACGGGGAAGACAGCTAGTCCATATTCACGGCTAATCTCAGCCCAGACATGCCTGGCTGTTCACCCACCCACCCTTGTGCCGCTCAGCAACATTCCAATGTATCTTCCTTGTCTGCAAGGCCAGCCTCCTTTGCCACATGTGTCCCCAACCGGTTGGAGGAAAGCCCAGTAGAAGGGGTACTGGGCATCATGATGTCCCTTCTTCTTGAGTTTGACAGCTACATTCACTAGAAGAGGCTCCTCTTTTTAAGGCTGCAAAGAGGTTCGTGTTGTCTCTATGATTCTAAGACCTAAAAAGGTGTCTCTTTCCTCCCCTTGGATACAATATTAATGGAGAAGCAGTAAGCTCTCTGGGATTTTCTGGTAGGATGGTGAGCAGAGAGCTTAAACCCTGCCCCCCCCCCCCACACACACCAAAACAACAAAACACAGGTACAAGATCAAAACCAAGGACAGTTTCTTTTTGTAAGTTAACTGAGGGAGAGGGGTATGGTTTCTCTACGTAGCCATGACTGTCCTGGAACTCGCTATGTGACCAGACTGTCCTCAACGCAAGAGATCCATTTGCCTTTGGGAAGCTATGAGTGGAGGCATGTGGCACCATAGCCGGCTCTCTTTTAAAATGACAGGGGTTTACAATTTGGGAAGTAGATTGTTTCTTTTAAAGAAAAGTCAGTTTAGGTCTACATTTTAAATACAAATATACAATCAAGACAGGTTAAGAATTAAAGCTGCAAAAAGGCCCACCAACTTCAGACCTGAGGGACAAGTTTTGTTTTGTTTTGTTTTTGCTCAATGGTCACAGATTTCAAAAGCCCTTTGTCCCAATATGATTCCCTCTTTGAAAGGTGAACCCTCAAAAATAATGGATATAAAAGTGAATAAAAAGAGTACATGTCCAAGCAAGAAGGGCACGTGTTAGGCCCGAGCTGCCACTTAACATGGTATCTGGCATCACAGAAAATCTCACAGGCTGCCCAGAAATGAGTCCCCGGGGCATCACTGACCAAGTCAGCCACTAGAGTCGCCTGCACAATAAGCATTAGACTTCAAGTATCGAGGTGCTTCAGCAGCCGCTCAGAAGCCCTCTCGCACCCAGCTCTGTAAAAAGGGAAGTGCTGCTGACTGGCTTATCAATGTGAGGGGCAAGAGAACTACTCTCCAAACTCAGCAGCCTCGGGAAGACAAAGGATGCTTTACCGCCTGTGCAATGCCAAGGTGCGGGAGCTTGGCACTTGAGCTATTGCTTTGAGTTCTTTGTCTCTCTCCCTTTTGTATCAAACAGGAAAATGGTTCCGTTGGGTTAACAGTGTCATCTTAAAATGCCATAAATTAAATAAGTTAGTTCACATTTTTTTTCCTTTCCCAGCACTTAAATTACAGTCTCTAAAGCACTTTCAAAGCCTGCTGTAACAGTTGGAGATCTCTTCTGTGGACACTGCTGGCCCTGGAGCACCCGTAGTCCTCCATCTGCAAAGGGAGGTACTGCTCGAGCACCCCCAGGCCATGCTCAGAAGGACTGGTGAACAGCTTAGTCCATGACGGTTTAAAGTTGCCACTGAATCCCAAAAATACAATACTGCCTATAAGGAGAGAGAGAGAGATACGTATAGTGTACAGCTCCCAGCTCCAGCAAGATAATGAGGGAGGTGAGTCAGAGTGGAGCATGCGCTGGCGCATACACACACACACACACACACACACACACACACGCACACACACGCACACACACGCACACACATACACATATTGATAAAAACACCTGCACTTCCTTACATGATGACACGCCGTAATCCAACACACTTCCTCTGACACAGTCCCTTATGGAGAAATTATTTCAAGGGAGAGCTCATTAAAACAGTCTAGCTGATAAATGCCCCCTTCAAAGTATTTTCACTGCCGCATGAGAAGGAAATGGGATACTACAAATACAAACCTTTGCTATACAGATGTGCTGGCTTGACCAATCCCAGGAGTACTAGTGAATCAGAGATATTCATCTGTTTTATTTCCCCCTCTTGTGCTCAAAAGAACGAATGACCTGTGGGCAAAGTTAGACAATCAGAACCAGTGCCAGTCACTCAGCACGGATTTGCTAAAGATCTTTCTGAACTGAGAGCTATGGAGGAACACTAGACATAAGCAAATTTAGAAAGGAAAACAGGCCCGATGCTTTTCATCCCAGCTGACACAAGTCCCAACTCCCTGCTGCAAAGGGAACTTCTCACGGTCTTAGGAGGGTCGTAACACAGGGAAACCCAAAGGTGTGGAAACCAAGAGTCATGTAAGTGTGAGGGCAGACTAGAACCCAGCCTTTCAAGGGTAGGTCTACTCAGAGGCAGTCTCTGGGTTTCTCTCTATTACTCTGCGTCATTACCTCTTTATTGTGAATGGGTAAACACAAACTTAAAACAAAGATTAGGGTTAGAGTGCAGATCATTGGTGTAGTGTTGGTCTAGCATAGGGAGGCCCTAGACTCACTCCCCAGTGCTACAAATAACAGCAACAAATAAAAACAAACGTGAGCTTTTATCCACCTTTTGAAAAAGTTTTTTTTTTTTTTTTAAATTTGTTTCTTTCAATTGCCATCTTTGGGGATATTGAGGTAGCTTAGCAGTTGAGAGCAGTTGCTGTTCCACTGGAGGACCGGAGTTTGATTCCCAGCGCCTACATGAAAGCTAACAACCACCTGTAACTCCAGCTCTAATACATCTGATGCCCTCTTCTGGTCTCTGCAGGCTCAAGGCACACACATACACATAAAATAGTATAAATATTTTTAAAATAACATCTTCAGTGTACAGTAAATCAGCATAATACTCAGAGCTGTTTGTGAATTCCCACTTCTCTTCCTGGTATAGTTGCTATGGCTTCGTGGTTTATTTTAGTATCTGACCAATAAGCTCTTTGTATTGGTATAATTCCTTTAAAGAAAGAAAGAGCTCACCACACTTCAACATGGACTGACTGAAATACCAGCTGCCAAGTACAACTGGAAGGGAAGCTGTTTGCTCCCACGAAAGAAAGTGTGCTACTTGTATAATTTAATTTAATGAGGTGGATCTTGTAATATGAATTTCCATTCAGAAAAAGAGATCCTCCTCTAAACTCTGCCTGCAATTCCTTTAGCAATGCAGATGCTGTCTTAATTTGGGCTTTGACAAGTGCTTACGACCAAAACTATGGGTATAGGCTCTTAGTTGTAGTCCTCCTAAAGCAGTGGTGACTGGATTCAGAATTACTGCAGAGACTTGGCCACAGAAATCCTGCAGATCTGAACTTCAACAGCATGGAATTATCAGGTCAGTTTGGAGAGATCCTTACCAGGCGCGCACACAAAAGTACAAGCGCAAGCACGCACACGCACACACTCACATACACACACACACACACACACACACACACACACGAACGCAAGCTCTCAGAAAATTACTGTCAATTGCACTGTAACTTCATTCTGAAGTCCTGACTGGCTGGACCTTGCTAAGTATACCAGATTGGCCTCAACCTTCTAGTGATTGTCCTGTCTCTGCTTCCAGAATGCTAAGATTACCACTACTCCTGGCCCATGGCCTATAACTTCTTGACACTGTATTAAAATGCAGTATATGCATGTAGCAATCCTAGGGTCCAATGCAAAAGCTTCTGCAAACTAAACACAGTAATAGAGCCAGCAGGCAGCTGTAGAAATAGTTCACTCTAAAAAGTCTCTCCTTAGGTACTTGTTTTAAATCCTCAATGTAAATGGTAGCTTGCAAAACTATGTTTTCTACTATTTGGTAAGATTTATATCCTGGGTTTGAGGGAAAATGAGTATAGGGATTTTAGATACTGAGAAATATCTTTAAATACTGAAATCTCAGAAAGGAATCCTCTAAAGTCATCCTAACAATAAGATAGCCCTATAGCTGACCTTCTTATCCACAGGCTCTGCATACATAAATTCAACAAGTCACTCATTGAAATTATTTGGGGAAAAGCACCACTCTGATGGCAGTGGGTAAAGGTACTTGCTGTGCAAACCTGATAACCTGAGTTTGATTCTCAGAACCCACGTGGTGGAAAGAGAAGACTGCAAGATATTCTGATCACATGCACCTTGGCATGCATGGCAAACATTCCCATCATATACAAAGGAAACGTCCCCTAAACAATACACTATAACAAGTATTTACATGGCATTTACATGGGTCTTGCCATTATTCAGAGACAGGATTTAAAGAAAGTGTACAGAAGGATTATGAAGGTTATATGCAAATATTGCACCATCTTAAATAAGGGAAACAGATAGATATCTGCAGGGAGGAACTAAAACCAAACTTCTCTGGATACTGAGTGAAGACTACTGAGGAATGATCTCCTCCACACATACCATGCCCCATGCCTTACACACACACACACACACACAGAGCGCATGAACACATGCACACAAGCTATAACAAAATAATCTAAAGGCTTTATGGAACTTATTGGGAGCCAGTTCTTCAGGTTACAAGAACATATATCTTCAGATTAATGGAAATGACTAGAAGGCCAGGTGAGTCTCAATCTACAGGAGACTTAAGCTCTTTCAGTAAATGGCTCCACTTAATATCTACCACAGAGCAGCAAGGATCTTGAATTCATCTCCTTGTACTCACGCCTAGTCTGGTCAATCCAGAAAATGAAATGTTCTCCAGGGCCCCCCCCTTTTTTTTTTTTTTAAGAGATGAATGACAACAACAAATAACAGACCTTGCTCTTAAAAGAGAGCTGGGACACATCCACTTAAAAATTAAGTTATCTTTTCCAGATACCAAGTGACGTGGGTGATGGCGTCCTGAATCCCAGTCACTGTACAAAGCTAAGGGAGTGATCATCAGTAAGAGCAATGGCCACTGAAGAAAAAAACTACTTCACAGAGCCTGAAATGCTCATGGAGTAAACAGAGCTCAGAAGTAAGCATGGTCATGAGGATTCATGTCTTAAAGTAGCTTTTCTCTGGTACAGAACAAGTTTGACCTACCTTGGAGGGATGCTAGCCTTTAAATACTCTTCCATCTGACTGACATCAGCAGCAGGGAACATCTTTTTTTCCGTCAACCGGAAAGGAACACTGCAGGCATCCACAATAAGGATGAGAACGCCTGCACTCCGGAAGGTGAAGTCTGTACCATTGACCTGAGAATACAAAAATACCTTATGCTGTCATCTCCATTTCAGAAACATCCCTAGGATGCTTGAGTTTTCTCTAGCTCCTTCTAAGCCCAGGACTCAAAATAAATCATGTTTGGTTTACTGTCTCCCTGCAATGCCTAAAATGGTACTCATATTCCTCCAAATTTCAGCTTCAACTGTAGGTCATGACCCCATACAGAGTCCCATGACTGAAAAGTTTCTGGATGCACAAACAAACAAAATCCTTTAGAAAGTAAAACACACAATGCACCTGGGGTATTTCTGGCTGTGCTCAGCCATGTTGCAGCATGCGACTTTATTGAAGCCTTAATTCTGAACACACAACATGTATACTTTACACTGCATGTTACCATCCACCCAGCTCCAAGAAATGTTATTTCAAACAACTCAGCTGAATCAAGGACACTGGATACTACCATCTGCAGTATGCACAAAGTTTTCTGCCCAGGTAAGAAAATAACAGTTGAATTATGGAAAACAAACACCTTTAATATTTTCCTGCCATCATTCCTCTGTGTATAAGCATCAACTTGCTGTATCTTTGGATTGGATCATGTTAGAATATTTGGTTTTAAAACCTTGCTTGAGATGCTGACTTATGTCTCATTTAAAAAAAAAATTTTTTTTTAAATCATCAAATAAAAGTTGGCCTGGGATTAGGACAGAATTCCCAACAATTTCTAAAATGGCCCTAAAGATCCTTTTACCATTTTGTACCATGTATTTATGTGAGGTGGTATTCTTAGCACTGATGACTCTAAAAATCAAAATATGGATAAACTCCAAAAAACAGTGAAGATGTTCTATATCTTAAAGTATCAGAGATGCAGCCAAAATTTAATTCCTTTTGTGAAAATGAACAAACCCATCCATCTCGTTATTCAATTCACTTTAATCTTTGACAATACTTAGTAAAATTATGTGTAGACCAAGGAACTATTTAGAAATACATTTCTTTTCATAGTGTTTTACATATTTATATGCCCAAATTTTTATAAAAATTCCTCTGCAAAAAGAAGCCAAGAGGTTCTGCCCTGGGGAATCATTGCTGGCCATATAACACACACTCTAAGCACTATAGGGCAGCCCCCATTCAGCTTCAGGCTTTCTTGCTTTTCTGTGCTCACTCTTATAGATTCTCCCCTCCCTCTGAGGTAATTTGAATGAGAATGGCCTAGAATGCTTGGTCACCATTTGGCAGGATTCAGGATTCTTGGGTAAAGATTAGGAAGCAGGGTCTTGTTGAATGAGGTGGGTCACTGGAGGGTGGGCTTGAGGTTTTAAAAGCCATTACCAGTTAGCGCTCTCTCTCTCTCTCTCTCTCTCTCTCTCTCTCTCTCTCTCTCTCTCTCTCTCTCATTAGAATTATTCTCTAAAGATGCCTTTCCTATGTAATGGTAAATGAAACGTAATCTAAACAAATTTTTAACACTAGTCTAAGACAGTGATTCTCAACCTTCCTAATACTGTGACCCTTTAATACAAAGCCTCATGTTGTGGTGACCCCTGACCACAAAAATATTTTGCTGCTTCTTCATAACTATACTTTTGCTACTGTTATGAATTGTAATGTAAATATCTGATATGTGATCCCAAAAGGGACACTACCCACAGGTTGAGACCCACTGGCCTAAGAGTAATCAATAAATAATCCACTTGAAAAAATAACTCTAAAACACAATGGTGTGGGAGGCATTTACACCTCAGCTGCATCCTTGCCACCAGTCCATCAAATGGGATGACATACCCATGACTGGTCCCAGAAATAAGTATATTACTAGGATTGAAGATCAAAGCAAGAAGCCACAGCAGTTCACAGACTGCACTTGGCTAAAGGAAAAGAAGGGATGCTGTGGTTCATTATCTGTGCTCCTACAAATTCATAATTTGAGATTCTAATCCCCAAAAGTGATGGTATTAGGAGGTAGAGCCTTTGAGGAATGAGGGGAAGCCCTTGCAAATGAGACTTAGAAGCTAAGCCTGAGAGACAACAGGACTCACACAGGGAGGAGGTGCCTGGCTCATAGGTTTTCTATGAGCCAGGAAACCTAGCCCCACAGTACTTTACTATAGCATCCAGCTCTAAAACTGTCAGCAGTAAGTTCTATTGCTTCTAAGCTACTTAACTGTTACAGCAGCCCCAAAAGACCAAGGCAATACCAGGCTGTACTTACAGAAATAACAGATGGATCTCCACGCTGCGTTTCTGCTTTACTGGGTGACTGGAATCGTACAGGGAGGTAGCTCTTGTGGGGGTCACTGCTAAACACCATCTAGAAAAGAACACATTGCATCTTTGAAAGCAACTATCCAAATCCCACAGGTCCCTCAAAACACAATCAATCCAAGTGGTTATTTCTTTATCTCAACTTTTTACACCCACTTCATGACCTGGAATTCTAGCTCATACATTTCATACAGAAGTGTATGCCTCTTGGTTTGTGGAACAATCACAGTTTTTCAAAGAAGTGTAATCTTGTTAATGAAATCAATAGGGGTTGGGGGTCTAGCTCAGAGGCACATCACATGCTGAGCATCCATTCCCACACACAATCAACAGAATTAACTCAGTAATATGTGCTAAATGCAAATCACTGTAAACATTTCATGGAAAAACAGGCACACATCTTTTAAAATATGATTTCTTTTTAACTGTTTGTATTTATGTCAGTGTGTGTGTGTATGTGAGTATGTACTCGTGTACAGGTGTCTATGGAGGCTCGGAGGGGGCATCAGATCCCTGGAGCTGGACATACAAATCATTGTGAACTGAACTACCCTATATCAGTACTAGGATCCAAAGCTGTATCTTCTGCAACAGCGGCAGTGCTAGTAACAGCTGAGCCTCCTTTTTGGCCCAGGGACACATCTTTTTAAAAAGATCTTTCTTAGATCAATTATCCTGTACTGGGGTTCATCAATCTAGGACCAAGGAACATCTCTAACATAGGGAGGACTATATTCTAGTGTCCTGAACAGGGCCAGATGCCAGGCCCTCTCCAATGTCTGCAAAGTACTTCATAACAGAACCAGTCAGTACACACAGACCCCCATTTCCCTCTGTCCTATCACCCCAAGAGCCAGGGGCCTCCACTTTCCGTAAGCATTTCCCATTCTTTCCCACCTCTCTGGTTTTTCTGATGCTGTCCATTCCACCTTCACCTTTCCCTGCTCCAGTTTACTCTTGGTCCCTCAAGTCTACCTCCCCTGACCAATGTGTCTCATTCACCAATTCCCAGGCAGGTGAACAGCAAACAGTCCTGATAAATCACCATCAACAATTCCATGGAAGAATAATCATCATTACCACCAAACAACATTTGGAAGTTGAGTTGTTGTTGTTGTTTGTTTTTTTTTTTTTTTTAGCTTGGGGCAGAGCTGTGGGAATCTTTCTAATTATTTCTAATACGCATGTGTTCGGCTCTAAGATACAATACACACAACACACTCTTCTCCAATTTCCAAGTAAACATGATGCTCCCAAACACTTCCAATGCTTTGCAGCTGCTAAACATTCTATAGTAGACTAAAATTCAAGAGGTGTCCGCATGCATTTATAAAGTTGCACAATATACGTTTCAAAGCCAAGTGTTCCCACTGCCAAAGGAAGAAACTCTGACTTCCCTCCAAAGGCTCCCTCCTCTTCCCTGCTTACCTGGTGGGTGCCACAGCCTTGACAGAGTCCTGTGAGCATGGTAGGCATGCGCTTGACCGCCGAGGGCTTTTTGTAATACTGCGGATACGCCTTGGCCATGCAGTTACTGATGTCTTTGGAGTCTGTTGCTGCCTGAATCTTGACTCTTTCACATCCCTGAGATGAACAGTAACTGTGACCATCTCTGTGGCTATGGGCTCTGAGATACAGAAACAATAACCTGCAAAATAAAAACCAAGCCAATTGATAATTAGTTCCTCTCAGAAGCATAAAATTTCTCAACTTGATTCATGGCCAAGGGGATATTTCTCCAATAAAGAAACTCTTCCTTAAAAGAAAAATAAGCTGCAAAGCTAATAAAATGTTTCACTTTCCTCCTTATCCCTCTAGTGTCTCAGGTCACTGCCTTAGGGAGAACTGTGATACTTTGATTCAGTTATCATGAAAGACATCAAAGTTGATTTCTGGTTTACATTAGTTCAAGGGGTCATCTGAGAGGAAGGAATTTAGTTTGCCTCAAAAACTTGAAAACTATATTTATACCGACTTTAGAAATGGGACATTAAATATCAACTATTCCTTTTGTTGCTGCCCATAAATCACTATGGAATCAGGATAATAAAGTAACAACTATAGCCTGTTTAACTAAGGCCAAGACAATCAAAGCTTTGTGATGCTTCCCAAGAGCACATGGGTCTGGGGTCCATCCCTCTCCACTGGGCCAAAACCGACTTTCTGAGAAATGCTGAAACATTATATGAAAACCCAGTGTTCCCAAACCAAAGGAGTCAAGATTCAAAGGACTTGATAAAATGTGACTTAATCAAGAGTTCCCATTTTAAGATGAGATCAATGGGCAAGGCAAAGTTACAACTGAATCAAAATACACTGTACAAAATTCTCAAAGAATAGAAACATTATAACAAATTGTTTTTAAAAGGTAAGCATCAAGCATGGTGGTGCATGCCTTTTACTACAGCACTCAGAAGGCAGGACAGGTAGATGGATCTCTGTGAGTTCAAGGCCAGCCAGGTCTAGACAGAGAGTTCCAGGCCAGCCAGAGTTTATAATGAGGCCTTGTCTTTCTCCCCCACAAAAGGTAAGAAAATTGGTGATTGTCCTAACGTCTAGTAATTTTTGCACAAATATTTAAAAAGTAACAGGAGCCTAAATGGACAAGAGCCTTTTAATATGTAATTTGAATTGTCAAAATGAATAGAATTAAAAAGAAATGAATCTTCAGAAGCTGGATCTTTTTAATAACCTAACTGGAAATAATGTCCCATCTTTGTATAAGTGTGATCACTAATATGTGGCCACTGGAATGTCCTTACAAATCTGGTCGTTCCTTTTACTTTTGTGAAAATTCAATTAAGAATGTGGAAATTCTGTCATCAACAAAATAAAGGTCCAGTTAGACTATTTATATTTAATTAGAGATTGAAATTTGGAGACGCTTACTTAAGCTTACTGCACTGGCTGCCAGGAGTACTAGAGGGCAAGTGAGTTGCTTCTTAAACAGAGGTTAATCGGGTGATTAACAAGTGAGCCCCAACTTTTATCCCCCAGGCAGCTCTGCTCCCACTTCTTCCCATTCTGAGCTTTGTGTTGTTCCCAAACATGCCATGCCAATGTTAGTCCATGCCTCCATGCATCTGTGTACCGCTTTCTTCTACCTGAGACTCCTCACCCAGCTGTTTGTATCCCCCCCCAATTGCTCCGTAATTAGCTAGTGTGGCACCCTTTTCAGGGTGTCCCTGTACTGTCAGCTAACATGTGAGTTACCCTCGAAGGCACATTAACTACACCACAGTTGGACTCATAGCATTTAAGCTTTCTGCTCTCTAATAATTTGCTTCAGTGACAGAATTCACTGCAGAGATGAATCCTATCTGCACTGGTGTCTTTATACCTAGACAGTAGATGGTCAGCTTATGGATGGCATTTGGAAGGAGCATGCTACTTGCTGGAGAGAAGAGGAGATCAAGCCTACCATAACCCACAGGCTGAGAGACTGTAACTGGACAAAAGCAGACAAAGCCACCAGGACCCCAGGAGAGCAGGTAAGAATTAAAAAGTGGAAAGATGCAGCCTAGAGAAAGTTGGAAGCAAATATGCCATGGTTACACAGTGATGTTTAAAAACTCATGGTCAGCTTGAGAACTAACCTTCAGTTAGAAGGGGGAATGGGTTTTCAGTGACATATAAACAACTATTATAAATAACTTACATAAATAACTATCACAGAGTTGTTGCAGAAGAACAAATTAATTTTCAACTGTGCCTACTGATAGCTCTTGACAATGAAAATCTCTTCCCTAAATTGCCTTAATAAGTAAATAGCAAATATCTTCACTTGAGTCCCCCTGCCAACTATAGTTATGAGTCATCTGAACTGTGCTCCTAGCCCCTAATAGTAATGTAGACAGCTGCCCACGCCAACGGCTCTGCTAAGGATCCGTCACATCCCGTCCGTTCTTAGCTATGCTAGAGAAGCAGCAATTTCATCCTTAAAGAAAAGCAGCACCCATGAATTACCCTGTGCCAGAGTCAAAATAGAATTTTCTTGAAGATGGATTCTTCTGTAGCTCTTCCATCGACTGTGCGGACTCATACTCTTCAATTCTGGATAAAGAACCACTCTGCCGTTGCAGGAAGCCGAAGGTAACCAGAAAGCTTGTGTTGGATGGGTAACAGAGACCAACTCGGATCCAGTCATCCCTTTGAGGAGAGACAGAAAAAAAAAAAAATCACACTTGAGTTAGAATCTGTGCATGTGTGTGTGTGTGTGTGTGTGTGTGTGTGTACATATACATACATACATGCATACATACATACATGAAATATGATCTACCAAAGAAATATAATAAACAAAACTTGGTTTCAGGAGAAACTGGAATGTATTTTTGAATTAAATTTAAATAACATATTCTTCAAGTTCCAGTTGGGTATGGGTACACTAACATGAAACCTTCAACATCCTGACATACTGAGGGAAATGAAGACACATGCCATTATCCATCCCACCAAACTACTATAATAGTCTTCCTGAGGACTCTTAGATACAAAATTGTTTCTTTTTTAAAAAATTAAAATATTTTCTTCCTTTTGACATTTTCTTTTGTGACAGTTTTATTGTGGTGAGATAAATACACCCTAAAATTTACCATTTTAAATATTTTCAATTGTACAGCTCAATGCACTAATTACATTCACGAGGTCCACCACCCCTGGCCTTGCCATAATCTTTCTCTGTCATTCTAAAGAGCCTTAACATACAGCAAGAAATTAACACTGTTCATACATTTTACCAAGTAATCTCACTAAGGAAAAATATGCATGTAGACAAAAGCTTTAAAGCTAAGGTTGTTCCATAGGATTCATTCATAACAGCAGAAGGGGTAGAAATCCTCAATGTTCATTACTATTTAAACAGCTATAATCTATCCACAGTTCAGAAAAACCTGAGGGTAAAGGGAAAGGGAACCATACTGTTTATCTGCCTTGCTTTAGTAAGGGTTAAGGATAACCTCAATTGTCTGTATTTTCCTTATGTTTAATAAGTACAGCATTTAAATTGTTCCTTTCAGAAGTAGTGTTATGACCTCTCTGCAATTACACTAAATTCAGAAAAATTATTCATCTCTTCCTCTATCCTCTGCCCATCACGTCATTTTTATGAACTTTTAGCTAATTAATTAGGCACGGGGAAAAAAATGACTTCATTTCAAGCTCCTGTTGATTTTTGAAACTCCTAGGCTCACTCCATTTTTCCTTTAAAAGTCTTATTTGTCCAGAATTGAATGAAAAGATCACATTTGTACAGAACCTCTAAGTGTATATCTCACCCGCAAACCCATGATCCAACTCAATATAACTTTTCAGAACCCTGGTTCTCTTTGGCATCCCTCCCCATCCTCCCTACTGTCCTTTTCTCACTGGCTTCTTTGCAACTCACTGGCTGGGCCTGAAGAAATCTTACCAGGAACACAATATGAACTAGGGACTGAAGGTGGGGAGATTGAGCAAGGAGCTGCTGCAAGGATCTGGGCAAGGATGTTGGTGGGCTATATTCAGCCATAAACTATGAGGACTGGAATGGAAATACCTGAATGACATTAAGGAGCCAGAAATGAGAGGGAATGATTGGTATAGGAAATGAGTTGGGCGTTAGGAGTTGACAGTATCAGAAGGACACAGGGAAGCAACAAAGTTAGAGAAGAAATTGATGGTTCATTTGTAGCACTCACTAATCTCACACCAAGGGCATCCACCACCATGAGCACCCAGCCTTGGAAGTGAGCTACCTAGACCCAAAGCCCCAGCCCTCTGTTTATCTCAACTGCCTGTTAAACAAAGACAACAACTCCAAGCTTCATGGCCAATAAGAGAAACAAGCTAATCAATTTTCAGACATAGCTTTGAGCAACTGCATGGAATCCCAAGAGGTTGGCCACAACATAATTCTACATTATTTTACCCCATGGCTTCCACATAACGAGATTCAACTGAAAATTGAAAATATGTAGAAAAATAAATCAAACCACCGTAATTGTTCTGAAAATATAAACTTTTCTCTTGTCATTGTTCTTTAAACAATACAGTGCTTTAACATTGAAAGCAATCTACCAATGATCAAATACAGAACGATGTATATATGTGGATTACATGCAAATACCATGTCATTTCACATAAGTATGTGAGCATCTCTGAAGTTTAATATTTGCAAGGTTTCCTAAAAACCAGCTTCCCAAAGACACAAGGCAATAACTATTGTTCTCCCTCTTTTCTAGTTTAAATTTCTAGCCTTCCTATATTCCTATACCTATATTCCTAGTCACAAAATCTACAATTCTAAGGTGAGGCCCTTTATTGGGCTTTTGAACAAGATTAACAGTTGTTACAGAATATCACTACTTCAGAGCTCTTCTCCCCTGAGCAGAGTGCTGAATTAGTAACCCCATCCTTTGTCCACTAAAGAAGGCTTGGAAGATGAGGAGGAGGAGAAAGGGGAACAAGGGGAGGAGAAACAGACATTTATTTACTTGCTCTTCCCCCCCCCCCAATGTGAGTTCATTCATTTTTATAGCAATTGACATGCAGTAAATTAATAAATTAGTGAGAAATACAACCTTGGATTAAATGTGACATTGTGAGGACAGACAACTGGTTAGTTGAGACAGTATCGTGAGATATTATTAGGAAAATCTCACATTCTAAGATTCTAAGAGACTGAATTTTTATTTATTTATTTAGCCGCTAAAAGTAACCTTTATTTAAAGAGAGAAAAATAAAACAAGATGTTCATCCCTTGGTTTCCTTCCCTCCCCAGTTGCAGCTGTTCTTTAGTCCTCTAGGATTGAACCCTGGCTAGGGCCATGACCAGGACAGCCCCTCAAATGAAGTCAACAACACTGGGGTGGGGGTGGGGGGAACATCTTTTCAGGGAGAGTTATAGAAAGTCTCAGTGTCTTAAGAGTCTTCTTGTCTTCTGCTGTCACCTTGTTAAAAGCCATACCCTTAAGGTCAAACTCCCCACCATTACCAATTCTGTGGAAGTAGTTTGCCCTGAGGGTGGGACAGTCATAACTGATAGCTTTCAGCCAGCCATCAGTAATAATTAACACTTTCCTAGAACCAGGCTGGAAATCCCTCATGGACATGTCTCGTTCCTTTTGGCCTATATCTCTATGCATGTCAGAAACAGTGAAATCCCAGGCATGTATCTTCTCAGTGAGCCAATCCACACCTTCCTGCTGGTACTGATGAAGATTACTGCCTGGGTGACAGTCAGTGTATCATACAATTCACAGTGTGCTGAACTTTACTCCTCTCATTCCACATTGATGTATACTGGCAGATACCTGCAGGGTCAATTCTTCCTTCTTGACAAGAATTTGAATGGGTCTCTCATTGAACTTCTTGGTCACCTCAAGGACACCAGAAGGCACTGCAGCTGACAACAAAACTACCTGGTGCTGTTGAGCTTTAGAATATGTCCTAGATAGGGTCCTTGAACCCATGGCTTAACATTTCATCTGCCTTATACAGTGCAAACATCTTGATGTATTTGGGAGACAGGTTATCTCCGGTTAAGTACATCAAACACTTGACCAAGGGTACTCAATACTGGGGAGCTTCCATCTACAGCTACTGCCCCTAAGCATGTTCGTTAGTGCCCCCCAAACAGGCAAGACAAGAGGCACACATGCAGTCTCCTAGTGCCATAATTATATTTTGTATCTGCTGAGCTAATTCGTGAGTGGATGCCAAGACCAAAAAAAAAAAAAAAAAAAAAAAGTCATGATTGGCCTTTAGATGTGCCTTTAGAAGAATTGATATGCAAATGTGATTGTTTTCCCAGTCCCAGAGTGGGCATAAGCAATCACATGGTAACCCCCTTGACAGAAGGAAGAATGGCTTCCTGCTGGGTGGCAAAGGGTGTTTCAAACCATAGAGGAGGTCTTCTGAGAGATTCATGTCATCCAATATCATTCCAGTTACTCTTGATGATGTCTTCAGGCTCCATCCCATCAGGGCCATTGTCTCTGGACCAAGAATCCTGACTCACAGACATGATCCTTAGTGAGACTGGAACTTTTGCTGGACCTCACAGCCAAGGTAAGAATACTCCTTGAGGCCACTTAGGATTGAAGACTGCTACCCTACTGTGTCCTCAGCCTCAGCAATGTAGCAATCGACCTTACTTGCCCTGAATTTCCTATGTAATCAACTTTTACAAACTAGGATGTAATTTTGAGCTATGTACTCTTCCGCGTTCCTGCCCCAGAATATGTTATGGTAATAAATGCTGAAAACAGCAAGTAGGTTGAAAACAACCTTATCAAGCAAATATCTACCACAGACGTTGGAAGCCACATGGATACAGGCTGAGAGGATTGTTTGCAGTGATGCTTGCAGTACTATTTGTTATCTGGGACAGCTGGGTTCAGTGAGTCAATAAAGCTTCATTCCATGTGAAACTCTATTTAAGACTTCTCTAAACTGTCCTCATTCCTCCCCCAGGTGATGTTTTCTACGATGTGGAGCCTGTTGTTAAGGACACAGATGCAGACTCCGGGACAGCGACAGGGGCAGACAAACAGCACTCAGGCAGGCAGATTCAGACTCATACAATGGGCAGACCACAGAGAATAGGTATAAAGAGGGAAAAGTGGAGAATCCAAATCTGAGCTTGGTAAACATACGGGAAGGAAAAGTGTTTTGATTTCTTTCCCTTAGAGCAACATCAATGCATTTTGGGGACTTGGGGGTTATTATTGATGCACTTAAAGTAACACAAGACAGGACAAAAGGACACTTCAACGCAAGACTGGGAAATGCCTGGTATTCATGCCCCAACATGCCTTCCTCTTGTCCTAGAAGCCATTACCAACTAATCATGTCACTTTCTTCTGTCCTGTGTAAGCTTGAACTCAAAATTCTCTCAATATTGTCAGCTGTTGTGATTCACACCATAATCCTAGCGCTTGGAAAACTAAGGCAGGCGAACTGTCACAATTTCAAGGCCAGTATGGACTACATAGCAAGACTGTGTCAGTCCTCTTCCCCACTGGGAGAGGGAGGGTGAAAGAAAAGAGAAAAGAAAAGCAAGCCAGCCTTTTAGTTTAATTTTCCACAAGCTTACTCAGAAAACCACATAAAACTGGGGCCAGCTTTAAGAAACTGCAATACTCAGCATATGGTATTAAAACCTATCTTTTGAGTAGATGATATCACTTTGAGTAGAGCTCTTGCTAATGTGCTTGAGGTCCTGAATTCAATTCCAATTACCTCAGATAACAAAACAAAACAAAGCATACTAGCTACTAGCAAAAGCATGCTTATGACACAGTCTGCTTAAGCTAGACATGGATAAAAGCAGACCCTCACTGTGGACTAGGCTTTCTGTATACAACACTGGATAACAGAGAAAAAGAAATGATCTTAAAAGCCAACCTGGTCTGTATAATCAACTTAGGCAATCACACTTCCATCCTCACAGCCTAGACTACGTCTCCACAAGAGTAAAGTGCGTGCAACAGCTTCATAGCATTCTTTTCTCTACTTTGACTACCTGCTCAACTGTTTGCAATGACAGAAATAGAAGCATTACTTGTTGAAGTTCACGAGGTACAAGAAAGTGATATGTGGCGCCGGACCATTCCAGTGGATAGTGTAGCCCTTCTCCAGCATGACAACGGGCTGGTACTGTGGGGAAATGGCCCTCTGGTTGATACCCCGAAGCACCATTGGATGGGATGGGTATTCATCTCGTGTGATGATCATGCTAAGATTTGGAGTACTCCATGTCTGAACATATACCTTTAAAAAAAAAAAAAAAAAAAAAGTTAAGAATTGAAGGGAAGTAAATAAAAGATTACACAGCTCTAAGAACTTACCCAGCACATGTCAAGGGTCTATACTTTGAAAAGAGATTCTGTGATAAGTGGCAGACCAAACAAGCAGTGACCAAGTGGCCTAAGCCGTGCTTACAATGCAGACTGCTTAAGCTAGACATAGCTAAAACCAGACTCGTTCTGCCAGCCAAGATCATCATCAATTCCAGCACCACAGGCTAGCTTATTCATCAGGATGGAGAATGTCTGTGGTTTGCACAGCTTGTCACAGAAACCACTCCATCTGAAGAACACAAATCCAAAGCAAATCAGCAAACACAGAGAAACTGATATGCCTCCAGGCAAATCTAAGACTCCCTTCTGATCCATGCTGTGGTAAATTCATAGCTCTGGCTTTAGTCTTCCATGACCTCCACTTGCCCAAGAAGTTATTTTTCACCCATTCAAAACTAAAAGTTAAAAAGCTCTCTACAGCATCTGGAAAAACATGCTAAGCTCAGAAAAATTGGAAAGCTCTGATTTTTTTCCAGTAGCATTTGAGCCACGTTCCAGGCCAAATGAAAGCCTTCTGCCAAGGCATCCCCCACAGGACACGCCTCAGAACAATTTCCTAAAATAAATCAATATCCAGCAACACATTCTCCAGAATGCAGAATGCTGACATTTTACCCACAATTCACTGGACTCTGCTATAACTTTGTTCATACAGGTTCCTCCATTTATGTTCTTGGAGTCAGAATATCTTCTCAACACTCATCCCTCTGGAAAATATAACCCTGTTCCAACACCACTTACAAATTCAAAATAGAAGCAGGAAACATAAGACTAGCAATTGCAATTATGTTCCTTTAAACACATTTTTGGGACATGTTGTGTGCTCATATGTACATGCTTGTGTACTCTTATATGCATGCAAGTATGTGGGCACATATGTGCATGAGATGGTGGAGGCCAAAGGATGCCATCAGGTGTCATTGCTACTCAGACACTATCTACCTCGTTTCCTAAGATAGGATCTTATAGGCATGAGCCTCATCAGAGTTAGGCAATGCTGGTCAGCAAGCCCCTGGCACCCACCTGCCTCTGCCTTCTCAGCACTGGGATTACAACTGTGCACCACTTTACTATGTTATCCCCCAGCCTTTAAATATACAGTTAACTACAGACATGGCATGCATGATGGATTATCGTAAGTGTATTCATATTTAACACGTGACTATGAACTTGAGAGGGAAACAGGCAGACACAGGACAACCTGAGGTAGTATGCATAAATGTAGGCTCCCTGTGTTAACACTGCTCTTCCTGAGTGCCACATCCTTCAAGCCAGTCTGGAGCAGGTGGAAATTCACCTTAAAGGACTTACAAGCAACTGAAGAATAGCAATTCTGAAAAGCCATGCATGGGGGCACATATCCTTAATCCCACCACTCAGGAGGCAGAGGCAGGTGGACCTCTGTGTTTGAGGCCAGCCTTGTCTACAGAATGAGTTCCAGAACAGGCACGAATACCCAGTGAAACCCTGACTATAAAAATACAAAAAGAAAAAACAATCAAACAAAGATAAGATAAAAAAAAAAAAAAAAAAAAAAAAGAATGGCAAGTCCATCTTGACATCTGTACCAAAAAAATACATAATGATTACTTCTAAATGAACAAAACAGCTACAGATTTGGGCTTCTGCCCAAATTTCAATCTCCAGTAAAGAATTCCTGACCTGTGGTTCTCCCATTCTTAGAGTCTCCTGGGAAGCATAAATGACTCAGGCCTTCCTTCAGCTACAAAGAGAAATAAAATGACTACCCTGCTTCCCAAGGCGGAATGATTCTGTTCCTATCTGAAACAAATCCAAAGGGCCCAATGGCTGGCTGAGTAAATGAATGAAAATATATAATATTTAGTTAAAAACTGGAACTTATGAAAATTATGAGCTACATAACCATATACCACATACTTCAGACATATAACATCTTCATTATACGTTGAGTCTAAGTATTGATGGGGACATTTAATTGTAGATATGGGCAAATCTGAATAAGAACAAAATGAAAGACAGGGATCACATTTTAAACCACTTTTCTTTTTATTAACTCTCCATCCACTCCTCATCCTCCCTGAAGGACTGGGTGCTCTACTACTCCCCCCACCCCGACCCCACCTGTTCAAAAGAATGAGAGATTCCCACAACAAAGGAGCTAAAAAACCAAACGGGAAATGCTATCCAGTCTTCATCCCTCTTCAGCCTTTTGCTTATCCACAGAGAACAATCTAGACTTTTTTTTTTGTTTTTAATTTAAGAGTAGCAATCTTTTGCAGTCATTTCAAAGTTGGAAGAGTAATGAAGAATTCTACTCCAAGTCATTCTAAGCCAACTACAGAAGGCTGAGGGGATCAAAACCACATCAAACCTGGGCTCCTTGGGGAAGCACTGAGCAAGAACCCACAAATGCACTCACTTGTGCTTAGGGGGCTGCTAAGCCCAGGTCAGCGGCAGGGAAAAACCACATAACAAAGAGAGGCATCTGGTGTGGGCCTTCACAGTCCAGTGTGACCTACAGTGTCCCTTATCCCCTGTTCTTCCTTCTTTGTGCTCAAATCAGCCCCTTCTTTTATTCTTTTATCCCCTGATTTTTGGTTTTTTTTTTTTTTTTTTTTTTTTTTTGAGACACATATGTACTATGTAGCCCAAGCTAACCATGAGGTAGAGATCTATCTTCATTAGCCTTGTGGATGCTGGAATCACGGCCATACACCACCATGCCTAGCCTAGCAATCTTATTATTAAATTCCCCACTTTTACTACCCTAAATATGGGGCTAAGGATTCAGATCTCTCCCTCCGCATTTCTGGGAAATTGATGCCTCAGGTCTGTGAGATAATCCATCATCCCAAACCTCACTGTTAAAACCAGCTTTGTGACTTACAGCTCTGTTCTTCAAACGGCAGCTGGTACTTCCAACGAGGCCAGACCACATGTTAAATGTGTTCCATGAAAGCATCCTGTCCCATCACTCTCCTCCTTATCACAGTCATAGAATATCTTTTAATGTACCCATCTCTCATTTCAGCAAATAACAAAATCCAGGGTTCGAATCCAGTCAGCCTGACTCCAGAGTCTGTGCTCTTAACTATGCAAACTTTGCAATTAGGCCTCTCATCTGTTAAAATACAGACTAGCTTAATGATTTCAAAGAAGTATTTTCCCATTTATCTGTGCTATCCCTTTCATGTCTCCACAGACTATCCTATCATTAGGATTTCCCTGGCTTCCTTCTTGTCTATTTATTGCCAAACCTCATTTCTTTCCTTGGAACATTACACTTTCTCAGTAACTTCATTGATATTCTCTCAAAGTCATATTTCACAGAAAGAAGGACCCTGAAAGCCAAGGACATACTTGGAATATGGTAAGAAAAACCTGAGGGTCAAGAAACATCAGCCCACAGGAAGAACGGCAAGCCAGGAGGACTGTCACAAATCCCAAGCCAGCCACGGGAGACCTTGCCCCAGTAAAAGGAACGTGGCTTCTCATGTCCAAGCTATCTCAACTATATCTAAGTGTATTCACCTCCCCTCCCCTACTGACTCGCTTCTCTGATTTAACTGGTTTGGAGGAGCTTTTGGTAAAATGTTCCTCCTTATCCATTGTCACTTGCTTTCCTCCCCTCCCCCATGGAAAACCCCCAGTCACCCTGAGGGCATTGCCATCCTTCCAGAGGGTAGCACTGCCAGGAGCTGTGGGCCTACCTGGGCATAGGTCCCACTGCAGACCACTGCATTCCACTTAGTGACGTTAACACAGTTTGGGTGGCGGATCAGGTAGTTGTCCATCCTTCCCACATAGGCATCCTTGTATCCTGTCACAGAGCCGTCGATGTCATGGAAAATGGAGTTCTTATCACCGTCCAGTTCACAATCCTCAAACCAGGGTCCAGGCTTCCCGAAGAAGACGTTCAAAGAGACCTGGCAGCAGAGAAAAACAAAAGCATCACAAAGGAGGTTCCTACTGCACTGCAGCAGGAGTCACAGGTCACTGGCATCATCAACCATGGTAGCTAGTTGGTTTGAGTTCTACAAAATGACATGCTTGAGTGAAAACATTTCTAAAGCCTCATGAAGCTTGACTGTGAGCATTAAACTGCTACTTCATTCTTATTCTTTTCCCCCATCTACTTCAATGATAAGGCTGGGGGGAGAAAGGTATATTGACATGAAAACTATTATACACTCCACATGTAGCTAGACATTGGTGGTGCACACCTTTAATCCCAGCACTGGAGAGGCAAAGGCAGGAGAATCTCTGTGAGTTTGAGGCCAGCCTGATCTACAAATTGAGTACCAGGAAGGCCTATTACTCAGTGAAATCTTATCCCCAAAACCAAAAACAAATAAATAATCTCCACATATGAGATTTTGTGCATTCCCCTGTAAACAAATTAAACCTGATTTAAATAAAAATATATTCCTACTATGCCAATAATCATTTTACTTCACTCCAAATGACTTAGTTACTTATCCAGCAAAAACTCAGAGGAGTCCAAAACCATCACACAGTGTGGGTGCTGGCTGAGGATGGCAAGGCGCTGCTGAGCACACTAGAATCTGCACCAGGACACAGCTGCTGCTGTATCTCCTCTGAGTGCAAAAGATGCCTGGCTCAGGAGTTACTTTACAGCCTTCCTAGGAGGCTAGAGATGTTGCTCAGTTTGTGGAACCCTCGCCAGGGTATAGAAGACCATGGTATGAATCCATAGCATAGCAGATGAAAAATAAGATGAAATAAACTCTTTATTAAATGCATATTGTTCAATTAGAAAGCAGGCTGTGGGTGACACCATTTAACTATTGCTCATTAGGCGCAAACATTTGTCAGGGCACACAAAAGCACTTCTAAACACTTCTGTGTACTCCTCAGCCAGGTATGCCTGTGTGTCAACAACAAATGTAAATGATGAGCACCTTGATAGAAAGCAGCATTGCTTGGAGTCGGCTGGCTCCGGGTTCTTGACTACTGTCTCCCTTTCTCTTGCATTCACAAACTATTCCCACAGCATCCCCACCATAGTGAGGATGCAATCACTATGGATTCTCTTATGCCATGGCTTTGGAAACCCTATCTCAAAACCCATTTTAAACCAGGCCACTCCAAATGTTATGTGGACATGATGAAAACAATTGTAAATTATGTTCTAGTTTTGGCTGACTGTGGGTCAAGCAGCTGGAGGCTTAGTCTTTCTCATACCACTACTTTCATGGAATCAGCAAGGTGGACCTGGCCTGAGGTTCCAAGAAATTTTTTCTGTATATTGTGGGTAACAGCAAAACTGCTAAGAAAAATATTCTGGGGGCAACTACAACAAATACAAATCCTAAGTCTTCTTTATCATCTTCTGTCCAAACCCAGTTTCTATCACACTGCCCCAATATGCCTCTTTATCCTAACTCTGTATCGCCCAGTTTGCTACAAGCCACAGAAAAGTATCTCATTGGAGATAGGTCTATTTCCCAGAGTACTACTCAATGTCCCAAAATCATGTGCCATCTTATTCGCCTCACATCATCACTCTAAGTCATTATCATTTTGAAGGCATCATCTCTTGTCAAAAACAGCCCAAGTCACATCAGACTTGTGTTCGCACCCTGAACTCAATGGTATCTCGTGTATTAGGAGTTGCAACTATAAACACATTTCTTCCTGTCATTCAGACTCAGCAGAAGTCCTTTGCTTGGACCTTGTCTTTGGGTGTATGTTCTTCCCCTCCCCCCACCACATCCCTGTGAAGGAGCCACGAGAGCATACTTACCTGTGGACCAAACTTCACAAGTGACACGTTATTCCTGGGTGTGGTCTGCCAAGAATTCTTCATGAGGAAGCCAATGGCACTGCTGTACCTATCTGGAGTTGGCACGTACTTTTTGAAAGTGCTCCTTGTGAGATGAATAGGCCCATCATAAATCTGAAAGCCTCGAATTGGGAATGTCCTATTAAAATACATGATGCGTTTAATAATCCCTTTCATAGCACTTGTGTCTTATGAATACTGCAAAGTATCCTGTAAGCAGCAAATACAATTCCAAGACACAGTGGAAAGCAAGACACAAGTAGTAATAGAATGAGAACTACAATATCCTAGAAGAAACTAAAATAAATAAATAAATAAAAATAAAGATAAATGCAGATAATTGGTGTTGTGGAGACAATTAAGATACTGTAGTGCAATAGACTGGGTGGGGAGAGACAGGCTGTTCTGAATACAACAGAGATCTCTCTAAAGAACTTCCCTGAACCAACTTTGTTTAGGGCTTTGTTTAGGGCTGGGGATGTAGCTTAGAGTGATACAGTTGTAGAGTGATTGCCTTACATGGTCCTGGGTACCAAGCCAAAAAAAAAAAAAAAAAAAAAAAAAAATGAGAAGGAAGAAGAGAAGAAGGAGAGAGGAAGAAAATGGAAGGAGAAGGATGTTTCATTTGGTAACTCTATATTTTTGTTTTAAAAGAGAAATCTGTGTGAGCACAGAAAGCCTCCTGTGAAGCCACAGAACAATGACAAAAAGGCAAAACACTGGGGAGTGAGTGGGGAATGGGATGGGAGGGGGCATGGGAGGATGGGAGGGAAAGGGAACTGGGATGTAAAATAAGAAAAAAATCATTTTAAAAAGGCAAAACACAGAAGCAGGTGATGATGTGCAATCTAAGTCCTCAGGCCTGAGCTACCACAGGGACCAGAATAATGTTTTCCATGCATCCTTCTTCCTCCTTCCTTATGCTTGTGATTACTAACCAGACTTCATGCATGAAGCTAATGCTCTATTTGGTGACTTTATGATAATAAAGTGGTCTTTTCTAAGGCATAATATTCTGAATTCTCTGGGTTTCTTCGCCTATTAAAGTTGTTACTAACAGTATTGCAGGGGATTTCTACAGCAGCTGGACTGTACCTTGGCAGGGTTTAACAACAACAATGTTTAGACTAGCCAGGAAACCCAACTGTCTGATTAAAACTATCCTTCATGCATTGACTCTGGGCACATAAATCAACATGATGTAACCCTCACAGACAAGACTATAAACACAGTCAAATAAAACCTGAATTCATTCATCCAGGAGCTAGTTTCTGAGCAAGATTTTGTTGTTTCTTTACTCTTCCTAAGCAAAGATACAAAAAGCATTTTGAAATGAAACTAGATGTCTGTGTAAAAATAAAAAAATAAGCTGGTCGCCATCACACTACAGCCCATACCGCCAACAACCTGTGTTTCTATAAAACACACAGTTAGAAGGAAGCACAGCACAACCATGAAGCACACAAAGCTGAAGCCAAGCTCAATGGGTTCAAATCCCACCTCCACTACTTAACAATCTGTCGTTTATAAAGCAAGAAGATGCAGTATATACCTGCTTGTGTTTTGTGGGGGTTAAATGAAGGTGAGCTATTTAAAAGAGGCCTTAGAAGTCATTTGATAAATAGCTACTGAAGATTCTTGAAGTAAAGCTAGTGATACATTTGGGTGTAGAGCATACATTCCCCAAATGTATGCATCCTTGGGTTCAGCCTTCATCACCACAACATACAAAACAAAGAGTTCTTTTTCTACTAGTATTTATGATCCAACAGGATTGCTACAGAATGTACATTCATAAGGACAAGAGCCTAGACAGGATCCAGCAGAGGATACCAGGAAAACTGAACATCTGTCTGTGCCTCCTGCCTCACCCTAAGCTACACTCAGAGAGCATTACCACAAGGGCCTGATTCTCGGCATCAGCTTGGAACTGAGGTCTTGAGAACATCACCGAGTCTTTCCTCTACCTCAATTTCCCACATACATAATAAACACCACTCCAAAGTGAGTTTCAGACCTGGGTGCTGGGTTAGTGAGCTTGGAAGGATGTTCTAGTATTACCTGCTGCCTTAAGTACTCTGATTGTCAATATGGCAATTCCTCAGAAAATTGGGACTGGATCTACCTCAAGACCAAGCTATACCACTCTTGGCCATACACCCAAGGGACACCCCATTCTTCTGCAAGGATAGTGGCTTAACTATGATCACTGTGACTTTATTCATAATAGACAGAAAGTAGAAACAACCTAGATGACCCTCAACCAAAGAATGGATAAAGAAAATGCAGGACATTTACACAACGGAGTTTGTGTAACTCAGAGTTTGGGGGGGGGGTAATTTTGTTTGTTTGTTTGTTTTGTTTTTCAAATGGCATCATGAAATTTTCAGGCAAATGGATGCAACTAGAAAAAAAAATCATTCTGAGTGAGGTAACCCAAACTCGGAAAGACAAACATGATACATTATTATTTGTAAGTGAATAATCAAGCTACAACCCACAGACCCAGAGAAGTTAGAGTGGAGGGCTATAGGGGGTAGGGAAAACAGAATAGATTCTGAGGGTAACTGGAGGCAGATAAAGGGGGGATGGAGGGAAAGCGTGTGGGGAGAGAGAGCTGGAATTGTGGGGCTCTTTGGAGGTGATGTGGAAACCTAGAACAGTGGAAACTTCCTGGAAATCTATCAGGGTGACCCCCAGTTAGGATTCCTAGCAATGGAGAATATGGAGTCTGAACTCGCCATCTTTTATAGGTAGGCAAGTCTTCCTTCCAATGGGGAAGTGGTTCTGGGGAACACAGGAGGTGTGGGGGAGCTAGGAGGGGAAACTATGGTTGGAGTCTGTTGTATGAGAGAAGATTGTATTTTCAATTTTAAAAAGTTCACCAAAAGAAAAAAGAGAGAAAGGACTCTGATTGTGATGACAGAAAGCCCGCCCCATTCTGCCCCCCCTCCACCTACCCACCATCTCAAACACACTTAATTACATGGCCTCAGTTGGTTCTGAGTCGGCTTGGCATCTACCAACTTTCATTTTCTAGGACTCTTTTCAGAGGTAATTTCCCTTTTCTAGTGGCTATTTCTGAAAAACCAGCATCAAGAATTGCAGGGAAACTGACCCAATGTCATAGTTTATGGTTTGGCAACTTCTATTTCTCAAGAAAGAAAAAAACATCAAGGAAAAAAAAAATCCACTTATATAAGGTCTTACATAAGGGATAAGAAACAAGGACAACTCCTACATAAAACTGACAATAAAACCTATGACACAGATAATTATTAATGCTCTAAAATCTCATGAGGTTAACAGACAATAATAATAATGGTAATAGCAAATACTGTTAATAAGACAGGAAAAGAGCCAAAGTAAGGCAATTTATTTCAGAAAAAGGCTATGTCTTCACTGTTTAATTCTCCATGCCAAAGTCCAACTCACCTGTTTCTGGGTAGTGTCCGAGGCTTCTGGTCTATTCCCCCTGTACCCATGTACTTGTTCTGGCCACCTTGAAATCCATAATTCCTACTCTCCCCAACAAAGAGGGATTCTGACACCTCCTGGCTGGAACCTTCATCACTTGGGAAGCTCCCATCACTGTAGAAATCAGGACAGTGCTTAGAGACATTCTTGGGGAAGTTTAAGCTGCCCCCCCAAAAGAAATCAAGCTACCATTTAAAAAGCTAAAAAATAAAAATTTAACCCAATACCTTTTCCTAATGTACATTAAAAAACCCTCAGAAATTATCTTTATACTATAAAAATTCCTTTTATCAATTAATGAGTTATTTGAAAATTACATATAAACACATGAAGTTTTAGGCTAGAGGTATAGGGCAGCTGCAAAGTGCATCACCAGAGTGGACCAACGTGATCCCCAGCACTGTGGGAAAACATACAAAAGACTACACAAGAGACCCATGTAAGTACATACACACACACACACACACACACACACACACACACACACACACAAAGCTTCGTTCTCAAAAGCTTATTTCTAAGTTAAAGCAGGTTTTAAGAGGAAAATTACAATTTCTCATCTTCACCCTGTCTTCCTCTTTCATCCTCTATTTTTAAGGACTTTTAGCCTAAATTTCAAACATTTTCTTATAAGCACAATTAACAACTACTCTACCCTTTTGAGGAATTTCATTGAAATTAACCTAAAACTTTGGCATAAATGCAATTAGTCTACTTAAAAAAAGAAAAAAAAAAAAAAAAAAAAAATGTGGGTGTTTTGGCCCTCTAGTGGTACCAGGAAGAGAGAGATCATTTTATTTTCTTTTTTATTCTAAGAAATTATAAAACATACCCACACCCCCATTCCAAAACATACAAAAACACTAAGGGTGATTTTACCTTACAGCTTTGAAATAATCCAATGTTTTAAAGCATTACAAACCTGGCAAAAGTCAATCCCTTCCCATTATCTGCAAATCTGTAAGAGGAAAAAGATGGCAGTACATCTAAGTCATCAGGAAACGTGGAAGCGGAAACTCCCTCAGTGGCTGACCATGAAAAGCCACAATCCCAATGCTCACTCCCCCACCCATACCGAGTTCAACCTCCCAGTCACCACAGGGTCCATTCCAAGGCAAGGGTGTCGGGTTCAAATCCTCACTCTGCCAACAGTGACCTGTTTATCAACCCCTTCCCCTCAGTTTTTCCATCTATAGTTTAAAGTAATAATATGATCTTTCTCATAGGATTCTTGGTCTCTCTTAAAATCATGCAAGGGAAAAATAACAAAAAAACAAAAAACGAAAAACAAGTGAGCACTTCCTGCCACCAGTAAGACACAAGTCAACAGGTGTATTAAAATGGACTTAGGAAACTTTCGTTGTGAGCGGCATGGCAAGATCCGACGAACTTTAAAAAGTTTCCAAGAACAACAACAATAAAAATTAAATGAAATAAAAAACCTCAGGTAGTTTCAAATGTTTTATTTAGCTCTTCACCATAAATTGCATTTGCTACATAAAGCTAAATTCGGAGTTTCTGGTCAACCCACTGAAGACTTCTCATGTCACCAGACAAGTTCGGTTCCCATAAAAAGCTCCAGAATGAGAGGATTCAGAACATCTGCAGTCTGTGAACTGTAGTATTCATCCTCAGACCACATCCTGTACATTAATGGTACTAATAATAATATTAGTAATTGATTAATAATATAATGATCTCAGAAACTACAGCTGTGCCTTCATTCTGCTCAGTTTACAAACACAAAAAATAAAAACCAACTGGCGTGTGGCACTCACTTGTAACAGTACTTGGAAGGAAAGTGGAGACAGAAAGATCAGGCCTTCAAGGTCATTGTTACACCGTGAGCTCAAGGCCAGTCTGGACTACCTGGGGCCCCGTCTTCAAAAATTAAAAATAAAAAAAAAACTTAACATAACCAGCAGCATCAGCAGATGTTATCTTTGTAGACAATACTCACGCTGAGTTCTGGACAATAATGTCTCCTCCTCTGACCCAGGCACCGTTATCATTGTTTTTAAAAGCAATTAGCCTGTCGATGACAGCAGCAACACGTGGCTTGTCAGGGTCTGCATCCTGATGAGGCCGGAACCTGTGAGGTGAAAAAGTGAGCAAAGGAAATAGAAACTGTCTATGTATGCACACGCTACGGGTCAAGAGGACTTAATTCTTTATAGTTCAAATACTCAAAACAATTACATTTATTTACATGTAAGTTTCCAGGGGGAAAAAAATGCTTTCATGTATTCTTTTTTTATTTCTTCTTCTTTTGGTTTTTCAAGACAGGGTTGCTCCTTGTAACAGCCCTGGCTTTCCTGGAACTCACTTCATAGACCTGCCTGCCTCTGCTACCCAAGTGCTAGGATTAAAGGTGTGCGCCACCACTGCCTGGAGCTTTCAGTATTCTTAAAAGATTAATGTATAGAAGGCTTCTGAAAAAACACATGCACACAGAAAGACAGCCATATGCAGACCAGGCACTCCAGTACATCATCAACAAAATTTTACATTACTAACATGTGCTCACTGAAATAAATTAATCATATATTTCAACATGATTATGTTCTTAAATTGTATGCTGTTTAAATGTCTTTAGCTAGAGAGACAAATATAAACTCAGTAGATGACTTAGAAATGCCTAAACCTAAAAACCAAACTGAACTTTTTTTTTATTACAAAGACTTCATTTATTTCCTTCACTCAACAATATTTACAGAGACCTTAATGAAAAAGTCAAAAACTGGTCATACAATAACTCAGTTCCATAATGTCTACCACTTTATTTAAAACACTGTGTTTCAAAAATCAATTCACTGCTTTGAAGGAGCCTTTTGCATGTTGTTGCTGCTGTATCTATGGGCCCTTGGAAGATGCTCGAAAATGGCAATAAGGGAAGCATCTTTGTGAAAAAAACCCAGCACAGGTCTCAGGCGTGAGTCCCACATACGACACCAACCACTACTCTATACCAAGCCAGTCACATCGAAGAAGAAATGAGGTGGAAAGGGGGACTAGAAAGTCAGATCCCCTGGAGCTGGAGAAACGGGTCCTCTGTAAGAGCAGCACACACTCTGAACCACTAACGTCTCCCAGTTCCTTGATTGGTAATATTGATGACAACTTGAGAATTACAATCATTATGGAAATACATCGCTGGCCATGTCTGTGATGAATTTGCTAGACTGGGCTAACTGAAATGGGAAGACCCAGCCTAAATGCCAATGGTACCATTCCATGGGCTGGGGTCCTGGATGGAACCAAAAAGAAACAGCAAGCTGACACCAGCCTCTCTCTCTGCTCAGTGACTGTGGAGGTGGTGTGACCAGCTGCCTCACACTGTTGACACTACGCCCTCCTTCCCTGCCATGATGTCCTTCCTTAAACCGTGAACAAACATAAACCCTTCCCCCGCTTGAGTTGCTTCTTGTAAAATATTTGGTCACAACAATAACAAAAGTAACTAATACAATCACCTCCCCTGATTTAAATGTATTAATTAGTTCTAATGCACTAATTGGTTACAATGCCTCACTCCACCCCTATGAAAGAGTTTTGTGACATTCCCCAATTTCAAACCAAGTGTTCTTAAGAGTCCCCATATTTGCATTCCCACCATTTCACATCTTGAAGTCATGGAGAAAGACTCATCTGACAACCAGTAAGATAACTTCCTCCCTCAGGACAGACTGAATATATCTGCTGGGTCCTACAATCATGGTGTTTAATCCGCAGCCTGACTTATTGCTTATTTGTGCTGTCATTTTTACTAATGTCTGGATTGCATAAACACATGTGGGCACAGTCTACACATCAGTTCACATAAAATTAAACATATACCAGCTGCCAAGGATCTTGTTGTTCTTCTACAATTAGTTCTTTCCAGTTACAACTTCCTAATGGAGTCAGTCTAATTCCTTACCGATATGGATGTAAGAGAACTCATGGAGTGCAGAAGAACCATTACCATTTTCCTAGTATGCACATGTCCATCTCACAAAGACCTTCTGAAACCATAGTGGGTAGTCCAGCTGTAATGTCAACAGCTTCTTAAATACATTGACTCTTCCATTCATGCACATATATATAAATATGAACAAACATGTACTAAATATATTATGTGCCTCTGCACACATGCACACATGTGTGAGGGAAAATACATGTGGAAGCCAAATGTTCCTGTCTGCTGGCCTCCTCATTCACTCCGCACATTATTTTTTGAGACAGGGTCTCTCATTGGACCTGGGTTTTTTGTTTTGGTTTGCTTTGCTTTGCTTTGGTTTTTCGAGACAGGGTTTCTCTGTTTGGGGGCCTATCCTGGCACTAACTCTGTAGACCAGACTGGCCTCGAACTCAGAGAGATCCGCCTGCCTCTGCCTCTGGAGTGCTGGGATTAAAGGTGTGCGCCACCAACGCCGGGCTTAATGACTCAACTAGACTGCCTGTTCAGCAGTTCTCCAGGGTTCCTCTTATGTCTGGCTTTTATGTGGATGCCAGAGGCTGAACTGGCATCTCATATTTGGGAAGCAAGCACTGAGTCAGCTGAGCCTTCTCCCTGCAACCAGGTATATATTCTTTCAAAGCAGGAAAAGGAGCCAATTGTTTAATCACTTTTGTGACAACACCAAATTAACAAAGCACACCTCACTAAAACTACCAATTCTATAAGATTTTTAAAAAGCATGTATGGCCAGGTTGGTGGCTCCTGCCTATCATGCCAACATTTGGGTCACAAAGGCAGGCAGGTCCCTGTGAGTTCTAGACCAGACAGAATTCCACAATGAAACTGTCTCATACACACACAGGAAAAACAAACAAACAAACAAACAAACAAACAAAAGGGCAACTTTCCATAGCAACTTCGTTATTCTTTTGGCTTTGCCAATATGCTGATTAGTTTTTATTGTCAGCTTGATATAAAATAGAGTCACCTGGGAAGAAGTTACCTCAGTTGAGGAATTTCCTCAATCAGACTGGCCTGTTGGGCTGTCTACGGGGCATTTTTCCTGACTGTTAAGTGATGTGGGAGGACCCAGCCCACTGTGGGTGGCACTATCCCCAGGCAGGTGGGCCTGGGCCTGTAAGAGGCTGTATAAAAAGCAAGCTGAGAGAGCTGGTAAGTAACAGCATTCCTCCAGGGTCAAGCTTCAAGCTCCTGCCCTGAGCCCCTACCACTGTTGCTCTCAATGTGGACTGCAAACCCGTAAGTGGAACTAAACCCTCTCTTTCCCACGTCGCTTTTGGTCATGGTGGTTTTTTGTTTTGATTTTTCAAAACAGGGTTTTTCCATGTTGCCTTGGCCATCCTGGAACTCACTCTGTAGACCAGGCTGGCCTCCAACTCACAAGAGATCCACCTGCCTCTACCTCCCAAGTGCTGGGATTAAAGGTGTGGGCTACCATCGCACAGCTTGTTTTTTATCACAGCAATAGAAAGCAAACTGGGCCAGCCAATACTTCCTAGTTCATCACTTTACTGTCATCTGCTTGCTCCTTTTTCTTAAGTTCTTCTCCATTCTTCCTGTGTCAGGTTGCTCATCCAACAGGGTGCATCGTACCTTGGTGCCTTGTGTTTTATTTACTTAGTGTTCTTCTTGGGGCCTTCTTAATGTTCCCTGATCACTGCTCTCGAAGGTTTGGTACTTAACTTGACCTTGAGGAATCCTGATAGGTGATTCACCAAGTGCACTTTCCCTGGTTTTCTCCTGACCTCACATCTTAGCAATGTACGGCAAGCAGCCCTGCCTTGCACACTAAGTCACATTCACCAACCTCTGGTGTGGCTCCTGGTTTATTCTCTTAACTAAGCCAGTCATTATTCTTTCCAATGTCTAGCAAAAGCCTCTGCAATCTATCACCCATTCAACCTCATAATCTGCTCAATAAACTTGAGGTATTAAAAAAAAAAGTATGTTCATGGTTTCTACTGAATATGACTTCAGGTTGCCACATTATCCAGAACATTTTATTTCCACCCGAGATGTTCTGTTTGCTTTGGCTGGCCCACAGCACATGAGAGAGCCTGCTGCAACACTGACCCACATCCCAAACACATTATGTGGTTACATGGGACAGTAACACAGCCTGCCAGGAGCTGAACCTGAGACTACCAGCAAAAACCAGAGCCAGCTCAATCATCATATCTGGGATCATTCCCTTGAAATAAATCCAATGCAATGTTCCATTTGACCACTAACCATGAATTCTAGATGCTTGGGTTTTGGGGGACTGATTGGTTTTTCAGTGACTCAGACTTGTTTCCAATTGGAAACCTTTGTTAACCTCTCTTCTGTTTCGATTTCTTTCTGTAACTCCCTCTAACATCAATTTCCACCACAACAAAGGAGAAAGGCATCAACTTTCTTGGCATTTCATTAAGACAAATAAATGCCTGTGCTCAGGACTGAGACAACAGAGCAATTTCCCAAAACTCTTGCATGAGCTTTCAAAACTTCATCTCTGCATGCTGCCATCAGGAAGAACACCACGTACTTGAATCGGAACACTCTGCCCCGAGAAGATAAGCCTGGATGTAAACTGAAAAGGTGGCCCTACCTTGCACTGTTATCCAAGCAGAGGTATTCCCTTGGGTCGGCAGCACTGGAGTTGGTTGTTTTGACACCTTTGTCTACAAATAAACCCGCCTGAAAAACACAACAATCATCAAAAATGAACATAGATCCTAAGGTACATCCCACATGTATAACAAGGTGTGAAAATACTTTCAGCTTATTACTTCATCTGAAACTGGGAGTGGGGCTGGGCCCAAGAAAGCAGAGATGTTGTGAAAAGCAAGCTTTCCTGGATATTGTTAGCTTATTCATTTGGTAATTCAACAGACACTTACCTATTTACACATATAATGGTTTATATGTTAATTAGCAAGTAAAATATATTCCCTGCTGTTACTGATATAAAAACTGTCAAGGGGGAGGGGGCAGGCAATTAAACAAACAGCTATGGCCCAGTACTATAAGCATGGGACAAGGAAACAGGAGACACTGGTGGCTAAAAGGCACGGAGATGAATCATCCTAGGGGCAGGTAGAACTCCACATATGTCTCGTACATGATGCTGAAATCCTCAAGATGAGGAAGAACTGACTGAGCACAAGAATGGGCTGGGGGTGAGCACGAAGCAGCTGGAGGTCTCAGAGAAGAGCACTCACATGAGGAGTCTATACAAAAATGTCTAAGAAAAGAGATGTTGTGGAGTTAAAATTAAAGACCAAGTCCTAGATAAGACAGACAAACAAGAACAAGGGAGGGAAGAGAAGAGATGAGCACACATCGGGTCATGCACACACACACTTACACCTACCTGCACTGTCATGGCACATGACACCAAAAGTAATTAGAGACTGTTTTGAATCATACAAGTAATTTATGCCAAAGATGTAAGACAATGGGAATCTGACAAAAGCATCCATAGCAAGAAAATTTATTACAACTAAAGATGGGTTAAAGCGGGCAGAAGGGAGACATTGTTAGCCATTCAGGAGGAAAACGAAATGACCCGGGTTTGTGGCAAGGTGAGTGTGATGGCACGATATAATTGATGAACTATCTGGAGCCAGGAAAGAAAGCTTAAGGTGTTTGTTTTGTTGTTGTTTTTGATTAGGTCAAACATGGAATTAACTAGTTGTTCAGTTCACTGAAATAGAAACAGAGAAACAGGGCAAGCATAAAAAGGAAGGAGTCCATATTGAACATGATTCTAATGTGTCCATAAAACGCTGAAGTGTAACCCAGTAAGCAGCCACATAAACACAGCTGACCTGGACCTAGGGAAAGGTTTAGGAGGCCTCAACAAGCATAGCCACAGAGGCTGATCAGAGTGTGCACATTTGTGATGAGAGATCCCAACATGGCAGGTTTTTTTTCAGGACTCCAAAGATTCAATTACCTTTAGTTATAAAATATTCTGCACAATCATTCCCAAGTTTAACAAATTAAAACATAATTATATACTCAGATGTAATGCTCTTATAATTAATAAGTACATATTGCCATGTCATATGACACTAAGAATTAATGAGACAGTTTTCATATCACAAATGTAATTTGTAACCATCTCACAACAATCACATTAGTTTTTTCTTCTCTCAGTTCTTCAAGTGATCCAAAGCTTCTCAATTCTCCTAACACTTAGATGTGGGTGTCTGAGTGTTGTGTGTGCACATGTGTGTGTATGGGGGAACCTGTGTGCACATGTATAGAGGTCAGAGAAGAGTATCAGGTCCATCGCAACTCATCTTATTCTTCTGAGACAGGATCTCTCGCTGAACCTGAAACTAGGCTGGTGCCAGGAAGCCCCAGCCATCCTCTTATCTCTGTTTGCAACAGCTCTGGGGTTACAGGTGCACACAGCCACATCCAGCACTTTGACAGGTGCTTGGATCCTAACTCAGGTCTGCATGCTTGCACAACAAGCATTGTATCTACTAAACCATCTCTCTAACCCCAACACTGACATGTGTTTTAAAGGATCCTCTGATAGTCATACATGAAAATGTTAACTGAACTGTGATATGAGTCATATCACAGCAAAAGATCTAAGGATTACATATAAAAGAAGATTAAAGTGACTGTGAGCAGGAAATGAACTAAGGATATTCATCATGATGGAAGGGCGGGGTGAATGACAAATTCAGGAGTTTCTGAATGACCTTCAGGTGACTTAAATTAAGTGCAATGTTCTTCAGTGATATTCCACCATTTAATTATCTGGCAGTAGTAAGTGGCCAAAAGGCACTCAAGGAGCAATGTGGAGAGATGCAGGGAAGCAAAGCAGGGGTCTTAAGCTCCAGACATGTAACCTCTGATGTGTATGATCCCAGAAACCTCACAGTGAAGACAGGAAGGTGAGAAAGAGGGAAGGCATACAGGTGGAAAGCAAGAGACAAGAGAGGAGAGGACCAATCAGTCTATGATAGATTCACACAGATCACGCATGCAAGTCTACGCTGCGCCTTGGGATGATGCGACCAGAGACTAGCTCTTACCAGATGCCGGTCCTTGATTAGGAGTCCCAGCCACCAGAAGCCTGAGCCAAGTGAACATCTGCTCATCATAAATTACTCTGCCTGTGCCACTCTGTCACAGCAGCAAAAGGAGGAAGGCCCCATCGCTGCAGTGAATCTAGCCTGTGCAAAATACATACTTCAAAAGTCAGAAGCCTACCTTAAAATTTGAATGAACCCTGTTGTTATAAAATATTCCCAGTGGGGTGAGTTCTGGTTTCTCCAACAGCTGCATCCCACTGGATTCCCCAGTGGGTTCCTTGTGGAATAAATACCATATTCCAGCATCCTACAAATGAAAGGGCAAGGTCATTAAAAACACTATTTTTACATTTTTTTAAAAAATGTATATAATAACAGGTTTCATTATGACATTTTCATATGTGTGGATTGCTACGCCTCACTCATATTTATCCCATCCACCTCTGGCCCTCCTCCAAGCTCCCCCTCTTCCCTGTTTCCCCCCACAAACAGTTCCCTCTACTTGGATATTATATGCACAGACATGCACATACATATGTACAATCCAAATTCTTTCCATGAAGAAAATGTGTGGTATCCATCTTTCCTCCTTGCTTCCCTTCCTTGTCTCCCCTCCTTCTTCCTGACCCCTTGCTGTCTCCTCCTTTCATACCATGTATACACATATTTGTATTATATCTAGATCCTGAATATGAGAGAAAATATACAATACTGTCCTTTTATGTATATAAAGCCACCATGTGAAATGCCCTCATAAAACACTCTGTAACAAATGTTTTCCATTGTTTTATGTTCAGCATTGTGTGCAAAAAGTTGCCCACATTATAGAGCACCCCCCCACCAAGCAGTTATATCTGGTTATTTTTCTAAGCAAATACAATTTTGCTTGCAGGATTGGACAAAAGACATGGTTGGCAAATAACCAAAATCAGCTTTCCCATTATTATATGTCCAAAATGCTATGCAGATGGAGAGCCCTGCTTGCCTTCTGTATGACCGGGACAACACAGTCTTTAAGCAATGTGGTTTCTCATGTTTACCTCCAAACCTGATCAATAGATGAGTCATGCCCATTAAACAACTGTCTGCTGGCAGACAGAGCTCACTGGCTTCTTTCAAACAACTCCAATGCCCTTCCTGTTCTCAGGCAAGTTTGTGCCAACGTGGGGGAGAAAACGCCACATGTATGAATCAGGGTGCTGTCTCTCAGTGTGGGCCCTGTCTGTTTTACTGGAGGACTACTGGCCCGAACAGAACAGTTTAAAAGTTTCTGACATAAAGTGAAACAGGAAAACAGAAATAAAAGTTCTTATTAACTCTATTCCCCCCCCCTTTTTTTTTTTTTTATTTTATGGCTGAATTAATAATTAGCCCAAACTAAAGGATAAATTCACACTACGGAACATTGATAAAGCAGCTTTTTAAAACTTAAACATATAGCATAAAAAGATATTGTTTCAAATTCAGCATATGTTTATTTAGTGCCCACTATATGCTTATGTGTAGTAAGATTATTGTCAAGTAATTCACAATCTAATGGAGGAAAAAAGATAATTAAAATATGACATATGTAGTATCCTGTTAGTTGTTACTAAAGTCCTTTAGGGACACAGAGGAAACATGAAGTGTGAAAAGTATATATACCTACACACCCAAATGACTGTAATGTCAACATTTTTCCATGATCAAAGTTTACAAATGGGTCTTAAGAAAACCAACTATTCTGTAAAAACTGTTGGCCACCTCAAGATATTGGATGCAATTCGGACAGCAGAAGAAAACGTAACGGGGCTAGAGAAAAGGCTTGAGACCACACCCCTGCAAGCAGAGGGCAAAGCCAAGATGCCATGGGTTTGGGGGATGAGGGAAGTACAGGCATATAGTAGCTGTTTGCTGCCAAGCACTGTCATGTCTAAACAGGTAATAGCAGCTTGGTAAAAAGCAATGGGGTGCTGTAATGAAATGGTTTTGCCTGCTCTGGGAGAAGAAAGCCTTGACGAATGCTATCTTTACTGAAGCAGTTTTTCCAGAGAGAAGAAAAAATTCAGGAATGACCGGAAGAACATGCCTGAGACACAGCCCAAGATCAGGAGGCGTCTCACTGCCTTGCCCCAGGCTTTTCTGAGCAACTGCTCTCCTCTGTGGCCCTAGCTTCTGGCAGAACTAAGAGGAAGCAGAGCTCTGGCTGCTGACTTAAAGCAGACAAGGCTGCAGGCTTGCCTCTCTGCCCTAACTTTCCACTAAGAAAGGCTGAACACAAAGTTTCTCAGATACTTGATGGAGAAAGAATGAATGAAAATTGACATCATCGAATGTCCAGTGTCTTCCCAGTCAAAAGACAGTCTTCAAATGTGAGAGTCCTTCAAGTTACATTTCATGTAATTTCACGCAATCACAGACACAGGTTCAGAGGTTACACCTTGATGCCTCCATCCAGGTTTGCTCAAGGAACTCTCTTTAGCTCCCCTCTTATACATGTCTCAGAAATGATGGCCCACGCTCTACCCTTTTTAACATGTTGAACAACTGTGATGTGTACATATGGATATTTACATGTTACTGACTGTTCACAGACCTACACTGTAATTTTCAGCCCAGTTACAGTCTTGGTAGTTTCATTAAAAACTCATTTATATAAATCAGTAATTTTAAACTACACTCAACTATAAGGATAAAGTACTCCATGTTTATCCATGGGACAATTTCTATTTCTACCATTTAAAAACAATGGTTTTTTTGTTGTTGTTGGTGGTGGTGTTTTTGTTTGTTTTTTTTTTTTTTTTTTTTTTTTTTTTTTTTGGTCTTAGGAATTGTTCTCTTGTGTGTATATGTGCCTATTTGTCTGCTTAAACAAATTGTAGCTGAGGTTTTAGCTGACTTATCAAGATGTCCCTAAATATAACTAACCCCTGCACTTAGCAAAAAGATGTGTTCCTTGGCCAGAGTGACACAGTATTATTCTACACACTGACACATTCCCATAAAGACATGGAAATGCTTTCTTTTTTCATAAGTGCTAGAGTTGAAAGTGATGTGTTTGTCCACCAAAGATGTAAACACGAGAAACCAGAAAGATCACATATAACACGTTAACAATCCATCCTGGAGAGGCTACACTCCTAAAGAACAGCTCCCCTCTGTTCTTTCATGTGTCTTCTTCTCCAGAGAGAAGCTCCTAACTGGCAAAGATTTGGAGACTTGAAAGAACCTTCTCAGTTAGCATATTCTTCAATTAGACAAGCAGGACCAGAAAACAGTGTCACGTTTTCATCACAAACACCCCACCCATATAAGGCAGAGCAGTCACAAGCATGAAGACACCCAAGAAAGTGTCATTTACCTGGGAGCCTGCCGCTGCGTTATTGATCAGGTGGTTGTTGGGGTGGGCAATCCAGAAAGTTGAAACAGCCCTGCAAGGCATTGTTGAAGGTGATTGAAACATTCTTCCCAAAAAACCCTGTCCACTAAAATCTCCCCAGCAACAGCTTCCCCCAAAATCAAATATCTTGACCACCACACAACTCCCTGTCCACTAATTACTCACATGCAGTCTGCGGTAGGCACAGGAATGTAGTTTCCAAACACCCCGTCACGCATGACGGTGCACATGGAACTGTTCCTGTCCGTGGGAAGGAGAGTTCCTGGCTTGGTAAGAAGCCCCAGGTTGTGAAACAAAATATTTCTCTGTTCAACACCATCTTCCAAAAAGAAGCAATGACCTAGTACATCGAATCCAATGGTGTCTTTGATCTGCAGAAATGTAGGTGCAGAATGTCAATGGACACAAGACTGTTTGGGGCTTCCATGAAAAGTGATTGTATCAGACAATGTAAGTGATTTTAAAAAGACTAGGCTTCTACAGATGAAAACTCAGAATCTTCAGTAAGAGCAGTTAAAGCATAGCATGTGGTCAGACAGTTTACTTGTGTAAGATGAAGGAGTCATGATGATCACGGAGAGCTAGCATTTCAATAACAGCTGTTACAAGTCAGCACAATGTGAGGCTACTTACTAGCAAGCCATTGGTCCCATGCACAGTGATGCACCTTGAAAAACTGTGATGAATAGACAGGCCAGCCACAGACGCTGGCTGGCTGTACCCTCCTTTAGAGTCCACATCTCCGCACAGGTGAAAATGCACAGGATAGCGTCCCAGGTGCTGCTGGCCCATGTGTTTCAATTCCACATAAGAAAGATGGACTGAACTAAAATTCTTCTCTATCTACAAGAGAAAGTATTCCGAATCAAGTAGATTTCTTTTCAAGAGAGGACAAAAGCAATAAGTATGCATATGGATGGGGTCTATGGAGGAAACATATTACAACATTTTGGGGCTTGGGAGATGGATCAGTTGGTAGAATGTTTGCTATGCAAATGTAAGGGCTTGAGGACAGTCTCCAACCCCAAGTAAAGAGCTGAAAAAGGGCTGTAAATGTCTGTGATCCCAGAATTGGGGAGGCAGATATGCACCAGTCTAGCCTAACTGGTGAGTCCTAGATCCCAACGAGACCCTGTCTCAAAATCAAGGTGGCCTCCACAAACAATAAAACACACACGGGAGCACACACCACATACACACACGTACCTGCACTCCACACAAACATACATACATCAACAAGATAAGAACATTTCTTTCCCTTTTGTGTTTTACCAGACCCTCACTTGATAACTCAGCACTTTGGGGACTACAGATGAAGCGCAGTAGTAGTATTTGATTGTCTTGTGTGAGGCCCCCAATTTGATTCCCAGTACTGGGAATGGGGAAAACAGTAGTAAATGCTTCTTTATATAAGCACATGTTTCAAAGAGCAATGGGACTAACTTCTAATCAGAAATAAGGAAAAAATGAAACAAGGAAAATCACAAACTGTGTTCTTGGGGTGAGGAATGGGACTGGGTAGGATATGGAGTTGTGAGGTAGGACTGGCTTTGTTTTGTTTCATTCCTTAGACAAGGCATTGCTACGTAGCCCTGGCTGGCCTGGTACTCAGTATGTAGCTCAGGCTAGCCTCATCATTATCCTTACAGGGATCCTCCTATCTCAGCATAACAAGCCCTGAGAAGGACTAGTGCACGCCACTACACCTGCCTGTGTATCTTGTTCAAATACACGTAATACTCAACAGTGTCAGTACGGCTACGACATGACAAAACCACTGCTGAACTAAGAGAAAGATGTACTTCATCCCCATAACCACAGACCATCCTCCGTAGTGAAGAAGAGCAGCAGTGGAACTTTGTAATATGGTGACTACTAAATGCACTCACAATGAAGCCACGATAATTAATTATTAAACCAGAACAGAGGCCCTCTATACTTGGTCATTCAGAGTCTCATTTACTTTCATTTCTATACTCTCCAGCACAGCTGGATAGCTACTTATTTCTAAATCCTTCCCCGTGTTTAGTTGGTGAAAGCTCTCTTTGAAAATTCACCTATGGGAAATAAAACTCCCCTGTAATGCAAAGTTGGAGCGCTCTCACTATCTTCAAGCACTGGATTTTCAATCACACAACTAAAAATAAAGCAGTGATGCTGCACAGGCATTTCTGAAGCCAGAGATCCAGGAGCAAAGCTAATAATCTAAGGTCACCCAACACAGGAAGAGCTCAGACACTCACAGTCAAATGTGGATGAGACCCAATAACTGGGCACATAGAATACTGTCACCATGTGGTAACTGCTTGTTTTCCCTCCAGAATAAAACTCTGCACACAACCATTTTTACAGAGCCAGATTTTGATTGTGCATATTAGTATTGCCAACCATTTAGTAATATCAGGTTCTTAAGAAGCCAAGAGATTCTGAGAAATTGCAGGCATGGCTATCGAGGTCATCATAGTGTTTTCTGTGTGACTGGGTTCTTCCTGATGTATAGTTCTTAATGGATGAACTACAACAGCCAGGCTATATAAAGGCACAACTTTTTTCTTATTTATTTGTGTGTGTGCGCATGTGTGTGTGAGGGTCTTACACAGCCCAGCCCAATATAGTAGCCAAAGCTAACCTTGAATTCCTTGATGCCCCTGGTTCAGCCTCCCAAGTCTGGGATTACAGATGTATACAATCGCACCTTGCTCTCTTTTAGGTTCGTTTTGTTTTTAAACATTCTCCAATATTTAAAAAAGAATTATACTTTTAATATCCATATATATGAATAACACACACACACATACACCCTACCTAATTCCACCATTCAAAAGTTCCTTAGCAACTTAAAAATTTCTTAGTACTTAGCTACTAGGTTTCAAAAAACTCATCAGATCCTTCCACCCACCATCACATGTCCTCCAAAGGTGTCGTAATCGAAGAACTGGCATTGATTCTCAGCATAGCATGAGTCCTCCATTTCTCCTTGGATCACAATGTTCCGGGTGAGAATTCCTACCTCAGCTCTCATGTCTATCCCGTCTATGATCTCACCAACATGCAGGTACTGAGGGGTCTCTGGTGATGTGGATGGAGGAAGGATAATGTCAGAACAAAGAAAAGAAAATGAAAAACCATCCAGAAAAGCATTCTCCATCATTCGACAATCTCAAGGCATTATCTAACACTTCTGCATGTCAGACTCCCAGAAGCAGGGATCTTAAAGACTATATGTCAGTCCAACTGCCCACCCAAAGCCGGAACTCCTGCTGTTGCCCTCAGCCCCAGGCACTCGGAGAGCTTGCTCTGCGCTCTGTAGCTCAGTCCTTCCATAGTTAGCAGTGAAGGCATGGGACTGCCATAACACTTTCTCCCTAGTTCTTGCACTCATTCTGCAGCCACCCCACAGATGTCTGAAGAACCAAATGCCAAGGAATCTTACAAACAAACGCTCTTGCAGCCCTTGTTATGGCATATCACACTGTGCTTCTACTTCAAACTAAGCAATCAGCATCTGCACACTAGCCAATGGAGATTGCCCTCACACACACACACTCCCCCCCTTACTGTCTTTTAAATAGCTATCTTTCCTGGAAGTTTACAAGCAATTTCAAAGAGGTTTCTTTTCTCCTGCTGATGTTTTTCTATGAAACTCAGGAAGGAGTATGGGACTTTCCACAGAAAGTAATGATGGATGGTATCACCGTAACTTGGGAATTTCCTTTTTCTTCCCTGTATGCCTAGTATTATCAAAAGAAGAAAACTAAACAAAACATAGAGGGAAAAAAATGCCAACTCTAAGCTAAGAACTCTATTAACATTCTACTACTTCATTTTTTGTTTGTTTTTGTTTTATTTTGTTTTGTTTTGTTTTTTGAGACAGGGTTTGTCTGTATTGCTTTGGAGCCTGTCCTGGAACTCGCTCTGTAGACCAGGCTAGATTCGAACTCACAGAGATCCACCTGCCTCTGCCTCCTGTACTGGAATTAAAGCTGTGTGCCATCAACGCCCGGGTCTACTACTTCTTTTTTTTAAAGCACAAAAATTTCATACTTCAATGTTCTTTACTCAAAAACAAGCAAGTACTCCTTGAAGGATTGTCTGTAACTTTTGCTTTGTGGCATCACAGTATAATGGTAAGTATAGAAACAAGAAAGCAATGTGAAAGACAGAGTGTGCTAAAAACCCACAAGGGAAACGAGTACCAAAGGGGCTTTGGGCGGGACCCAGAGCAGAGATGGGAGTAGGAATGAGTACCTGGCAGATGCTAGCCATTCTTTCCACTCACAGCTCACAGTAAGACTCTCGCTCTGAACTGCTCTCTTCCAAAAACTGTATTACTCACAGTTACAGCAGGAGATAAAAGTCTAATCAAATTACCTTATTTGGGTCTATTTTAAATATGACTAAAGATCTCTTTTCTAGTCAAGCAAGCGGAAATTCAAAAAATACTTTCTTTCCTTAAGAAGGGCTAACATTAAACACTAGGCAGTAGTGGTGCATTCCTTTAATCCCAGCACTCAGGAGACAGAGGCAGGAGGTTCTCTGTGAATTGGAGGCCAGTTTAATCTACAAAGTGACAGTTCTAGTCTTCCACGATGGACAGGACTACACAGGAAACCCCTGTCTTAAAAAACCAAAACAATAACAGTAATAATAATAATAATAATAACAACAACAACAAAAAGACTAATATTTTAAAATTTTGTTAGTTGTTAGGTGAGTTTATTATTATCTGACAGTAAAAAAAAATAGTAAAAAACTAGAATGGACTTTAGAAAATGAGTTTGCCCATTGTCATCTTTTTCTTTTAATAAGGAAATGGAGACAAAGGAGCACTGATTAGCTGCTAGGTGTCACCATGGGGGGAACACTTCCTGTAAGGGTAGCATTCTGTCACCATCCTCTAGACTCCAGCGTTCAGTGCACTCGCCACTAAGGTCAGGGTCCATGCTGACATGGGAGTGGTCAGGAAAAAGGATTACAGGAATCAAAGGCCAAGAAAAGAGCGTGTTTCCAAAGGAGTCCAGTACCTTTAACTTTGACCTGAAAACGGCTGCACTCGGGGCACGGGAGAAGAGTGAACTCCTCTGCTTGGTACATGGAATAGTCAGTGCTGGCAACCACAATGCGGTCTCCGGCTTCCCAGCTGCTAACGTCATCCAACAGGTGAAGCTTTGCTCCATCTGCAATCTCCACCCGGAAACCTGAAAGAGAGATCCCTAAACAAAAAAACAAACAAAACAAAAAAGCATACAGGCATTAAGAGAAGTGTTTTCTTAAACAAATGAACAAATAAGTATGTGTCCCTGAGTTACAAATTAAAAACTGAAATAACTACAATTTGACCACTTTTTTTCCCCATAATGCTAGTCATTTGTCCCTAAATGATAAAAATAAGAAAAGATGGATTCTGGCCCCCAAAGGAAAAGAGTCCAAATACTACTAGCTATGTACAAATTGTTACATCAGTAAACTATTCTTTATTAGTCTGAAGATTCTCAGTGCTGACATCCTGTGCTTATTTCATCTCAGTACAAGAACTGTAATACCGCCATCCCCCAAAATATTCACATGGACCAGGAACACTTGAACAGAAGTGGTCAGACACAGAAGAGGTCTGGAATAAATGTCTGGTGGCTTTATTTGGTTCATGTCATCAGAAGTGACAGGACATTAGCACACAGACCATCTTTGTGCTAGGAATGAAAGTACACTACAAAACATGCCTCATTTCTGTGCTTTGTGCCTGCTTTAGTCATTTCTTTTAAAATTTATAAACAATAAAATCTATTTTTCCCAGTTCTAGAAGCTGTAAGGTCCAAGGTCAAGGCACCAAAGTCAGTAAAGGCTGACTTCCACATGGACGCCCCCTTCTCTTGGTTCCACATAGTGGAAGGACAAACATTTTCTGCATTCTTTGCCTAGAATGAGTTTCCACTCTTCTTCACCGCTACCCCATTTATAAAATGTTGGGAAGTTGCTGGGGAAGCAGCTGAGTAGAATGCCAGTCTGGCATATAAACTGTGCATGGATTTGGTCCCCAAGCACCTCAAACTGAAATGACAAGGAGTCTTTAAAAACTTCTGGAACATCCTTGCTGGAAGTAACCTCTGCTCTGGGCCTGGGCAAGCACTGGCATTATTTATTCCTTCCTCATCCTTGCAAGGGGCATCAGTGAAGGTAGCAGGGCAAAACCCCTTGTGTATTCACTACTCTTCCTCTTCTTCACAGTACAGGTCACTGATGTCCACCAAGTGGATAATTGTAGCGTTTGATACACTGACCTACGAGGACATGATTGTGACCTGCTTGCCTTAGCTCCTTTGGGGAACGACATAATGTAAATGATGGAAACGTCCTACTAACAGGTGGTATGGAACTTTGAATGAGAATGGCCCATGTGCTCGCATATCTGAATACTTGGATCCCAGCTGGAGGAACTATCAGAGAAGAAGTGGAGGAGTGGAGGGGGGTGTGTCACGGGTTTTGCGATTTCAAACGCCCATGCCATTACCAGTTGGCTCTCTCAGCCTCATGCTTGTCTCAAGATGTGAACTCTCACTATTGCTCCCACATGGCTGCCTGCTGCCACACCCCCACCGTGATGGTCATGGACTCTAACCCTCTGAAACCATAAGCCCCAAAGGAAATACTTTACTATATAAGTTGCTTTGGCCATGGCAGTTTATCATAACAATAAAAAAATGATTAAGATAGGTGGTATCTTCAAATACTGCCTTTCAAAGTCAAAGCTGGCGGAGAAGAACTGAAGTTCTTCTAACTTACACTTTAGTTTGTTGCATTCAGTGCAGTGTTGAAGTATTTACTATCCCTGCAATATCTGTGATTTTTAAAAAAAAATGTCATGAGCAAAAAGCTTCTCAGGGAAATGTGAACAGAATAAAAGACAGCTACTTTACTAAATGAATAAACGAGAAAACCCTCCCCAAAGACTCATGTTCAAAAAACGCTTCTCCGGCATCATCTTAACTAGCATCTTAACTTGCTAGTTAAGATGATGCTGACTCTAATGAACTGAAGAATACATCTACTACTTGAGTTGGGATTATAAAAAGACAGGAACAAGAACAATATGGATGGTCGCATAGTCTTAGTCAATTGCCCAGATAAAAATCTAACCAGGTCAAGTGATGAAGTCTGTCACTGGGGGCTAATCTGCCCTGCCTGTGTATTTTCTGCAAGGTACACATGTGTATGCATATATGCAAATACAAACAAACATTCCCAAGTAAACTTTGGGTATATTCTCAGGATGTTTCTTGGACTCACATTTACTAAGATAAATAATTCCACCAATTATTATAGATTTTTTTACAATATATCTTGTTTACAAATGAAAATGTTATAAAACAAAACAAAAAATGTTTATTTACAAACACATTTTCATTTCATATAACATATCCTTCCAAAAATAGAAACAGGAACTTAAGAACAAAGACCATCAGAAATCCCACCACAAATCATTACTCCAAATTTAAGGTTCCATTAAATAAAATCCTCCATAAAAAGTTTCACATTAAATTCCAATACTTTTTTTTCTAAATTTTGACTTTAAAGGCATTAGAATTTATTTCTCTTTTTTTAAAAAAAGTCAGAAAGGACTTGGGAACACCTTAGTGTTTGATAATTTCTCACTTTTTTCTAAGCAGAGGACAAAATCCTGCCTACAATAATCTACTCATTGAAGTCTAAAAGGAAGTGCGTTCAGTCTTGTGCTTCCTCTGGAGAATTTCCACCCTTCCAGAAAGCAGGGGTGACTGAGGAGGTCAGCCCATGGCAGATGGCATGAGTTCCACTTCCAGAAATGAGCAGCCAAGGTGACGTGGAAATTAAGGTCCCTACACAGGAAAAGCTGACTCAAACCCTGGTGTAGTTGCCTCCAGCCTGGAACTTTCCTGTAGACAGGACTGTTGAACACATACAGGCCCAAACTCGTGCTAGGGCTGGGGCTCAACACCTGTGCCTGAGACCACTATGGAGGCCTGAAGCAGGGCGTGGTCCAACTTCTCCCCCATCATTGATATTGCTTGTTCTCCAAAACCCACATTGCTCAGAAGCAATATGTGAAAAGTTCTTGTCTCATCTCAGAGATTCCATTTATTTGTTTATTTTTTTTAACATTTCATCTATGTTTTTTAAATGTATACGTGTTTCTATTACTTGTCTTAATTACTTTTCTGTTGCTGATGAAAGCAATGTAAAAAGGGGTTTGTTTCCCTCACAGTCTGAAAGAACACTACAACATGGTGGGGACCTCAAGGCAGCAGGAACTTGAAGCAGCTGTCACACTGTGTCCACCCACAGAAAGAAGAGAGGGACAAACCTGGGCAGGAAATGGTGCCACCCACCTCAATGAACCTCTCCCGCCCACGTGCCCAGGAGACAGGTGTCTGCAGAACTCATCAAGCTGACAACCAAGGTCAACTATCACACTACTTAATTAGACACTATGACTCAGGATCCAGAACACAGTCCAAGGAGGATTGCCAAAACTAAAATAGATCAGTAGCTAGTCCAGACTTCTTGAATTTACAAGACTTAAGTTTAGTAGGGAAAGCAACTCTAACTAGCTGTCAAATCTGCCAAGGTAGACTGATGTTTGAACACAGTAATGCCCCTCAGCCATCTGTCACAGTCCTTACCCATGTCTCACAGAGTTTAAACACCTTCGCCTACCTTCAATCCATTCACTATAGGCCGTCACGGAGAACCTCTGACCATCCAAGGTGTAGAATTCTCCCTGAGCCAGGGCCTTCCCACCTGTGCTGTGGTTTTCATAGTTTCTCACAGATTCGTTGCAGGAAGAACTTCCACCGTCAATGACACCGACTAAAGCCCAAGCTTGCCTAGCAGGAAAACAGCAAGCACATCTGGTTATTTGTCACAGAATGACCCAAGCCCTAGACACGGATATGGTGCGAGGCTGATTTTCAACATCTGTATTTCATTTCTCACATTTCCCATGAGGTTGCAGTTTCTAGGCTTTTGCTGAGGTACCTGACATCACAGCAGCAAATGCACCTGATTTTCAAAGACTTGTTTTTCCAGCTCTCTCAGGTGAGACAGTAATGACTATGGCATCAGTTAATCATGGACTTCCTTCCTGGACACACACATGATCATGTGTCATTCTAGACATAAATCCCCGACTGTCTCCTAAAAAGACTGCCTTCTGCTCTTTAGTGGTTGTTTTGTTTTTTGAGTCACTCACTATATGAGGTGGAAAGCCATTGAGGGAGACACTAAATGTTGTCCAAGCACCCCCCCCCCGACACACACACACACACACACACACACACACACACCTCTAATTTAGAGGTCAGTAATTATCACTCTTTTGACTGGGGTCCTACTCTTTGAAAACATGATCTAAGACATCCTGAGTATTAGCAGTTTTTAATGTCTCTGTATTTAGGCACAGTTGAGAATCAATGAGTTAGAAGAAGTTTCTAAACATCCCTGAAGCCATAGGATTGCTATCCTATAGATTTTCAGTTTCACAAACCATTCCCTGTAGAAAGCAACGTGTTTTTAAAATGCCATTGGACTTTCACAAATAACAAATATTTAATGGACTTGCCCCAGCTCGTGCCCCAAGTTAGTCAAAGAAAAAAATATAGTAACAAAAGCCAGGAAACTTGCCTTAAGCCTCCTAGTTCAAAACATGAAAAGAAAAATGTGAACTTCATACTTTGAGAAAAAAAAAAAATACCAAATGTAATCTATGCCAGACAGATGGCCAGATATTCAGAAGAAAGGTTCACTAAAGCAAGCCTATGGCCTTCTAAGTCCAGCAGCTGCCCCGGTGAGGATTAGGGGCTGAGAACCAGGCAGAGCCTTTTATACCTTCAACACAGCAGAAAGGCTCAAACAAAGAATATCGCAACTATTATCTCCCAGTAGTGAGGAGAGGAAGAATGTTAGAGGCTCCCTTTCCTGCCCAGAACTGCCTCAGCAACTATGAAACAATGTTCTGTTCTATTATCTCCAGATCCCACTTCCCCCTCCACTTGTGGGAAATTTCAATGCACTAGAACACGATTCAAAGGGGTGCCTGTTCATGTACACTGGAGACAACGTCAATATAATGGAAGGCTGGTAGACACCGTTCTAACTTCTCCATGAAATGAGTAGTGATATTTTAAAGGGAATTCAGAAGCAAAGCCAAGACAGTGACAGCCAATGGTGACACAGGATCAGAAGTAAGGATGACTCGGAAGAACGGAAGCTGTGACCGCTTACACCAGCGAACAAAGGAGGTACTCTGTGCTGTGGAATGTCATTTTAAGATGGGTTACATTCATTTATGTTGTGGATCATTTGTTTAATGATGAATGCAGAGATATGTTGCATTCTTATATGTTGCATTTGTTTAACTCTGTGAAGCTCTTGTTACTTTACCTGTCTAAAACACCTGATTGGTCTAATAAGGAGCTGAACAGCCAATAGCAAGGCAGGAGAGAGAGTTGGCAGGGCCGACAGGCAGAGACAATAAATGGGAGAAATCTGGGAAGAAGAGATTCAGGAGCAAGCAAAGGAGGACATCAGGGGCAGCCACCCAGTTACACAGCAAGCCATGGAGCAAAAAGTAAAGAAAAGAATATAGGATAAAGATAAGAGCTCAGAGGCAAAAGGTAGATGGGATAATTTAAGTTAAGAAAGGCTGGCTAAAAATAAGCCAAGGTAAGGCTGGGCATTTATAAATAAGAATAGATTTATTTGGGAGCTAGGTGTGCATGGTGCGGGCCCCCAAAAGAGCAAAAGAATGGAGTTAAACAAACAAACAAAAACTACAACTCTGTTTTGTATCTTCAATATTCTCCAAAAGGCCCACGTGTTGAAGGCTTGTTTCTAGCCTATGGGGCTACTAAAGAGTAGCTGAACCTCTAAAAGGTAATGGGGAGAGAAGAGTTGGGATGACTACTAATGGCTGTAGAGAAGTCAAGGGCACCAGCTGCTCTTCCAGAGTACCAGTCTTAATTCTAAAGGACTTGTACTATAGGAAGTGGCTTAGAACCTAGCTCCATGGGATTTGACACCCTCTTCAGGGCTCTAAGGACACACAGACACACACAGACAGACAGACAGACACACACACACACACACTTCTGGCACCCCAGGGTCCCTCTTCACACTCTGCATCCTAGGCACCATGGGCTTAGCAGCTTCACCCACCATCATAACTGTTGTAATGTTCTCTGCCTTGCCATACCTAAAGCCACAAGGCCAAGTGACCACTGACTGAAATCTCTCAAACTGTGAGCCAAGTTAACAGTCTTGAACATTTATTTTGTGAGCCACTGAAAGTTGACTAGCACAAGCATCTAAATTTGCCAAGAACATGTTTCTATTCTTTGGTCTATGCATTACAGGAACAGGTACACACACATATCAGTAGATAGGTAAAGGAACAGTTACAGAAGCACAAGCCGGAAAGCCATTTTGGTATCCACAGTAAACAAACTGTAGTATATTCATTCAATAGGAAATAAACAATAGTGGAAGGTGGGTTTAGTGGCACACGCCTTTAATCTAGAACTTGGAAGGCAGAGGAAGGTGGATCTCTATGAGTTTGAGGCCAGCCTGGCCTACATAATTCCAAGACAGCTGGAGCTACACAGTGAGACCCTATCTCAGAAAATGGATGGATGGATGGATGGATGGATGGATGGATGGATGGATGGATGGATGGATGGATGGTAGTGGAAAAAAAAGCCAGCCCTATATGTGGCAATATGAAGAGCCCTCATGCAAAAATAGCCAGATACAAACTATTTAGTCTACCACCATTTATCTGAAGCTCAAAGGGGGAAGGACCTAAACCTTAGTGTGTTCCCTAATTCAGGAGGAAGCTTATCTTTGGAGATGGAAGGAGTGACAGTCATAGCAATGGTGGAAGGAAGACCAAGGTCTGCTGGCAATGTTTTGTTTCTTGGCCTGAGTGATGACTACATAAGGGTCACCTTGTAATCTATCATTAAGCTTTGCATTCCTATTATAGCACTTCTCCATGTGTGTTAGCAGGGTAAAGCCTCTGAGGCTTTGCTCATGATGCTCTGCATCTAGACCTACCTCCATTCTTTGCTACCTATACAGCACACCCCTCACATTCCTGAGGCCCCTTGCCTCCCTCCGGAGTATGCCTGTTATTTCCCCCGGCCAGCTGTGGGCTGTTGGTTTTTCCTTCTTGTGTTTTGATATCTCATAAGAAACAATTCAGGATGATCACAGACCTCTTTCCTTCACTAACATTATCTTCAAGAATTTCCATAGTTAATATTGTGCCCAAAGGAAAAGCTAAGTGTGTCACATTTCAGTATGCAGTCTGGAGGCTGTCTCACTTCTGTCATTGCAGATATTTCCCAAAGTTCCTAAGAACATTCAGCAGAATCACAACTTCTGGGTCTTTGTTTTCCTTTCTCCTCTCTCTCTCTCTCTCTCTCTCCTCTCTCTCTCTCTCTCTCTCTCTCTCTCTCTCTCTCTCTCTAAGTTAAATGGTGAGCCAATTACTTCCTTCAGCCTCCAGACAATACAGTATTAGGAAATCAAGGGTGAAGAGGAAAGAATCTTCTAGAGAATTAGTGATTGGCTTAGCTCTGCAACTTTGGGCTGCCTCTCTTATGGCAGAATTGGACAGAACTCAGCCAATGAAGCAAGTGGAGTCAAAACAAAACAGCATGTAAAGGGTTCCAATCAAATTAATCTGGAATCAAAAGATTCCAGAAAAAAAAAAAAAAAAGAAAATGGAACCTAAGCATGCTACCCCTTAGGGCTTTTCTAACAGCCTGTCCACAGAACTGTGCCCTAACCTCTCAGCTGCTCAGCTGTCTCAATTAGCCTAGGCTTCGAGGTACCTTCAGTTTCATTATGCTCAGAAGTTAATGGTATGAGGAAGTCTCTTCAGTGGCACATTATCTTCACTCCACCCAGTGCTTTTCAGAAGCACAGCTCCACACTTTCCACTGCTGAGCAACAATTCACAAAGGGCTTCATAAGTCAAAGCCAAGACTGTTCTGTGTGCCACATCTAATAGTTAAATCCATGGTTCGAACAAGAGGCAATCTGATGCACCGATAGGAAAGGCTCTTTGGGGGTGGCCATGCAGCCAGCTAAATCAGCAGCAGCTGTCTGTGGTTCTCTGCCCACCTTCTCTGCTTTCACAGGATATAAACTTTACCACGGAGCTGGAAAGAGAGGAACAAGTTCTACCTACCTGTAGCCCAGCCCGTGGATCAGCTTGCTTCCCAACCGGTCCTGAATCATCTGAATTGTTCCCTGTAACAGACTCTTGACTGCTGAGTCTCCAACAGCAATAGCTACAATCCGACCGGGATCCTGAGCTCTCAAAAATTCCTGAAGTCTCCTGCTCTCATTGTGGTACTCGTGGGTATCAAACTTCTCATATTCCAAAACTTTGGCTGTGTCTTGGTCAATGACCCTCACATTAAGGCCCCGGGAAAAGTCCTTTTCAAAGGCATAGGAACCAAAGGGCAAGCCTGAGGAATGCAGAGTCCTTGCCAGCATGGTCCATGATGTCCTCTGTGCCCCATGTAACTCCAGTGTCCCGCCAGCCTCCCACACCAATAAACTTTTTGCCAAATGTTGGCATACTTTCACCTTCATCTGACTTGCCATACAAGGTAATTGTCGCTTTGGATCTATAGCGGCATTTTTCTGCTCCAATATGAAGCGCCCCACCATCCTGGATCAGGATGTAACGAGTCCTCAAGGTAATATTTCTGGATCCGTCTTTGTCATCCCCAAACACAAGCAGTCCTGCAAGGAACAACACTACTTGAACCTTTGGAACTGTGTTATAGCTAACACACGTGGGTCACTGGGGGTGGCCTATGTGGGTGATTGGCCCCCTGGATCCAATGCCAGCTGCTTCCTGGCTCTCCTGTAACACCTAATCCCAGCAATGAGAAAAAACTGGGTATTCCTTTGTCTTTTGTTTTTCTGTTTATGAATAAAATCTACCACAGATATTCTATATGCGGGACAGCAAATGACCCCCACATTACACAGCATCCATGGGGCTCCCAAAGACAGGGATTATTACCTACCTCCATTCTGAATGACTATAGAATTCACTGTAGCATCTGAGGTCAGGCGGAACATATCTCCCTCCTTGATAACAACCCGTTTTGCAGAATCTTGTCCAGGATCCCAGTTCCTAAGACGAGGGTTTTGATCTGGACAATTCTCTACAAAACATCACAACAAAGATAAAGAATCCAATCCAACAAAGTGCAAGAAAACCACATCACCAGCCAAGCCCAAGAATTACTGTCATTGAACATGGGTCTGCAAGGAAAGTGCAGTGTCACTGATCTTCTGCCACTGGAATGGAAGTCCCACCTGTTCCCAAATACAAGAATATTGAATTCTTTACTTCATAAATTTAAAAAAAAAAAAGTTAGCACATTAAGTCATCACTTAGTTCAGATAAATTCCACAAGATAAAATGAAGTTACCCTCACTACTTACTTTGGAAATAAACAACAGTAACAATGAATTTCTCATGGATCCACACTGTAAAGATGTTTTAGAAAGAAATTAATAGGCTGGCAATGTAGCTTATCATGCCTGAGGTCTTGGATTTGACTCCCATAATCTCAGCAAGACAGATAGGCAGACAGACCTCTGTGTGTGCGCACGCACACGCGCGTGTGTGTATGTGTGTGTGTGTGTGTGTGTGTGTGTGTGTATCTATGTGTCTCTGTCTGTCTGTCTGTCTCCCTCTCTCTCAATGCCCTGACTAATGGAAACAGACATCACAGACATTTCTAATATGTATTAGGTATTTCAAGCTCCTTCCTAAACACAGAGAATCAGAGAGTAGGTGGTAACAGCACCTCCTTCCCCACATGCACACTTTCCCAACAAAACTACAGAAGGCAAGTGGCCAAAACCATGACTTCTCATTTTCAGAGATGAGGAAATTGCAGAGTAGAGAAGCCAACACAAAGATTAGTTAGCAAGTTGAGTGATGTGGTAGTTCCTCCTGAAGAAATGAGGTCTGTTACTTGTAATCTTCCTTTACCAGAATTATAACTTGCCTCTTGAATAGTAGATAATAAAACAATGGCTGCTTGTATATGAAATACTTCTAGGGAAAAGAAAACTCGTAGCTTCATTTCTGATAAGTTAACAACTCAAGATTTGCTGGAGATCATTTTGTCCACTCTGTAGCAGATACTATTTTGTAAAGTATAGATGGGGGATGGCATCTACAAGTCTATAAACCAGCCTAGGAGAAAAACCATCATGTATGAAATAAATAAATGGTAAATAATGTGGTCCTTAATTTAGGGGCAAGTGTGCTCAGACAAAGGAAGAACAAGCTGGAGGTCCTGAGGCAGCTTCAAAGACTCAGACCCCAAAGGATGAATAGCACTTAAATAAGAGGAGTATGATGAGGAGACAAGAATACAAGGAATGTTGGGGCTGGGAAATGATGGAACAATAAACAGCGAGCATGGACCGCTCTGACAGAGTTCGGTTCCCAGCACCCACATCTGGTTCACAATTGCCTGAAACTACAGTTCCAAGGGATCCGATACCCTCTTCTGGCCTCTGTGATCAACCCACATATGTGGCCATTCACTCACACAGATGCACACACACATATACACAGAAGTAAAAATAATAAAATAAACCTATCTTTAGAAAGAATAGAATTATATTTACATATGATATAGATATCTCCCCCTGCCATCCTAGTCCATTTGTTACTCAACTCACCTGTATTTCAATTAAGCACCTGTGTTTAAATTAAGCAAAGGTAGGAATGAGTGACAAGTGCTTGAGGTCAACAAGGAGAAATACAAGTGAGGCTGAAGGCTCACATGTGAACGTAGAGACTACTGACAAAGGAGCATCCTAAATTTACATTTGAACCTGCACACCCTAGTAGCTTAAGTAGCCTAGGCTGTCACTCTGAAGTGAGAGCAACTAGAATTAAATTAGCCTCACTAACTAAGGCCTTGGCAATTACTTGATGGGATTATTTTTCTCATACCAGATTCATAATTACTATTTAACTCTTCATTATTAACCATTATACTAAAGGCACTCCTTGGAGCTGGCAGTGTAGCTCAATGGTAGAATGCTTGTTTAGCACAGACAAAGCTCAGAGTTCAATTCCCAGCCCTACAAAAAATAAAATGACTTTTCTTCAAGCTCCCTATCTCATAAAACATAGAGCTGGAATTCTCCAGAGTGTTAGATAAGAAGCAAACATCACATGTCACAAGCTACTGAGAAAGAATTCCAGTTTGTAGAGACCTGAAGCCCATTGTAAGAGTTATGTATGCAATTCCTCTTAACTGCTTGTAATCAGTTCCTAGAGAGCACACTCCATTAGACTATCACTCTAAAAATTCCTGAGTTGTTCCTTCCAGCAAAATATACTGAAATGAGAAAATGAATATGATGTGCAGAATCACAAAAAAATCAACTCAGCCAGCCCCATGTCCTGGGCTAGCCCACTTGTGAAGTAAGCACATTTGTAACAGCAAAAAAAAAAAACCACTGTGAGGCTGACCATAAATCACCTCAGCATTCTCAATCTTTCCAGCAAGCATCTTGCTTGTATTGCCAACACAGGGAACTAAAGAACCCTGACTCAAGAAGCCACATTTGCAGCCCAGGGCTTTGGATGGACTAAGAAAATACCAGGGAAAGCCACAGATTGCAGCTCTGATTTCCCATTAGTCTGGCTTCCCGCTCCTGGCGATTATTTGGAAAATGTGAATCAGAACTTGGTTATTGTGTTTGGAACTGGAAATAGAAAGTCAATACAACAAGCAAGGGAAATCAATGTTATAAATTCAAAGTGTGGCCAACTGGCTTAGTCAACAAAGATGTGGACAGGCTCATCTCTCTTACTCCCTGTTTATTCTTTTGGAAATATTGGTAACTACTTCCTCCAGGACCTTAAAATTGACAAAATCCGGGGCTGGAGAGATGGCTCAGTGGTTAAGAGCATTGATTGCTCTTCTAAAGGATCTAGGTTCAATTTCCAGCACCCACATGGCAGCTCACAACTGTTTGTAACTCCAGTTCCAAAGACTCTGAAACCTTCCCACAGATACCAATGCATATGAAAATAAATTTAAAAAAAAAAAAATTTGACAAAATCCCTAACGTATCCTGAAAATCAAAATAAAGTGATATTTGTAAGTTTTACAAAGAGCAAAGGGGGCTTCAACTGTTACACTATTATATCCAGTTAAGGAGACTTCTACTCAGACAAAAACCTGCAGTAGACTTTGTCCACAAGAAAAAAAAAAAAAAAAGACAAAGGGATACTCAACTCGGGTTGTAATGGTCTGGAGTCCTCTATGTCACAGCCATGGAACCTCTGAGTTTTAGACTGTTCTATGAAGCTAATGTTTCTTCAAAACCAATAAGAATACATTTATTAGCATTAAATAAATTCTCTCTCTCTCTGTATCTTGAGCATGTATGTGTGCTTGTGTGTGCTTTTGTGTGTGTGTGTTTGTGTGTGTGTGTGTGTGTGTGTGTGTGTGTGTGTGTGTGTGTGTGTGGAGTAGAAAACAAATGATGTGGAACAGAGATAGCAACCCATGGAGTGACTCCTCAGTTGGACGAGGCTGGCTCCATTCAGACTCAGGAATTCTGCTGGTCCCACCTTCCCAGTGCTGAGATTACAAGCACATGTGACCACATCTGGGTTTGTTTCATGTGTATTTGTTTGTGAATGTATGTCATGTGTATGTCCAGTGTTGAGCGTTGAGCCCCTAGAGCTCCACGTGGTTGTGACCCACTATCCCACCCTTTATAGGTTCTGGGAACTAAACTCAGCCCCTTAGCAACTGAATTATCTCCTCAGCGCTGATCACTACATTTCTGACCTGGCTTCTTGAAAAGCAAATATCATTAAAGCTCCCTACATGATATTCAGCTATGGACAGGATGGGTTGGACTGGACAAATGAATCAACTTAACACAAGTGGACAGAAGTTTCTTTTAAGGATACACTCCATAACTCAAAAGTATTTTTTAAATGTTTTACACTGTTTACCAAGGCTGTTTCAAATCACAAAACAATTCCTTTTCTGGTCACTTATTTGTTGTTTAAACGAAGAGCACTTTATCACTATGTGGATGACCAAATAAACTTTCTGCAATCCAGAACTCTCGGCTCCCACAAAGAAGAACCTGCACTCCCTGGGAATTACTAAAGACTCTGAAGAGCTTTTAAAGAGATGCTCCAAGAACAACTTGAGCCCTGAGACACAGTGCAAGGCCAAAAATGCTAAGAAAGCCAAACCTTCAAATTTATAATTTCCCACAGATTCCTCAAACAACTGCTCTCATTCATAAGATGTTACATCTCATCCTACCTGTGAATTAGGTAGTTAGAGCCAGCCTGAGCAACAAAAGGTTATTTTTGTTTTGTTTTGTTTTGTTTTGTTTTGTTTTGTTTTTTAGTATTCTATCTCCTCAACTTAGCTCTTTTTGTTTGTTTGTTTGGTTGGTTGGTTTGGTTTTCAAGACAGGGTTCTCTCTTGTGGCTCTGGCTGTCCCAGAACTCATTCAGTAGACCAGGCTGTCCTCAACTCACAGAGATCTGCCTGCCTCTGTCTCCAGAATGCTGGGATTAAAGGCATGCACAACCATGGCACGGAGCCTTAACTCTCCTTTTTAGGCTACGTTTGATGTGCGCCCACGCACATGGGTACATACCATCTGGAGCATATTTTGAGGATATTCCCAAAATGACTGCAAGCGCCACGAAAAACGAGAAGCTAGTTATAGCAAAGCAGATGAAGGTGTTCTTGTGTCTCTTTTGCTTGCGGTTCTCCCTCGGTGTCTGCTGCTCCTCCGGGGAGAAAGCAAAGGTTGCTGGGGCTTCTTGGCTGGTGGAGGTCAATTTGGCTGAAGCGTGGTTCTTTGGAGGAGGAGGAGGACGTAAGGGAACCACTTTCCCAGGAACGTAACCAGGTGAGCGATGGCCGTTTCCGTTTTGAGGTTGTAGGAAAGCAGGGGAGTGTCCCCTGGAACCAGCTGCATACATGATACCTTGTCACTATGAAAAGGAAAAGAAGGTTTTAAATGCATACACTGTAGCGGCTCTAAAATTCTGTTTGGAGACAGGGTCCTGTAGACCAGAGTAGGCTAGAACTTAACATGTAACCCGGGCTAGCCTCAAACAATTCTACAAGTAGGCACCATTATCCCACTTTGTTCATGAAAAAGCTGAGCCCTAGAAAGAGATCCACACCAGCCCAGGACCCTGACTCTAAAAACCGGCTCTTTACAGAAACTAACAGGCCTCAAAAGTAGCATCCTAATCTCTGGAATCTCTCATGAATAAATGCAATCAACCAATGATTCGTGATTCTTTTTTAGCTGAGAAAAATTGGAAACACACAAAGGCCCTCCTCTTTATGTTCACTATAGTTAGCACCAAGAAGAACAAGTTGTGAATGAAACTGTTCATTTGGTAGGGAGAGAGGGAAGAGAAAGAATACAGAAGGGAAGGAACAGGAAGGGAGAGCCAGCTCCACCGCATAATGTCTTGCTACACTAACTGTTGATAACTATGACACCCAACCTCTTCCATTGTTTCCCTAACAACCAGGGCATCCTAAGTCACCTGATTTCATGCAATACCCTCACAATAAATTCCCCATGTCTGCTACCAAAAAAAGAACAAGAATTTAGTGGTGCAGGGAGCCTCCAAATTACAAACCCATTAAACATAAAATGGCCCACTAATAAGTATTTCCAGGACCCAAATGGCATGGAAATTAATGGGGAAATCTAATCAGGAATTGATCATGAGTGTACATGAGGCATACAAACCCATTAAACATAAAATGGCCCACTAATAAGTATTTCCAGGACCCAAATGGCACGGAAATTAATGGGGAAATCTAATCAGGAATTGATCATGAGTGTACATGAGGCAAAGACCATTCTCAGAGTCAGTGTGTCTGTCAAAATGACCAGGTCCACGGGGCTCGATGTGTGAATAAAAGCCATTGTTTAGATGAAGAAACTTACACTTCAGACAAAGAAAAGCACAGCCATCCAAGGTGCTTGTGAGGAAACTGCCGTATATGACCCAAGCAGCAGACCCAAACAATGAACACAGCAAGCAGAGTGTGACCAAAAGAAAAAAAAAAAAAAAAAAAAGCCATCTATTAACAAGGGATACAGGATGTTCCTGAATGCCAGGTTCACTGGAGGGCAACACAACTGTTATGATCTGCTGTAAAATATCAGTAGAATCTAGGCCCCTGGAGCTTTAATCCTTCTGCCTAATTGTCTCAGGGTGAGAAGGGCTGGTGTTATTTATCAAGCTGAAGAGCCCTTTCGGGAGATAATGTGTCACACCAAATAATGTAGCCACCAAAAGAAAAAATAAAATAATAAAATAATAATAATAAATAAATAAAAAATAAAATAAGAAGCAGTGAGAGGCTCCAGGGAGTCACCAATCAACTAGAAATAACAGAGCATGTCCTCAATGTCACAGAATGGCAACTTAATGTGAAAACTCAGAAGGCATCTGCCATAAATGAATCCTTCTGAATCCATTAGCCCACTGGCTGACAACTAAAAATGAGCCACTACTTTTGTCCTAAAAAGTAAAATAGTACTTCCATATTTTAGAATAAACAATGTGGTTAAAAAAAATCTTATTTTCAATTCATAAAAACCATTAAAATTGTAAAACAGAAACATGTTTACATGTTTCCTTCAGGTCTCATTTCACACTGATGGGTTTACTCTAGACATGGTACTATGAATACATTACTTTAAAAAATATCGATTGCCACTTAGAGATCTAAATTATTTATGAAAAACAATGTCTCACGAAATCAAGAAGCAGCGGTTCTGACACCGTCAGAGAAACACAAAATGAGGGTCAGACAAAAGCTTTGCAGCAGCATCCTCAAGAAATCTAGCTCCCAAACTCAGTTTTAAATCGCTTGTTTGGAAGATAAGGTAAAATTCACCCACAAAATACTGCCAAAATGTGTTCAGCCTCCCAAACTCTCAACAGCTGTTTAACCCTAAAAATCATGGAGAGAAAGGGCATTGAAGTTTCCTCTAGTGTCCCAGTCTCAGTGTGAGCATCAGGCATAATCTGGATTTTACTGGAGCCTCATGTTTTTATTTTATGTAATTTTTTTTTGTTTTGCTTTGCTTGTATGTATATCTGTGTGAGGGTGTCAGATATTGGAGTTACAGTTGTGAGCTGCCATGTGGGTGGTAGGAATTGAACCTGGGTCCTCTGGAAGAACAGTCAGTGCTCTTAACCACTGAACCATCTCTCCAGCCCCCACCAGTCACATTTTACAGGTCCTTTTTGTAGTGAAAATCAGATTATACAGAAGGGGCTCATTCACATTTTACTATACTTTGCTTTGTTTGTTTGCTTGGTTGGTTGGTTGGTTTCTGGAGACAGGGTGTCTGTGTAATAGCCCTGGCTGGCCTCGAACTCAGAGATCTGCCTGCCTCTATGTCCTGAGTGCTGGCATTAAGGAGTGTATGCTACTATGGTATGGCGCAGCCCCTGAAGCAAACAAGCCACCCACAATGGGAATACCCAAATCTTTCATGTAGAGATCAGAAAAACATCCCACAGTTTTTAAAGCATAATTTTCTAGCATTTATGATTAATTCCTTTGGAAGAATTTGTGGTTTAAAACCAGCAATTACTTATTGAGTAGTTAAGTGAAAACACCAAGTGAGACAAATGCATATGGAAGTAAATTAATTGAAGCATAAGGCTGAAAGGAGACTTTAAACAGTACAGGAAGAGCAAACGCGTACCTAGAGATTTGAGATGGCCTCTTAGACAAGACAGTGCAGTGTTTTAAAACCATCAGTTGTTTAATCCCTCCCCTTCAAAAATACTGTTCTTAAAGCCATGCCCCTTCTTATAGCTTTAAAAACAATTTTGCCCTTAAACATGATGGTAATTAAAAATAAGTGCTTTCTGTGGTAACTGGCTGTACCAATACCACATAAACTAATATGTGGCTCTTTATCAGCTGTATGTGTTCCTGCAGCTTTGCCACTATTTGAGGCATATGCATCTCAAGAAAAATAATTAAAGTAACAGGGAGGTTTTAGGGTTATTTTGGTGGGTGGATGAGAAGGGCCTGAGAATTGAAACAAAATACTACACATCCCATACTTCTTTGAGTGCTAGGAGAGAGGGGTGTGTGCGCATACATGTGCATGTGTGCTTGTGTGTGGTGTGTGTTCCACGTACAATAAGGCATATATTTAATAAATATCTACATATACACACATATTGGAAGGAAAAGAGAGATGGGTAAAAATCTGTCTGATTTTGTGTTGCATTTAGTCCCAGAAAATCTGTTTAACTACAGATATCTATTTTCTCTCTTCCCTTCTCTCCTATTGATCCCCACTCTTCTCCCCACTGCCCAGGAATTTTCCATTTAACACTTCAATATTCTTGAGGCTCTGAGAAACTTAACTAATCTGTGTCACTGACTGCAACTGGGAGAAATTAAGAACATTATTTTGAGAGAAAAAAGAGTCAGTTCTTGTTTAACTATTACAAAATACAATTCTAGCCTGCAGTCTGCTGACTGATAGGTTGATTCAACATCTGCAAGCAGGAATTCTACAAACTAGCTGGCTAAACGTTACCCCTTTCCACAATGTGCTATAATGGATTCAATCACACAGTATGAAATGTGGTAGACACAAGGAAAATATGGAAAAACTTCCTTCCACTTCTTGCTGACAGGAAGAAGTGATGAGATGGATCAAGGGGACATCCTCTGTATGCAGATACAGCAGATGCACACCAAGATGCTTATTACATTGATGGGGGACACCTGTTCTCATTCTGCATCATCATCAATCCCCTATGTCACCCAGCCCTCTACCCACTGCCCTTCAGCAGACATGCACACACCCAATCATATTGAACACTCAATAAGAATCCAAAAGCCAGGCATAGTGGCACACACCTTTAATCCCAGCACTCACTTGGGAAGCAGACGAAGGCGGATCTCTGTGAGTTCAAAATCAGCCTGGTCTATGGCATGAGATCCAGGACAGCCAAGGCTACACCTTGTCTCATGGGAAAAAAAAATCCAGTCCTCATGCCTCATTTACACTCTTTCATGTTCCTCCGTGTGTGTGTGTGTGTGTGTGTGTGTGTGTGTGTGTGTGTGTGTGTGTGTGTGTGTGTGTTGGGATTAAGCATGTACCACCACTACCTGGCTCCTCCTATAATTTTAAAGAAAATAGTTTTTTTGTTTTTGTTTTTGGTATGAGTGCTCTGTCTGTATATAGATGGTTGTGAGCCACCATGCAGTTGCTAGGAACTGAACTCAGAACCTCTGGAAGAGCAGCCAGTGCTCTTAAATGCTGAGCCACCTCTCCAGCCCCAAGAGAATCTATTTTTAAATGGAAACCTTAGGCTTATAGAAACAGCCAAGATATCAGCATAATCTAATCAAAGATTTCCTAAGCAAAGTAGTGAGTTTTGAAACAACAATCAACTGAATGGCCACCAATCCTTGCTTCTAAGAATGTCTGTGCAACTTGTTAAAATTTGGGTAGGCAATCTTTCTTTTTACTAAGATCTTAGAAAATCTCTACAATGTAATCAGTGTTGAGTCCAAATAGTAAAAACATACAACAAAAAGTAAAATATTCCAGAAGAGGTATACTCAAATTATAAAAGCAAATACTACATTTTACTAAAGTCATCTGAACTTCTGCCCAGTTAAGCTGTTGGCTCCCAGCTGCTTTGAATTTTCAATTAAGATACTATAGTCCCAACTTCCTGTCTTAGAATCTGAGACATGACAGGAAATAACATCATAGTGACTTTCAAGTTTGCAGTTTGGTTAATTTAAGGGATAATGTTAGATGTCTTACTCAACCTTTATTTACATAGATTGTGTCTGCTGCTACACAATGAGCTCAGGCTTGAATACACAAAGCTGCTCAATATAGAGCGGTGGTAGCGCATGCCTTTAATCCCAGTGCTAGGAGGCAGAGGCAGGTGGAGCTGTGAGTTCAAAGCCAGCCTGGTCTACAGTAGAGTTCCAAGACAGCAAGAGCTACACAGAGAAACCGGAGGTAGGAGGGGGGAGGAATAAACAGCACCCAGGAATTTTTTAGGATCTTTAATTTTTCAAACTTCCAACATAAAAATTGTGTATTTGAACACATAGATTTTTGTGGAACACAGAGAGGTTGGAAAGGGGTAAGTATAAAAATAACCACTATGAGGAATTCTGCACGATCCTGTCAATACATATGATGGCCACTTGGAAGAAAACAACAGGTTGAAAAAGCTGTGTGCGCTTTCCTCTGAGATCTCAGACTTGAATAAACACAGCCCCAGAGAACTGCAGGCCCCACAGTCCATATGCACTGCTGCTACAGGGCACCCCCTCCACCAGGACACTGCATCTCTTAATCCCTGCCATTTCCATCCAGTCTCAACACCAGGGTATGTCACAATCCCTGCAACTGTCTGGCTTTGAAATCTTAGCAGACTTTATTGCAACTAGTTTACTTACAGTGATCCTGTTTCACTGTCATGAAGCGCTGTGATCCCAGTCAAGGGTCCCAGGTGCGAGAGAAACAGATGTGCCCTATTACAAATGGCCCCGTGGAATGAAAGGATAAGGGATTCAGAAAGTAATTATTGTATACTTCCCTGTCTGCCTTCTCCACTTGATCAGTGTAGATGCATAGGATGAATAGGACCAAAATTAAGTACTAAGTATTATCCACTGTATCTTCCTCACAAAGAAACACTCCTCGAAAATATACTAAGTCTACTTATAGAAAATGCAGGGAAATTATAAAGAACCTACTAAACACACAACCCTAAAAAGACTAACTGCACTTAAAAAAGAAAAATTGCTGCCACTAATCATTTACATTGGAATAACAAAACAACACAGTATTTACATTTAAAAACCAGTAAGTGTTTCTAGTGAAATTAACCAGTTAGGTACAGTTTCACTGAGTATGTCCTCAGCAAGCTGCATTGTAATCATCTGGGCAGATATAGATCCCTCATGGAAAAGACAATTAGGGGCTGGAGAGGTGGTTAGAGAATATGTTGTTCCTGGAGAAGACATGGGTTCAATTCTTTAGTACCCACATGGTGGCTCACAACCATCTATAACTCCAGTTCCAGGGACATGATGCCTCCTTATGACCTCCCTGGGCACCAGGCATGCATATGGTGCACAGATAATACATGTGCACAAAACATTCATAACACAAAATAAATTTTTAAAAAAAAATTTTAATGATATTTCCAAATACCTGAGACCAAAAGTCAACCAAGTGAATATTTTCTAACTGTAAAGTGCTCTCTTTAAGCAACAGCAAGAGAGCTGGTCCCTGCACTCTAGAGAGATGGCCCCCACCCCTCACTGCAGGCCAGGGTGAACCCATGCTGAAGGCATGCACATAGGAGAGCTGACTCCACCCCCTCACCTGAGGTGGGTGGCCTGATGGCCCCAGGGGCTTCCCTACTATGCAGGCCCACTGCCAGCCCTTGAGTTGGCCCATCTACCCCATCTAGGACCTACTGGAGCTAGTGAAGGGACTGATCCTATGGAACGATACCCCTCCAAGACTCAGGGCGGCCACAGGCTATCCCAGAGGAGTTCCAGTGAGGACCCAGTGAGGGTGGAGTACCAGAAACCAGAGGCCTTGAACCAGACCAGTGGCTCACTGCAATAGACATTTGCCAGTAAAACTGATGGGGCAAAAAGGTGCACTGATAGCCATGACACCTCCATCACCACCAGGATGAAGGAAGGGATGTCAGAGAATCAGGAAAGAAGAAGCAAAGAGGTTTTTGTTGTTGGGGTTTTTTTGTTTTGGATTTTTTTGTTTTGTTTGCTTGCTTGATTACTTTGATTTGTTTCCTTATTGGGGGGGAGCTGTGGCAAGGTTGAGGGAAAGATATGAGGGGACTGGGACGTGGACAGGTTGGGATGCAAGATGTAAAACTACCAAAGAGTCAATAAGAAGTTTGTCGTCGTTGTTTTTAAAGTGTCCTTTAAGCATTTTAATAATTCTTATGTCCCTACCCTTCAAGCCATATGAGGAAGATGTCAGACAATAAACATCCTGAACAGCCCTGCCCTTTCAACTCTGCTAATGGAAGTCCATAAGAAGCAATGGGTGACAACCCTAAGTCCTCAACAGCTGAAGCAAGCCCAAGGCTGAGGTACACCTTCACCCAGTGTTAGGAAAAATACTGCCTATCTACAGAGTGGAGGGTTGAGGCAGCAATAAATACAGCTAATTCCACTTGCCCAAGCAGAAATAGAAGCAAAAGGGAGCTGAGCACACGGCCTCCAGGCGTACTGCAGAGCTGTGGATTATGAATGGCATTCTTCTAGACTAAGATCCTCAGGAGGACCAAGCACCAGCCCAAGCTGGATTCACTCACTCGGGCTCAGTGTCACATAACCAAACTGAAATAGAAGGCAAAAAGATGTCAAGACAAAAAGTTGCCCTGAATAAAGGACCCTTGCAGTCTACCTGAGCCCTGCTGCTTGGCACAGAAAACCGGAACCTGCCTTAGGCAGATGTTAGCCAGAGCAACTTTTACTGACTCTGTTTCCTTGTTCCTACCTTACAAAGCTGGCCTTTCTGCAGAGTGGGACCTGCTCCCACTCACAAATCCAAAGAAAAGCCCAGGCAGATCCACAGCTATATGTTGTGTGGTTCCTCCTTCCGACAGATCACAGATCGAAAAGGTTCCTCATGCTGAAGAATCAGACAAAGGCAGAAGAGTCCTTTGCATCTGGTCCTCTGCTGTTTCTTTTAATCCCATTACTCTTCTTCAGATTCCTTCCCTCTCCCCCCCCCATTCATTCTCTTAAAAAGTGACCCCCCCTTCCAAGGCTCTCTAGGCCAGTCCCCCCCCACTTCACCCTTGTTCCCCATTGGCTAGAAAGACACAGAGGCTTCCAACCTGCTGACAGAGACAGATGGCTGTGCAGTGGCCCACAATAGAGGCCCCCAAGCGAACTAACGTCATCCCCTTGCAGCTGACCTTCCAAAGAATAACCCAAAGCTGGAGTCTGACCTGAAGGAGGCCGATTTAATTAACACAACAAAGGGCTGAGCTGCCAGAACCTGCATTGGCTGGCTGCATCCTCTACAGACTGACAACCCTTTAAAATGTTGCTCCAGAAGAAAGTGCAGGGTGGGAAGTTTGTGGGTAGAATTAAGGTAGGGGACAAGCTTTACTAATAAGGACAAATACACCAAGAGCTCATGATCTAATAACACACTAACATTAAAACGCTATGGCTTACAGAATAAACACTATGTTATGGCCTGTTTTTCAAACGAAGGACAATTATCAAAGATGCCCAAACTGAAATGATCCAGGCTACTCAATCATGGGACCAGGACCCAAGTATACCACCACCCCTTCCCCCTAAAATGAAATGTTCTAATCAGAGAACACAAGAACAAATTCCAGTTTGTTTATGTATGGTTTTTGAGACAGGGTTTCTCTATGTCCTGGCTGTCCTGGAACTCACTATGTAGATCCGGTGACCTGAAACACAGAGATCCATCTGCCTCTCCACTGAGACTAAAGGTGTGCTCCACCATCTCTTGACACAAGAGTTCTGCCTCACAATGGACATGGTGGTTACAACATACACATTTTATACACACACATTCATGTAGCATGCACATAGCTGGCCCACCAATCAAGAAGCTCTAAGTCTGCTAAGCCAAGGGTGGTGGGGAGACAATGGGAATCAACATGTAACAGAGTACATGTGGGACAAAGAAACTAGCTTGTTGGATCTGAATTTATGCGATCTCATTCAGTTTCCATGAATACAACACACTTTATGTTTCCTAACAGCCCATCACCTGGGACCACAGCTGCAAATTCTCCTTCTTTGTGAGTGTACTAACAGCCATATCTGAGCTCTGACACTGACTGGCAGTGCACCAGCAACAACAACCAAGATGGTTGAGGAAACGGAAGTCTCTCCTAGTCTTTGGATCCTGAAGGCATGATGGCAATTGCAGGTAAGTTCTAAGCCAGGCTACAAGGCATACTCCATGTTTTTCCCCAGAGAATGTGAAACATCAGCCAAGCAAAGCAGCCATATTACATCTTGTAAGCAATTGCCCTGATGTTCAGCAAGACTGCAGGCCTGGTACTCAGGAGTTACTCCTTCCAAGAGCAAGATGATGGCTGGAGTTTGTACAGCTAAACAAGGGTGGGCTGAAAACCTGAGAAGCATGACCAGGTCAAGTGTCTCAGACTCAATAACAAAGGCAACAAGAACAAAAAAGACTAAAAGGTTCCAGGTCAAGATAAAACAATGTGGGCATCTAGAAAAAGCTAGCTACTGGCTGATCCTGGTGAAAATAGCTGTAGGTCAGGCCATGTCTACATTTGACCTTGTGAGCTAGACCTTTGAATATATCTGATTTCCTTTCACAGGGCTAGCTCCTCACCACAAACAGCAATTATTTATATTTGATTATGCCATACAGTGGCTGGGGAGTGGTTATCAATGCAGTCTCAGTGAGCAATGAAAGCCACACACTTAATTTCATGAGTATAATCTTTCTCGAGCTTCTTAGTCAGTCAACAAAGTTGATTTTATAGTAGTGGCCTTTTCAAAGAAAAGACACCATGATGATCTTTCTCATTTCTTATGAAATGAGATGTAGGCATATTTTCTGCTACTAACTAAACTTGCCAAACTAGTCATTCTTTGGAAGAGTATTGGAAGCAATAGCCAAAACTACTATAATGCTGAAGGCTTCCCAGTGTCTCAAATGAAAGCCAATGACTAAGTAAAAGCTTCCAAATCAATAACTGGTTCGCTCAAGAGACTTGGCATCCAGATCTGAACAAGACGCTGCTCAGCAGTTAAGAACAGTGTCTGCTTGCTCTTAGAAGACCAGGGTTCAATTCCCAACACCTACATGGCAGCTCACACCTGTTTGTAACTCTAGTTTCAGGGGACCCAACACCCATGGCAAAACACCAATGCACATTAAAAAAAAAAAAAAAAAGACAAAAAACTATTTCATCAAACTCAGAATCGATAAGGATAATTTCTCAGTGGCTCAATATGAATTGCCTTAAACTACTAATTCTTTCCAGCAACCATGCCCCAATATTCTACACAATGCTAAAACTATCTTAATACACTAAAGCTAAGACCATCTCCTCAGCAACTTGTGTAGCATAAAATTCTCATCCATGTGACAGGTGCAAGGAGGCAGTCTCAGAGTTCAAAGTTTAAGGCCAGCCTAACTACTTGGTCAATACCTCAAACAAACAGAAACAACAGCATAGGTTCTTAATAAATACAATTTTCCTTTTGCCTACTGTCCAAATTAAGAAGGCACCCTGGTGCACCTCATGTGAAAAGTCATCATTTCACACCTGTAAAGAGAATGTCTTGTTACAAAATCTGTCGACAGGGGAAATCCACTAATAGTTTCAAAACAAATGTGTCCCATAGATCAAAAGACTCATTTGTAAGGAGACAATAATTACAGTTTCCTGATCTGTTTCACTTTTTTTTAAGAGACAGTTTACAGTAAAGCAATGGTGGCCCATGCCTTTAATCCCAGCACTTAGGAGGCAGAGGCAGGTCAATCTTTGTGAGTCTGAGGCCGGCGTGGTCTACAGAGTGAGTTCCAGGACAGCCAGAACTACACAGAGAAACCCTGTCTCAAAAAACTAAAAAAAAAAAAAAAAAAAAAAGACATTTTACTAAACACCCTACACTTCTATCTGGTGCCATGTGCCCTGCCTAATCTAAATATGCAATAAGGTATTTGCTGAACACAGGTCTTAACAACCAACATTAAAGATTTCTCAAAATGAGCAAAGAGAAAAGAAAATAAGAACACACACACAATAACCTTAGCATGCTATTTACCCTGATTCACAAAGTGTCTGAATGTTTCCAGGAACTTGCTTCTTAGGGAAAAAAAAAAAGTGAACTTCTACAATATTGCAAATTTGCATCCTGTTTACAAAAAATGCAAGTAAGCTAACATTTTTACAGAGTTCCTTATTTGACAGAAATTTATCACAACTACCACCCTGCTACATGCGGCATATCTTGGATAAATAAATATGGGAGATGAAAAGACATGGGTCTACCCTTTAAACTTAGGTACAATGGCTTTCTAAGCCCAAATGAAAACTATTTGAACACTTAAATAACTAACTGCCAACAAAAGCAAAATGGAATAAAAAGAATAAATGGGGAGGTGGGGAAAGTCACCGTCTGGAAATACAGAACAAAGTGGGTCTTGTCCCTGCTCAGTCATCAATTTACTACATGACCTCACTAATTAGTGACCCCTCGGGTCTCCACTCCCTTGCTTTATCATTATTTTTAGGATGTCCTGGAACCACGGGCCAGGATTCGGCATGTACAGCAGTGTCCAATACCCTGGCTCACATTCACATTACCCAAAAGAACCACATTTAACTTTATAACTTTAAATATCTGAGTTTGGATTTCCATCCAAAGCAATTTCTAAAACATCAGCTAACCTTGTGTCCATTTCAAGTAGAGAACTAAAGCAAGTACCACTTATAGTTTTAAGTTGCACCCTGACAACAGCTGCCATTAGGAGAGCATTTAACTGTTGAAAATTATACTCTTTACAAATGGAGAAAATAAAATGATTTTTCATAGTCTCAGATATGCAGCTGCCCTACCTCACCCCTTTCCTATGTTAACCTTGCTGGGACAGCCAGTAGAAGGGAGCTGGCTTGGGAGACAGACTCAGACAAGGCCCTCGAGTGATGCCCTGGACCAGACAGCCCCTCCCTCTCACAAGCCTAGCCAGTAAAAGCTTTTCTGTGAGTGAAAGGAGGTACATCACGAACTAGCAACCAGGCGGCAGTCCCCAGCACCTGCTTCCATTCTGGAAAGACCCAATAATGGAAACCTATGGCTGAGGCCAGTTTGATTAAGCTATAATTTATATTTACTTATAGCTTCCTTAAAACTACAGTATCAAGTACCTTTGGATTGGCAGTGTTGATTCTGTAATTTGCATGTCAATTGTAAACTTAATTGGCTGCAGTATATGCAGTCAACAAGCAGTTTAAAATTTATCTCATAGATGAAGAAATTTAGTGGCAAACTGTTAACAACTGCCAAAACCTTCTTCTGAAGCTGAGCCTGACTTCCCACCTTCAGTTTTGCTTGGGTGTAGTGGCAGGCCAGTAACCTGAACAGCCATGATGGCTGTAAAAGAGGCAGCCTGTCTTAAAAAATAAAACAGGAAAAAAAAAAAAAGTGGCCTTTCTTATGCTGATTTTCTGTCTCTCATTGTTTGTCTGATTTAACAAACAGTTTCAGAAACCATTCTACTGCCCAACCTTCAGCAGGCAACTTCCTTTGTCCTCCTGAAGCACAGGTACAGTGGGTCTCCATTCACACACTGGTAAGATCTTAATGTTCTTGGTTTGCTTGGGTCCCCAGCTACACTCATTTCCTCAGCTGCAGCCTTACTCATCTTTGTTAGTGGAAAACACCAGGGCTCTCCTGCCCTCTGGCTTCCCCATCTGCAGCCAGCCACTCCTTCCACTTCCCTCTCCCACTAATAGAAAGTGCCACAGAGCATGCTGAGAGCCCTTCCAAGCTGTCTGTGCATGATGACTGATTCAGTTATAGGATCCAAAGCAGATGGACAGATGAGTACATTACTAATAAGTATTTCAGCATACTTTATAAAGTATAGACATTTACAAATGTGGGTCTTAAACTATAAATTTAATAGTGATTTTGGTTTTCACTTTCTGAAATGTGGCACACAACTATTAGGTATGATCTTTTCGGTTTCTAATGGCCCACAAGCCCAATTTACTTTGCCATTTTCTTGGTAGCTGTGAGGACAGGCGTGGCTAGTCTCCTAGAGCATAACTGGGATGTTGCCACATTCCACTTTCATTCGATTCTAATGCTTCAGGAAATCCACTAGTTACAGGCTAGATAGGAAAGAGAGACCTTCCTCAACAATTAGCCATAGAACAGCTATTGCACAGAACGTCATGGGAGTCCAACAAAGAATGTATACCCTAATGTCTTGTATACACCCAAACGCACACAGATATACATACTCACCACAATTCTCAGCTTACTCTCATCCACAGGTGGCCCGAGAACAGGTGATTGATCAGAGTTCACTTCTAACCTTAACTTTCTGTCCTGTAAGGCAAACAGTATGAGGCAGACTGAGTTTAAAGTCAGAAGACAAATTTCCAGTCCCAACCCACAACTTCCTTTGAATCTAGACTTAACTAGGTGAGTTATTTCAAAGACAGGAGAAACACCATCGCAAGCTGGCCTCTATTTCCAAGGGAACAGCATTCTGGGTAAGCATTCTGCTTTCCCCAGAAATGGCAAATTCAAAGAACTCTTCCATAGATATTGGGGGACACACCAAAGTAGGACTCCCAGACCACTGCTGAGGTTCAAGCTTCCTTAATCTTTAGGGGTCTCTCTAATTTGGGTTTAGCAGCCATTTCCAACAGATGTATCTGGTTGCAGTGGGAATTCAGCTCGGATGGAACTTCTCTCCAGCCTCCTCTCCCTTTAAACTCTTTTTCCTGGCTAGAGCTCTCAAGACATCTGCACACCTTCAACTTGTGCGACTGTGCAGCATCCCACTCACACAGGGAGTCCAAGCAGTGAGTGGAGTCGAATAGAAGTTCCTATAATACTAGACACTCTATCTTTAAATGCTGATGAAAGGGAAACATATATCAAAGTCTGTTTTCCTAACCTTAATCGGAGGACTTAAGTGAGGTGTTTCCGCTCCAGAGAGAGGCGGGTGACAAACATCAACCCTCAGCAGAGGATATGCAGGCAAGTCAGGACCTTGGTTCTATTGCTGGAGGATAGTAAGTAGCATTAAGTGCAGCCCCTCGGGGCACTCACAGTGAGAACCCCATTCTTTGGCAAGTCATTCGGGGTAAGGGGGGAACTTGGGACTGTGGTCCTGTGCTAAAACTGGTCCCCAGCTTTAAAGATGCCCAGATTCTGAAGCTTCGCCTTACCACTAGGATCAGGGTCACTGTAATTCAGGGGGAACAGGAGACAAAGATCCCCCCACAAACTCTACACAAGCGCGCTCGCGGGCGCCTAGAGCTCCACAATGCACATTCCACCAATCTGCCACTACAGTCCGCATCCCCCACGCAGCCTTTCCAGAAAGTTTAGGGCTGTTCACGCCAACTTTAAGAGGTCCATTGTTACCCTCTCCGGAACGCAATGTGGACGGAAAAAAAAAAAAAAGGATCAAGCCCCGATTCCCAAGGACCCCTTTTCATGGAAGAAGGTTGAGTCTCGGGACGCACAGAGAACCCCGGAGGAAGCGCCGGCAAAGGCGGACGCTGGGACCCATTGGATGTTGTGCTTCTCCACAAAAAAACGCCAGCGCAGGGACTGCCAGGCCTTCCAGGACGCCAAGGTGCGCGAGTCGGGTCCGCGCCCTCCGGGTCCCGGAGACCGCCAAGGAGGCGGGGCTGGGGACCCGAGACCGCCCGAGCCTTACCTTCCCCTCCCCCTCCTGGCGTCGGTCTACTCAGGTGTCTACGCGGTGGCCCGAGGAGCGGGAGAGGGCTCCCGGAGTCCCTGCGCGCGGATCGCCCCTCCATGTCCAGGAACCCGGGACCCGCCGCCTCTTTGAAGCCAGCGGCGGCGACAGCCCAACCTCCGCCGGAGGAGAAACAGTGGCGACCGGGGAGTAACGCTCCTCCCTCCGCGGCCACCTCCTCAGCCAGCCCGGCTTGGCGTTCTTGGATCTTTCCCTCCCGGAGAAGAGGAGGGGAATCGCCGTCAGGCGGCGCGAGCCCGTGCGGCTCTGAGACAATAGCGACAGGGCGCGTTCCCGAGCCGCGCTGGTCCCGGGTCGGCGAGCGCCGCAGCTCGCTAGGGTCCCCCTCGGCCGCCACCGGCCACACAAGCGCCGGCTCCGCTGGGCCGAGAGTGCCGCGGATTGGGCAGGCGGCCGGGAGCTAGGGAGGCTGGCGCAGAGGCGGGGCCTACGGCGGGTGGGCGGGGTTTGTTGTCCGAGGGGCGGAGGCTCCTCCCACCTCGAGCATCACTCGAAGGTTCAGCGCCTCCCGCTGACTCCAGCGGGGAACGGCTCACACTGGCACTGCCAAGACCAGGGCTCCAAGCCGCGCCCTGGACTTGACTACAGACGACTACCTGGGCGTTCGCGGGAACCGGCTGGGCTGAACCTGAGTCTGAGCTCCTCAGTAACCTTAGCTGAGCCTAAATCTGTTCCCCGTGGTCTCCTGCTGACCAGAGCCTGCGACCCTATCACCTGCGAAGCGACCACGCTACTGGGCATCCATCACCTCCAGGGCTAAGCCGGACCCTCTACCTTCATACCCCTAGCTGAATCTAATACTGCTGCCCTGTCCCTTCTTGACAGAGCTGGTGTGAGCCTACAGTCTCCATCACTCGAAACTGAGCCTGCATTTTCTCTGGTCTGACTAAGCTGCTGAACCCCCATAGCCACCACCACCCATCCCCAGGGTTAATTTCAGTTCTCCTCGGTCATCACCCAATAGCTGAGTTAGACATCATCATTGATCGCTCCCCTAATGAAGTTGCCTCGGCACCACATTATCCACCAATAATTTCCCGCAAGCTCCCACACACACCCCAAACTTTCTGAGCCTCAGGTCACGGCGTCTCGACTGCCCCCACACAGCCAGCAAGGGATCTGTGTTCCCAGCTCTCCCCGCTGAGGCAGCGTGCTCTTCCCTTTAGACTGTTGAGTTGGGAGACTGAAGCAGCCCCAGCATCTCGCTCAAGGGACCAGAATAAATATACCTAGGTCTGGCCACGCCTTCTATCCACGATATTCTAGAGTGGCTGAAACTGCAGCAGGCGGAACGAAAACTCTGAAAACCACTCCTCAGCCCATCCTACACCCAAAATACACTGGAGGGATGGATGGCTTAAGTAACCCTGCCACCAGCTGGTCCCCTCGCAGAAGTTACTCTTGCAGAGGAAAAGCCTTGCCTACAGCAAAGGGCGCAACCTGGCTTAATCTCTTAGACCCACGAGGTCTGGAGCTAATGACAGCTGCAAGACTGCCAAATTGGGACAGTCATCATCTGCTATTTAATTCAGAGTTAGAAGTGTTTCCCCTAGGGAACTGTCTCAACGAATACTGTACAGATGGGGGTGTCCATTTTTCAGTCTTGCTTTTTGCTTTCACCACCCTTCCAGTAAAAATTCAACCATGTAATCATGACACACCAGCAGGCAGGAAGGGGAACCCCCTATTTCCAAGGTTTGGTTCAGGACTTTGTAAAAGAACTGAATCAGTGTTTCCAGACTGGGGCAGATAAGAATCTCCCTAAGATCCTGAAAAATTTGGATTCCCCCAACAAAGCTCTATGCACTGAGTCAGAGGTGTCTGCAAAATGCAGAATTTGGAACCACTCTAGAATGCATCCACTAACTAAAATCCTTGGAAAGATGCACCCAAGGGCCGCTCCACCTACTTCTGAGATGTCACAGAACCCTTCTTACCTATCTGCCATCTCCAGCCCCACTCCCTTTTTGGGAGAGAAAAAGGATGACTTAAAAGTAACAGCGAAGTTTGTTTTCTGTGACAAACTGTGAGGAAGAAGGACAATTTCAGTGGCTTCAAAGTGAGATGTTTAGATCTTGAGACCCCCCAGGGAGTGGGGAGTTCTGAGTTATGACTCAGCAGTTAAAATTTACATCTCTTCCAGAGGCCCCAGGTTCCTAGCAACCTACAGGCCAGCTCACAACGGTCTCTAACTCCAGTTCCAAGGAATCTGATACATCTTCTGGCCTCAACGGTATTGGTACACAGACGCACATGCAGGCCAAATGCCATAAAATAAAAATAATTCTTAAAGGGAGAGAGGGAGGGAGGAAGGGGGATCTGGGATCGATATGTAAAATAAAAATAGACAAGTAAATAATTCTTTAAAAAGTGGAGTGGCAGGCCTCTCTCTCTCTCTCTCTCTCTCTCTCTCTCTCTCACACACACACACACACACACACACAAGGCCCTATATATCAAGATTCTAATCCTCTTACTTTCTTGACGTGAAAATGGCATCTTTGCAGATGTGATTAGATTAAGAGTCTTGAATGAGATTTTCGGAGTTGCCAAGGTGAGCCCTAACTGTAATCACACTCACGAGAGGAAGGCAGAGAAATTTAAAATGCAATGGTGTGGAAGGTGTGGAACCAGGGAGGCAGTGACAGAAGGGACACACCCAGGAATCAGGGAGGAAAGCAGCCACCACAAGCAGGAAGGGTCCAGGAAGAGTTCTCCTTAGAAGCTGATGTAGTCACTAGTGTACTAGCTGTGATGTAGTCACTAGTGTACTATGAAACTGAGTTCAAATGTCAGACTTCTAGAAATACAGGATCAATTCATTGCTCTGATTTATCAATTAACAAATAGATAATATGGTTCTGAGCTACACTGCATCCTGACTTGCACCAAAGTTGTTCAAAAGTGCCTCTCTTCTGGATCTCTATTGAGCACCAGGCACTTTGCTTGGAGTTCAAATATGTTATATAAATCCTCCCAAAAGTCATTAAGCCAATTTTGGAGATGTAACGCTGAACCTGAAATGTTTAAATAGCTTGCCCAAGAGTGCATTAGAATTAAGTGGTCCAATTACTCTGTTGCTAAAAATAGTCATCACGAAATTCATATAAACTGTTTTACTAGATGTTTTTATGTAAAGAGCTCTTCCACTGTTGCATTCATTGCCAAACCAGGGGCAGGGACGCTGAGAGTCAGGAAGACTAACTGTCTTCTGCTCAGTTTTCCTATGAAACTAAAACTGAACTTCAAAACTAAAATCTGTTAAGCGGAGTAATTGGATGTTTTTTTCATAGACTACTTTTGAAAATTTTATAAACTTTATTTTAGATGTTCATCTGGAACAGGAGCAATCCAAAAGAAACAGGTAAGAAAGGAGGAACAAGGAGATAGAGTGGTGAAAGCTTAGAGACTCCGCATGCGTGAAATTGACAGTGGCTCCCAGGGAGCCAGGCTCTGAGCAGAGTGGCAGGGTGTCCTTTAGGCCTGTCCACCAGGTGGCACTTGAAGTGGAAGGGCCCGGAAGCAGTTGAGAGAAGAGAAGCTAGCTGTGTGGCAGTGTGCTCTCAATGCCCACCACCAGCCACCAACCCAAGGGAGGTTTTCAACTAGCATGGCCCAGCAGAATGACTGGGTTTAAATGATAAGTTGGATACTCTCTGGAGTGGCTACTAGGCGTGGTCCATCCTTGGAATAGCACCCACTTACATGGTATTTGTTGTCCTTACCACTATTGTCAAAGCAACAAGGAGAAGGGGGTGCTCAGAGGATCCCCCCACTCCCACTCTGTATGACTATGTCTTCACCGTCTCCAAGCAAAAAAACTCCTTGTCTGAGGGTTAAGATCCTTTAGTCAGATGACCTGGGTTAGAATTCAGGACCACAGCCCAATACTATAACTCTGATCAAGATGCCCAAGGTCTCTCCTCTTTGGGTTGCACATTTGCATTTTAAAAGAGCTATTCATAAACTCCCATCAGTTTCTGCTACCGGTTCTCTGATCATCTCTTCTTTAGCTCCCCATGATTAGGCCAAACTGGAATTTTAAATCAGATTCCCTTTACAGTGGTTTAAAGGGGGCACAGGAAACTGGCTGCTCTTGGAACCCAGGCCATTCCTGAAGGCCATGAATAAATAAACCCACTAGCTCCTGTTACCTGCCAGGTGGATGAAAATGGATGTGCCCTTGGGAAGGTGAGGGACCTCATGCTGAGACAGGGAGAAGATTAGAGTCCCTGTGTTCAGCATGCCTGTCACCTCCACCTTCTTATGACAGAGCATCCCTTGACTCTCATCCTCTCTTCCTCTGGCAGTTTTCCTCCAGCCTGCTAGAACTTAGTACCTTCACAGTTTCACCCTGAGAAGGTCATATGGCCATTTTAGAGTTGTGTAGACCAGGTCATACTTGTTCCTGTTAGCACCAGTGAGCGCATGGGTGTGGAAATGATTTCATGAGGAAGGTGTTGATAGGCCATTTCCCATCCACACCTTAATTAAGTTTTAGAAGCCATGCAATAACATTACAGAATGTTAGTGTGACCTTTCTCCACCCAGCCCAGCTGTGTGTCTACAGACCATTTTTTTCTTTATTTCCCTGTGTCCAGCCAACTACATTCTCACACTTATTGATCCTAATGGAGGCTGCATGCTTGCTGTTGAGCTTGCTGGCCATTTGCCTTAACTTATGATGTAAGTAATCCTGGTGCAACCAAGAGCTTCTACTCTGGGGAAAAAGTAACCTCATATAACATATAAAAAAAAGTCACACAAAATATTTTGTTGTGGTGGTGACCGTGTGTGTATGTGCATGCTGTATGAACTGTATCAGAGTGTGTGCACACATGCACATATGAAATCAAAGTGGATATTGAGTGTCTTTCTCTATCACTCTTTCTCCTTATGTTTTTTTACACAAGATCTTTTACTGGACTTGGGGCTCACTGATTAGCTAGACTAGCTGTACAGCAAGCGGCTGGGATCCCCATGTTTCTGCCTCCTAGCACTGCTGTTACAGCCATTCAACAACACCAGGCCATGTACTAGAGTGCTTGGGATCTGAAGTCAGGTTCCCATAATGTGCAGCAAACGCTTGACCATACCATGAACCATCTCTCCAGCCCCCTATAAATCTTTTTATTTTTAAAGATTTATTTATTTATCGTGTGTATTCAGTAATCTGCTGGCGTGCATGCCTGCACACCAGAAGAGGGCACCAGATCTCATTATAGATGGTTGAGAGCCACCATGTGGTTGCTAGGAATCGAACTCAGGGCCTTTGGAAGTGCAGTTAGTGCTCGTAACCTCTGAGCCATCTCTCCAGCCCCACTATAAATATTTTTAAGTGATATATTTTCTTGATTTTTTCTTTTTTCTAGCATTTTCTTTCATAACTTACAGCCACAATTACATATGTGGTGCTCTTTGCTCCTGGCACCTGACCTAAGAATATGAGAGCATCTCTTGCTGCTGCTGCTCCTCATTTGACAGTTGAGGACTGCCCTTGCAAATGGTTATTCGTTGTTTCAAGTAACTCAATTTGAGTGAAGTTGCTCCTGTAGCTTTATTAAGATTTTCTAGCATTTTTGCCTAAGATACATGTTCCTTTATTGTATGTATCTTGTGACATCTGTAAAGAGAACAAAACAAAAGAACGGTGGCATCACTTCAGTATGCTCATATGTGCAGTATACTGAGAGATTTCTAATAAGATAATGAATTTTTGTAAGAATAGAGAGTACATGTTCACACACACACACACACACACACACACACACACACACACAGCACAGCATGTGTGGCCCACAAAGCTCTTGTGCTAGAAGCTAGCTGTCAAGGTGGTGATGGGGGAGGTGATGGACCCTTTAAAAGCTGAAGCCAAGTGGAGGATCTAGATTAGGCTGGGGAATTACTGTACTTCTCTCCTATCCAGACTCTGGGGTTAGCTCCTCAAGGGAATAGGTTATTATAAATTTTAGAAAGGGGGACTTGAGCCTCTGATTCCGGAGCTTCCTGACTTGCCATGTGGTCTCCAGAAAGAGCTGTGGTGCCTCCTCCCCCAAGCCCTTCCTCAGCTTTCAAAACTGTGACCTCCCTTCTTTATAAATTGACCAGGTGCTTTGTCATAGCAAACAGAAATGGAGACATCCAGCACATAAATTTCAATTTGGAATAATACCAATGTCCTGAATCACGTGTTATTCCCTGGATTTTATTCCTTCCTTCCAGGCACTCAGAGAAGTATAAATCCACTCTGCCTTGTAATGTTAGAAATCCTGTGTTCTCTTCAAACAGGCACATTAGAAGGAAACGTGCAATTTCCAGTAATGTGTGGCTATTAAAATAACCCCAAAATGCATTATTCAAAAGCTCATGCTTCCCAGAGTTATTACTGAAAACCAGTTTAAATGTGAAAGTCATAATAGATTCCCTCAGCATCCCCAGAACCTTTGGGTGGGAAAAGAGTTCTCTAGGATTGTAAGTTCACCTTGACTTGAAAAATCATAGTTAATGAATTTTTAAAGTTAGCATTCAATTAAATTTTAAATTACTTTTTTAAATTGCAAATTTTAAATTATTTTTCTACATTTCACTCTGAGAAAATGAGCATGAAACTATTTTGAAAGACGTGAAGGTCACTGGCCTACTATGTGTAATGGGCCCTTACCCAAGATCCATGTGTATCAAACCTTCAAGTGTATGCTTTCAATATTCAATATTCTTATGTGTCAATTATGCCTCAATAAATCTAGATACAAATCACTTAAATAATATTGACAGACTAACAAGACTTTTAAATGTCCCATGTTTCTAAAAAAGAAGAAAAGAGAGGAGGGGAGGGGGGATGCCATTACGTGACAAAGTGGAAAATCTTATTTTATATTCCATTTGCATATAAAGATTTGCTAAATGCAGCCAGGCATGGTGGCACATGCCTTTAATTCATGCACTCAGGAGGCAGAGGCAGGAAGATCTCTGAGTTCAAAGCCAGCTTGGTCTACAGGGTGACTTTCAGGACAGCCAGTGCTAGAGAGAAACTCTGTCTCTAAAAAAATAAAAAAAAAGAAAAGAAAAAAAAAAAAAACCTACATAGTTAATCGAAGGCGTTGTGGGCAAATAAAATGTGTAAGTTGAGGAAAAGTTTCTAAGCCTTTCTGTTGTTGCATCACTACATCTCTTATGGGTGAGCTACATTCTGTTCATTCTACATCATTTGCTGCTGTTTCCCCCTGTGCTAAACACTGAAGGATTCCGGAAGGTAGATGGAACCACAAAGTCCCCCCCATTTTATAGGGTTTGTGATAAGTTAGCTTTTGTCTACTTGACACAAGGAAGTTACCTGGGAAGTAACTGCCTCAATCAGATTAATCTGCTGACCTGTCTAGAGGGCATTTTCATGGTTAATGATTGATGTGGGAGGGTCAGTCCAAGCTTGGCCAGGCGGTCTTGAATTACACAGGAGATCAAGCTGAGCAGGCTATGGAGAGCAAGCCAGTAAGCAGAGCTGGGCTATGGTCTCTGATTCAGTTCCTGCTTCCAGGTTTCTGCCTTGAGCTCCTGCCTGGCTTCCCTATAACCTGTAAGGCATATTAAAACCATCCCCTCTCCCCCAACTTGCTTCTGGTCAGTGCTTTATCAAGTACCGAGAAGTATGGCGGGTTCTTCCTCATGTGAGCTCATAGCTCAATGGGAGAGCTCTTTCTGAGTATGCACAAGGCCCTGGATTTAAGCCCTAGCATTTGGGGGCTGGGGGAAGGCAGGGGTGTGCACTGTTATCGGTTATTTTTCTGTTGCTGTGATAGAACTCCATAACCAAGTTTGTTTGGCTTACTGTTTCAAAGGATTGGAGTCAATAATGGCAATGGAACGTGCCAGCAGGCAGGCAGTATGTATGTCTGATAGAGCAGGAAGCTGAGGCCTACATCCTTTACCACAATCATGAATCAGAGAACAAACTCAAAGTGCCACAAGGCTTTTAACCTCAAAGCCCATCCCTAGGGGCATACCTCCTCCAGCAAGCCTGTACCACCTAAACAAACATAAACAAACAGTGCTATCAGCTTGGGATCAAGTGAACAAATAACTCTCATTAAAATAACTACAATGGCACAGACTGTGACAAACTCTAAAGTAAACAGAAGTCATGATTATTGAGTAAGAAGGAAACTATATTTGTAAGAAATGATCCAGGGTCAAAGAACACGACAAGGCAAACCAGTTTGTCAGCAAGGCGAAAAAGCTGTCCTGCTGTAGAAGGGTGCATAGCTGTTCTAAATCTACCAAGCAGTGACATCCAACCCAACTAGGTCTCCCATAAGGTTTTTATTCCTAAATCATCGGGTGCTGTACCCCATTCTGAGTGGTCAGAGCTTTAGGCTCACATTCTTGCACTATTGGCTAATACAGAGCAGCATGGTTTCTAGGGAGAAATGAAACTTGAGCATGTATTTTGATTCCAAGAAATGCAGACCTTGGAAGATTTGAATTCCTGCCAAGTAACTTCTTCCGAAGTTTTTTTTTTTTTCTTTCTTCTTCTTCTTCTTCTTCTGGAGTTTTGTTATGTAAGAAATTGGATGCATTTCTTACATTTCCCAAATATTGATGGCCCTGGCATCCACATCTTTCCCATTGACTCTGGGCTGGACATATAGCTTTCTCTGGGTCACACATACATTCTATAAGGAGAGCATTTACAGCAGAGAGACAGGTCTCTTGATGGGGGAAGGAACAGTTGTGATAATAGGGACAGGAAATGCTTCTCCTAAAATGTCAAGGTTAAACTGAGATCTAGAGGAAGTAATTATCATTCAAGAGAATGTTGACAAGAAAGATAAAATGTGTTGGTGAAAAGGGATTAACTGAGGTCTGAGAGTCTGGGGAGCCAGGCTTGAAAGTCTGTGCACCTGGGAAAGGCCAGCTATAAACTGCTTTGCTGAACTTCTGTTTGAGTTGCCTTCTACCCAGATCCCACACTACACCAAGGAAGTCATAAGTATCGGTTACTTTTATGCACAGTGTTTCACTCTATGGAAATATGGAGAAATAGGCTGCTTGGTTGAAAATTAGCAATAGCTGCATGCATGCCAGGCAGGGTTCTGTGTCACTGGCAGCTGATAGCTACCACACGAACATTCTGCTAGAATGGGGATAGACCACAGCATCTTCACTCAGCCACTGGACTGAGAGGCCATGTGGGAAAAGAAGACCACATGTGTCAGAGAGAAAGATCCAGCAACCTCAATATTCCAGTTGAACCTAGTCCTGCCTGTCCTATTGAATAAATTCAGCCATTAATGTAACCATGCAGGAACATTGTAGCTAGATCCAAGAAAACAAAGGATAAACCTAACCCATGAGTGTTCATTTCCTTTCTCTTTAGAACCAGTCTCACTCTTAGCCTAGGATAACCTCCAACTCTCTGTCCTCTAGCCTCCAGCTTCCCAAATGCTGAGATTACATACTGCCAGCTCCACCCCCCAAATCAATCAGTACCTCTTAAATATGGTGATCTTTTCTCCCACAGGGTATCTGGCAACTTCTGAGGCAGTTTTAATTTTTGCATTCAAAGGTTTGGGGTAAAGTGCTACTGGTGATTAATGGGAATAGGCCAGGAAAGATCCTAATATCCCCACTCACAGAAAGAGGCAAAGACTCCCCCAAACTCTCAATAATATCTATTATGTTAAGAAACTCTGACCTAAACAAAGCTGTTTCCTATAATGTTTGAAAGGTCATTGCCGCCCAGTCCCTCACAGGGAGTCAGGCCAATGTATTTTACCAAGGGCATTGAATAAAAATCCTATGTTCCTGTTCCTTCACCACACAAAAAGAAATATATTAGTAGAGTATACATAGTATTCCTATATTTCAGTAGAAAACAACTGATACCATGATCATACAATCTAGCTCTTTAGAAATGAGGCTGGATACATTTTCCCATGTGGGAGTCAGTTATTTTCTTTCTTTCTTTTTTTTTTTTTTTTAAATTTTATTTTTATGCAGTGCTAAGGATTAAACCCAGGCAAGCACAGTCACTTGAAGTCTCCAATCCTTTGTGTTGATTTGTTAAAGCTTTAACGCGGGTTTTTTGTGTCCCTTTGTTTATTACTTTAAACAAAACTATGTTCTAACTGTTTAGCAAATGGACTTAAAGTGGTCAATACTAGAAACCAAACTGTACCAAGGAAAGTACACATAAGTGAAAAAATATGTTTGCATACTGTAACTTGAACCAGTGAAAGAAACCAACAAATGCTGTGTTGGAGAAATAAAATACTAATATTTGCTGCCAAAAACTGTACAGTGAGGTACAAGAGCAGGCATATGTGAGCAGGGACAGATTGACTACGTGCCTCAAGGAACAAGTCACCTATGTGGCCAGGCAGCTGAGGATATGAGAAACTGGACTTCAAAATGCACAAAGCTGCTAAAGGAGTTGTGAGACTTGGCAAGTCATACTCAAGTTTAGTCTCTTGGCTACCCTTTACTTTCTGACCCTTGTGACTCTTCTTTCTCTTTCAGCCACCATCCCATGGCTCAGATTCAGTCTTAGCTCTGTGGGGACTAGCTGTGTGACTCTATAGGAGCTGCTTAAGCTCCCCATATCTCCACTTTAATCACCTGGAAAATGAGAATAATGCTATTTAGCCCACATGGCAGTGAGGTGGCAATCAACTTGAAAACAGGGGTAAGGCACTTAAGTTAGCTAATATATCTGAATTTTTAATCTTCTGTTGAGGATCCATCCTCATTTCACAGCTAGACTGAAACTCAGAGATAGTAAGACTCGTTTTCCTCATCAACTTTAGGTTACTCTGCAATATTAAAGAAATAGTTATCTTTACAAGGTGTGGTGGTTTAAATGAAAATGCCCCCATACCTCCATAGGGAGTGGCAGTATTAAGAGGTATGGCCTTTGAAAGACACTTAGAAAGTGCTCAACATCCTTAGCCATCAGGAAATGCAAACCAAAACAACTCTGGATACTCCTGTCAGAATGGCTAAATCAAAACACCAATGACAGTTTATACTGGAGAGGATGTGGAGAAAGAGAACACTCCTCCACTGCTGGTGGGAGTGCAAACTTGTACACCGCTGTGGAAATCAGTATGATGGTTCCTCAGGAAAATGGGAATCAGTCTACCACAAGATCCAGCAATTCTACTCTTTGGCATAAATCCAAGAATACATTCATACAACAAGGACATCTGTTCAACTACGTTCATAGCAGCATTGCCTGTAATAGCCAGAACCTGAATGCAACCTAGGTGCCCCTCAACTGAAGAATGGGTAAAGAAAATGTGGTAGATTTACACACTGGAGTACTACTCAGTGGGGTGTTGGGGGGGAACCAATGGAATCTTGAAATTCACAGGCAAATGAATGGAACTGGAAGAAACGATCCTGAATGAGGTAACCCAGTCACAAAAGACAAACATGGTATGTACTCACTCATATATGGATTTTAGACATAGAGCAAAGATTACCAGCCTACAATCCACATCACCAGAGAAGCTAGGAAACAAGAAGAATCTAAGAGAGACATACATGGTCCCAAGAAAAGGGGAAAAGGGCGAGATCTCCTGAGCAAATTGGGAGCATGGGGAGGGAGAGAGGAGAAGAGAGAAGGGAGAAGAAGAAGGGAGAGGAGGACATGGGGGAGCAGAAAGATTGAGTTGGGGGCAGAATAGGGGAGAGCAAGAAAAGAGATACCACAATAGAGAGAGCCATTATAGGTTTAAAGAGAAATCTGGGAAATGTCCAGAGATCTACAAGGATGACCCCAACTAACAATCTAAGCAATAGGGAAGAGGCTACCTTAAATGTACTTCCTAATAATGAGATTAATGACTACTTATATGCCATCCTAGAACCTTCATCCAGTAGCTGATGGAAACAGACACCCACAGCTAAACACTGAGCCGAACTCCTGGAATCCAGTTGCAGATAGAGAAAGGAGTGATGAGCAAAGGGGTTAAGACCAGGCTGGAGAAACCCACAGAAACACCTGACCTGAACAAGGGAGCTCATTCACCCCAGACTGATAGCTAGGAAACCAGCATAGGACTACCCAGATCCTAAACGTAGGTGTTAGTTAGGAGGACTAGGCAGTCTATGGGGCCTTTAGTGTTTTATCCCTAGTGTCCAAATGGACTTTGGAGACCATTCCACATAGAGGATACTCTCAGCCTAGACACATGGGGAGGGCTTAGGCCCTACTCCAAATGCTATGACAGACTTTGAAGATCCCCCATGGAAGGCCTCACCTTCCTTGGGAAGCAAAGGGATGAGATGGGGGGAGCAGAGGAGGGGAGGGAGACAAAACTGGGATTGACATGAACAACAAGCTTGATTCTAATTTAAAAAAAAAAAAGAAAAAAAGAGGCATGGCCCTGTTAGAGGACTTATACCACAGGCAGTAGGCTTAAAGCTTCAGATGATTAAGTCAAACCCAGTGTCCTCTTCTTCCTGCTGCCTCGTAATCCAGATATAGAACTCTCAATATGTCTCCAGAACCATGTCTGCTTGCATGCCATCATGCTTCCCACCATGGTGATATGGGTTGAACCTCTGAACTGTAAGCCAACCCCAATTAAATGTTTTCCTTTATAACAGTTGTTTTAGCCATGGTGCATCTTCACAGCAGCAAAAATCTAAGACACCAGGAAACCCAGGAAAACAAAAGTCTTCATCACACAGGCAGTTGGCAAGGATCTTCAAGGACTTGGACGCATTGTGAGACCAGAAATTCACCTTTATCTCTGCAGCTGATCACAGAAGTGATGCCAACAAGGAGATCTACTAAACCTCCTTCAGGTCTCATCTCTGATTGTGTGTCTGTTGAACGAATGGATGAAGCCTAAGAAATCAAGTTCAAATCCCGACTCATCCATTAACTCATTCTTTCGCCTCAGACAAATTTATCAATTCCTTCATGCTCAGTTTCATAAATCAATAAAATAAAATCAAATAATTTCCCAGGGAAGACACACTATTTAAAAGATACATTATCTGCCAAGGTACCCAGCATAGTCCTGGCACTACACTGTACTAAGCTCCCCCCCCCCCCCCAGATCACACAACGCAAAAGCCCAGGTGACAGCTGGAGTTGAACAAAGATAAATATCTAGCTTCAAGACCTAAGAGTCTTCATCTCTGGTGGTGATTTTTGCTTGCTCTTGTTGCATTGGTCTTCACGTTGCCACTTAGCCATAAATCAAAAGCTGCAAATAAATAGTAGCATATATGCTGTCACAATGAGCCAGGCACTCTGTGTGTGTGTGTGTGTGTGTGTGTGTGTGTGTGTGTGTAGAAGTGTGTGTCAGTAAAGTGGATTCTGTTGCTCCACACCCCATCCTTAGAGTAGGTATTAGTGGAAGAACTAAGACAGAAAAGCGAGTTTATCTCCAGAAAGTATTCAATTGGTAAGCACCAACAATATGAACCGAGAGTCTTGCCTGTTAACCACTTCCACCTGCACCAAGAGAAAAAAAAAAAAAAACAAACTGCAAATGATCTCAGTGTAAGGGCAATTTGTCATGAGAAAATGCGGCACATCATTCACTTGATTTCCCTTCCAGGAAGCACAGAGATCCCAGTTGGCTATGGACAGCTCGAGAGTTAAGCGACCAAAGTACAAAATAGTAAGCTGGACATGGTCTTATGCCAAGAGAAATCCTGCTGGTTGGAGTGAGACCTTTCCCCTAGACCTCACTGCTCAGACAAAGTCATGGTTGGGACCATTGGGGTCACTGCGCGACATGAGGCCCCAATGTACATCCATTCACACAGGAAGTGACACAATCATTGACCTAGTTCCTTTCATTGCAGGGATCTGATACACGAGGAGGAGGAAGACAGAGGTGGAGAGCTGATACTTGTGCCAATAGGTTTTGCCTTCTTGGGGCCTGTTCTGTCCCCAACCATGTGGGGCAAACAGTTCAGACTGTATACAGCCGAGGAGGATGAACCTCCATTGCGTATCTTGACATCTTGATTAAAAGTCTCTCCCACCCCCATTTAATATCTACAAATCATTTTTAAAGTTTTAGCCCGGGTTCTATTTTAGCTAGATTTTAAAGACCAAATGGGAAGAAAGGGTGATATGGTCTCAACAGGACTCTGCTTTTGCTTTTAGAATATTTAGATGTAATGTTGTGCCAGGCTTTTCTTTTGGGACGCAAACCAGCTCCCAAATCATCAAAAATTGAATTATTGTTGTGAGTGCTTGGCCTAATCAGATACTTTTCCAGCAACTCTTTTTAACTTAAATTGACCTGATTGTCTTTATCTCCTTTTTTACCTCAGGGCTTTTTTTCTTTCTTCCCTTCTGTATAACTTCTTTCATTGCTTCTCTATGTCTAGCTGGTTGGTGTGATCTGGCTACCTGGCCCTAGGCATCTCCTATTCTCTCCCTCTCTTCTTTCCATTCTTCTAGTTCCTCCTCCTTTTTATTCTCTCTGCCTGTCAGCCCCACCTATCCTACTCTAAACTACTGTTGACCATTCAACTTTTTATTAAATAATCCGTTGTCTTAAGCCTTCAAGGTGAAACAGATACAACACGTCTTTATAAGTAAACAATGTTTTGTAAAATAAACTTAGGTCTTTATGTTAAATAAAGCAGCCTAAACAAATGTAACACATCCTCCAAGGGTAGAAATATTCTACAGCCCTAAACAAATGTAGAACATCTTTCATAGTTAAAATAATATTCCACAACATAGTATCTTGTGATAACCTCTCAAGTTCGGTGGTTAAGTCTTTCTGCTAGAAAAAAACAATAGTTCCAGTTACTGTGTGTTTTATCAGTGAAAAAATGCCCACACACATCCTACACTTTCTCAGAGGCATGAGTAAACTGTCACTACCATTCCACAATGACAGCAGTGAGGACCCTGATGATAGCTAACACTCTTAAGAGTTCCATTTTTGCCATTCTAATTAGAAAAACATCCTTCCTTTTTAAATTACAGTGTGTTTTGGTAAATACCTATGTAGTAAAGACTTATTCTCAAGCCACCAGTTATCCAGCAATGAGGACAGAAGAAGGAAGGTAGGAGGAGGGAGAGAACAGCTGGGAAAGGTCAAGGTAATGTGTGCTACGTTAATTCTAAACAAAATGTATACATTTGTGATCAAGTGAATACTGAACTTGAGTCAAAGCAATTGGAGGTGTTAAGGGGTCCACTGTTAATCTAGTAAGGCGACCAATGCCATCCTAGTGCCTAAATATCCTGATGACCTTTTTTTAAAACATTAGCACAAAACGAATGTAGCAGTTTGTGGTAATTACTAATTCTGGTTGTGAATGGATGAGTGTTGATTTATGCAATTCTCTATGTATTTTCCTATATATTCACTGTCCACATTAAAACTGTTACAAGTTGCTTCTTTTCTCTTGGATGGCCTTGTGTTTTATTTTGAATTTACACCTTTTGCTTTACTTTCTTTTATAGAAAATTTGGTGTGTATGAGACATGAATTTGAAGACTAAGACTGATTGATATTTTAGGGGTGTATCTTTGATAAATTCCCCGGGTTAGAAACTTTGTTCCAACCTCATTCTTCCAACAGAAAGCCCCTCGAGAGGTTGGCTCCACCTCCAGGCTGACCAAGACCACACCTATAGGGTATTTAAAGACCTGTCTATGCTCCCGGCCATGTCTCTCCACCTGCCCTTCCTGAGAGTCACCCAGGAGTGCTCTACTTGCCTTGCCCTGTTTATTAAATCTGGTGTATTAATTCAGCCAGTCAGATTTATTGCTCCAGCGTAGACACCCCATGGGAAAAAATACTAAGGCCTTTTTCCTTTCTATTTATTTGTTGTCTCTCTCTCTCTCTCTCTCTCTCTCTCACTTTGCATATTGTAGTGCCTAGAAGACAAGTGCTCTATAACAGATCACTAAGCTACATCTCAACTATACCTACTAAACTCTCTTTATTTAGTTATTATAGTCACTGTATTGCTGAGACACTTGTCACTAATTTGCCCAGACAAGCCTTGAGCCTAGGACTGTAACAGACATTACAGCCAGACATTACAAGTCACAGCCTCCACAAACACAAATTTTCTTTTTCATTTTTAGCATCATTTCAAACTTACAGGAATTCTAAGGATAGTGTAGAAACCCCCTTAGCCCACTATGCATCAATGGCTGACACTTTACCTCATGTCCATCTTTTACTCCTGACTTTTTCTTCACATTTAGATGTTTTGTCTGAATCACTCAAAAATAAAATGGCAGAGGTCATTCCCTTTAATACCTAAACAGCACATCTCTTGAGAGCGACTTTAGGACACAGCACA